>NC_134478.1:25673223-26273223 GCF_964194025.1 Convolutriloba macropyga | reverse complement strand
TACTAACTACTAAATACTAACTACTAGCTGCTAACTACTAACTACCAACTCTAACTACTAACTACTGGCTACTAACTACTGACTACTAACTACTAACTAATAACTACAATCTACTAACTACTAACTACTAACTTCTAACTACTAACTACTAAATACTAACTACTGACTGCTAACTACTAACTACCAACTACTAACTATTACTTACTGGCTACTAACTACTAACTACTAAATTCTAACTACAATCTACTAACCACTAACTAATAACTACTATCTACTAACTACTAACTACAATCTACTAACTACTAATTACTAACTACTATTTACTAACTACTCACTACTAACTACTAACTACGGTCTACTAACTACTAACTACCAACTACTAACTACTAACTACTTACTACTAACTACTAACTATCAACTAATAACTAATAACAACTAACTACTAACTACTAACTACTAACTACCAACTACCAACTACTAACTACTGGCTACTAAATACTAACTACTAACTACGGACTACTAACTACAATCTACTAACTACTAACTACTAACTACTTACTACTAACAACCAACTACTAACTAATAACTACTGGCTACTAAATACTAACTACTAACTACCGACTACTAACTACAATCTACTAACTACTAACTACTAACTACTTACTACTAACTAATAACTACTAACTAATAACTAATAACAACTAACTACTAATTACTAACTACTAACTACCAACTACCAACTACTAACTACTAACTACTGGCTACTAAATACTAACTACTAACTACGGACTACTAACTACTATCTACTAACTACTAACTACTAACTACTTGCCACTAACAACCAACTACTAACTACTAACAACTAACTACTATCTACTAACTACTAGCTACTAACTACTAACTACTAACTTAGAACTACTAACTACTAACTACTAACCATTAAATACTCTTTACTAACTACTAACTACTAAATACTAACTACTAGCTGCTAACTACTAACTACCAACTCTAACTACTAACTACTGGCTACTAACTACTGACTACTAACTACTAACTAATAACTACAATCTACTAACTACTAACTACTAACTTCTAACTACTAACTACTAAATACTAACTACTGACTGCTAACTACTAACTACCAACTACTAACTATTACTTACTGGCTACTAACTACTAACTACTAAATTCTAACTACAATCTACTAACCACTAACTAATAACTACTATCTACTAACTACTAACTACAATCTACTAACTACTAATTACTAACTACTATTTACTAACTACTCACTACTAACTACTAACTACGGTCTACTAACTACTAACTACCAACTACTAACTACTAACTACTTACTACTAACTACTAACTATCAACTAATAACTAATAACAACTAACTACTAACTACTAACTACTAACTACCAACTACCAACTACTAACTACTGGCTACTAAATACTAACTACTAACTACGGACTACTAACTACAATCTACTAACTACTAACTACTAACTACTTACTACTAACAACCAACTACTAACTAATAACTACTGGCTACTAAATACTAACTACTAACTACGGACTACTAACTACAATCTACTAACTACTAACTACTAACTAATTACTACTAACTAATAACTACTAACTAATAACTAATAACAACTAACTACTAATTACTAACTACTAACTACCAACTACCAACTACTAACTACTAACTACTGGCTACTAAATACTAACTACTAACTACGGACTACTAACTACTATCTACTAACTACTAACTACTAACTACTTGCCACTAACAACCAACTACTAACTACTAACAACTAACTACTATCTACTAACTACTAGCTACTAACTACTAACTACTAACTTAGAACTACTAACTACTAACTACTAACCATTAAATACTCTTTACTAACTACTAACTACTAAATACTAACTACTAGCTGCTAACTACTAACTACCAACTCTAACTACTAACTACTGGCTACTAACTACTGACTACTAACTACTAACTAATAACTACAATCTACTAACTACTAACTACTAACTTCTAACTACTAACTACTAAATACTAACTACTGACTGCTAACTACTAACTACCAACTACTAACTATTACTTACTGGCTACTAACTACTAACTACTAAATTCTAACTACAATCTACTAACCACTAACTAATAACTACTATCTACTAACTACTAACTACAATCTACTAACTACTAATTACTAACTACTATTTACTAACTACTCACTACTAACTACTAACTACGGTCTACTAACTACTAACTACCAACTACTAACTACTAACTACTTACTACTAACTACTAACTATCAACTAATAACTAATAACAACTAACTACTAACTACTAACTACTAACTACCAACTACCAACTACTAACTACTGGCTACTAAATACTAACTACTAACTACGGACTACTAACTACAATCTACTAACTACTAACTACTAACTACTTACTACTAACAACCAACTACTAACTAATAACTACTGGCTACTAAATACTAACTACTAACTACCGACTACTAACTACAATCTACTAACTACTAACTACTAACTACTTACTACTAACTAATAACTACTAACTAATAACTAATAACAACTAACTACTAATTACTAACTACTAACTACCAACTACCAACTACTAACTACTAACTACTGGCTACTAAATACTAACTACTAACTACGGACTACTAACTACTATCTACTAACTACTAACTACTAACTACTTGCCACTAACAACCAACTACTAACTACTAACAACTAACTACTATCTACTAACTACTAGCTACTAACTACTAACTACTAACTTAGAACTACTAACTACTAACTACTAACCATTAAATACTCTTTACTAACTACTAACTACTAAATACTAACTACTAGCTGCTAACTACTAACTACCAACTCTAACTACTAACTACTGGCTACTAACTACTGACTACTAACTACTAACTAATAACTACAATCTACTAACTACTAACTACTAACTTCTAACTACTAACTACTAAATACTAACTACTGACTGCTAACTACTAACTACCAACTACTAACTACTAACTACTGGCTACTAAATACTAACTACTAACTACGGACTACTAACTACTATCTACTAACTACTAACTACTAACTACTTGCCACTAACAACCAACTACTAACTACTAACAACTAACTACTATCTACTAACTACTAGCTACTAACTACTAACTACTAACTTAGAACTACTAACTACTAACTACTAACCATTAAATACTCTTTACTAACTACTAACTACTAAATACTAACTACTAGCTGCTAACTACTAACTACCAACTCTAACTACTAACTACTAACTACCAACTACTAACTACTAACTACTTACTACTAACTACTAACTATCAACTAATAACTAATAACAACTAACTACTAACTACTAACTACTAACTACCAACTACCAACTACTAACTACTGGCTACTAAATACTAACTACTAACTACGGACTACTAACTACAATCTACTAACTACTAACTACTAACTACTTACTACTAACAACCAACTACTAACTAATAACTACTGGCTACTAAATACTAACTACTAACTACGGACTACTAACTACAATCTACTAACTACTAACTACTAACTACTTACTACTAACTAATAACTACTAACTAATAACTAATAACAACTAACTACTAATTACTAACTACTAACTACCAACTACCAACTACTAACTACTAACTACTGGCTACTAAATACTAACTACTAACTACGGACTACTAACTACTATCTACTAACTACTAACTACTAACTACTTGCCACTAACAACCAACTACTAACTACTAACAACTAACTACTATCTACTAACTACTAGCTACTAACTACTAACTACTAACTTAGAACTACTAACTACTAACTACTAACCATTAAATACTCTTTACTAACTACTAACTACTAAATACTAACTACTAGCTGCTAACTACTAACTACCAACTCTAACTACTAACTACTGGCTACTAACTACTGACTACTAACTACTAACTAATAACTACAATCTACTAACTACTAACTACTAACTTCTAACTACTAACTACTAAATACTAACTACTGACTGCTAACTACTAACTACCAACTACTAACTATTACTTACTGGCTACTAACTACTAACTACTAAATTCTAACTACAATCTACTAACCACTAACTAATAACTACTATCTACTAACTACTAACTACAATCTACTAACTACTAATTACTAACTACTATTTACTAACTACTCACTACTAACTACTAACTACGGTCTACTAACTACTAACTACCAACTACTAACTACTAACTACTTACTACTAACTACTAACTATCAACTAATAACTAATAACAACTAACTACTAACTACTAACTACTAACTACCAACTACCAACTACTAACTACTGGCTACTAAATACTAACTACTAACTACGGACTACTAACTACAATCTACTAACTACTAACTACTAACTACTTACTACTAACAACCAACTACTAACTAATAACTACTGGCTACTAAATACTAACTACTAACTACCGACTACTAACTACAATCTACTAACTACTAACTACTAACTACTTACTACTAACTAATAACTACTAACTAATAACTAATAACAACTAACTACTAATTACTAACTACTAACTACCAACTACCAACTACTAACTACTAACTACTGGCTACTAAATACTAACTACTAACTACCGACTACTAACTACAATCTACTAACTACTAACTACTAACTACTTACTACTAACTAATAACTACTAACTAATAACTAATAACAACTAACTACTAATTACTAACTACTAACTACCAACTACCAACTACTAACTACTAACTACTGGCTACTAAATACTAACTACTAACTACGGACTACTAACTACTATCTACTAACTACTAACTACTAACTACTTGCCACTAACAACCAACTACTAACTACTAACAACTAACTACTATCTACTAACTACTAGCTACTAACTACTAACTACTAACTTAGAACTACTAACTACTAACTACTAACCATTAAATACTCTTTACTAACTACTAACTACTAAATACTAACTACTAGCTGCTAACTACTAACTACCAACTCTAACTACTAACTACTGGCTACTAACTACTGACTACTAACTACTAACTAATAACTACAATCTACTAACTACTAACTACTAACTTCTAACTACTAACTACTAACTACTAACTACTTACTACTAACTACTAACTATCAACTAATAACTAATAACAACTAACTACTAACTACTAACTACTAACTACCAACTACCAACTACTAACTACTGGCTACTAAATACTAACTACTAACTACGGACTACTAACTACAATCTACTAACTACTAACTACTAACTACTTACTACTAACAACCAACTACTAACTAATAACTACTGGCTACTAAATACTAACTACTAACTACGGACTACTAACTACAATCTACTAACTACTAACTACTAACTACTTACTACTAACTAATAACTACTAACTAATAACTAATAACAACTAACTACTAATTACTAACTACTAACTACCAACTACCAACTACTAACTACTAACTACTGGCTACTAAATACTAACTACTAACTACGGACTACTAACTACTATCTACTAACTACTAACTACTAACTACTTGCCACTAACAACCAACTACTAACTACTAACAACTAACTACTATCTACTAACTACTAGCTACTAACTACTAACTACTAACTTAGAACTACTAACTACTAACTACTAACCATTAAATACTCTTTACTAACTACTAACTACTAAATACTAACTACTAGCTGCTAACTACTAACTACCAACTCTAACTACTAACTACTGGCTACTAACTACTGACTACTAACTACTAACTAATAACTACAATCTACTAACTACTAACTACTAACTTCTAACTACTAACTACTAAATACTAACTACTGACTGCTAACTACTAACTACCAACTACTAACTATTACTTACTGGCTACTAACTACTAACTACTAAATTCTAACTACAATCTACTAACCACTAACTAATAACTACTATCTACTAACTACTAACTACAATCTACTAACTACTAATTACTAACTACTATTTACTAACTACTCACTACTAACTACTAACTACGGTCTACTAACTACTAACTACCAACTACTAACTACTAACTACTTACTACTAACTACTAACTATCAACTAATAACTAATAACAACTAACTACTAACTACTAACTACTAACTACCAACTACCAACTACTAACTACTGGCTACTAAATACTAACTACTAACTACGGACTACTAACTACAATCTACTAACTACTAACTACTAACTACTTACTACTAACTAATAACTACTAACTAATAACTAATAACAACTAACTACTAATTACTAACTACTAACTACCAACTACCAACTACTAACTACTAACTACTGGCTACTAAATACTAACTACTAACTACGGACTACTAACTACTATCTACTAACTACTAACTACTAACTACTTGCCACTAACAACCAACTACTAACTACTAACAACTAACTACTATCTACTAACTACTAGCTACTAACTACTAACTACTAACTTAGAACTACTAACTACTAACTACTAACCATTAAATACTCTTTACTAACTACTAACTACTAAATACTAACTA
Organism: Convolutriloba macropyga; assembly: GCF_964194025.1. NCBI lineage: Eukaryota > Metazoa > Xenacoelomorpha > Acoela > Convolutidae > Convolutriloba > Convolutriloba macropyga. Next base: position 26,266,558 of record NC_134478.1, on the reverse strand, counting down.
CTAGCTGCTAACTACTAACTACCAACTCTAACTACTAACTACTGGCTACTAACTACTGACTACTAACTACTAACTAATAACTACAATCTACTAACTACTAACTACTAACTTCTAACTACTAACTACTAAATACTAACTACTGACTGCTAACTACTAACTACCAACTACTAACTATTACTTACTGGCTACTAACTACTAACTACTAAATTCTAACTACAATCTACTAACCACTAACTAATAACTACTATCTACTAACTACTAACTACAATCTACTAACTACTAATTACTAACTACTATTTACTAACTACTCACTACTAACTACTAACTACGGTCTACTAACTACTAACTACCAACTACTAACTACTAACTACTTACTACTAACTACTAACTATCAACTAATAACTAATAACAACTAACTACTAACTACTAACTACTAACTACCAACTACCAACTACTAACTACTGGCTACTAAATACTAACTACTAACTACGGACTACTAACTACAATCTACTAACTACTAACTACTAACTACTTACTACTAACAACCAACTACTAACTAATAACTACTGGCTACTAAATACTAACTACTAACTACCGACTACTAACTACAATCTACTAACTACTAACTACTAACTACTTACTACTAACTACTAACTACTAACTAATAACTAATAACAACTAACTACTAACTACTAACTACTAACTACCAACTACCAACTACTAACTACTAACTACTGGCTACTAAATACTAACTACTAACTACTAACTACTAACTACTAACTACTAATTATTAAATACTATTTAATAACTACTAACTGCTAAATACTAACTACTAGCTACTAACTACTAGCTACCAACTCTAACTACTAACTACTGGCTACTAACTACTGACTACTAACTACTAACTAATAACTACAATCTAGTAACTACTACCTACTAACTTCTAACTACTAACTACTAAGTACCAACTACTAACTATTACTTACTGGCTACTAACTACTAACTACTAACTACTAACTATAATCTACTAACTACTAACTACTAACTACCAACTACTAACTAACAACTACTAACTACTATTTGCTAACTACTAACTAATAACTACCAGCTACTAACTACTAATTACTAACTACTATTTAAACACTACAGACTACTAACTATTATCTACCAACTACTAACTACTAAATACTAACTAATAACTACTAACTACTAACTACTAACTACTAACTACTATTTACTAACTACCAACTACTACTCTGTAACTACTCACTGCTAACTGCTAACTACTAACTACTATTTACTAACTACTAACTACTAAATACTATTTACTAACTACTAACTACTAACTACTGGCTACTAATTACTGACTGCTAACTACTAACTACTAACTACAATCTACTAACTACTAACTACTAATACCAACTACTAATTACTAACTACTATTTACTAATTACCAACTACTATTCTGTAACTACTCACTGCTAACTGCTAACTACTAACTACTGTTTACTAACTACTAACTACTAAATACTATTTACTAACTACTAACTAGTAACTACTGGCTACTAATTACTGACTACTAACTGCTAACTACTAAATACAATCTACTAACTACTAACTACTAATAATACTAACTACTAATTACTAACTACCAACTACTAACTACTAACTACTAACTACTAACTACAAACTACTAACTACTAACTACTAACTACTAAATACTAACTACCAACTACTTACTACCAGCTACTAACTACTAACTACTAACTACCATCTACTAACTACTAATTACTAACTACTATTTAGTAACTATTCACTGCTAACTTCTAACTACTAACTACTGTTTACTAACTACTAACTACTAAATACTATTTACTAACTACTAACTAGTAACTACTGGCTACTAATTACTGACTACTAACTGCTAACTACTAAATACAATCTACTAACTACTAACTACTAATAATACTGACTACTAATTACTAACTACCAACTACTAACTACTAACTACTAACTACTAACTACAAACTACTAACTACTAACTACTAACTACTAACTACTAACTACTAACTACCAACTACTTACTACCAGCTACTAACTACTAATTACTAACTACCAACTACTAACTACTAACTACTAACTAATAACTACAAACTACAAACTACTAACTACTAACTACTAACTACTAACTACTAACTACTAACTACCAACTTCTTACTACCAGCTAATAACTACTAACTACTAACTACCATCTACTAACTACTAATTACTAACTACTATTTAGTAACTATTCACTACTAACTACTAACTACAAACTGCTAACTACTAACTACCAGCTATTAAATACTAAATACTAACTACTATTTAGTAACTACTCACTACTAACTACTAACTACTACCTACTAACTACAAACTGCTATCTACTAACTACCATCTACTAACTACTAATTACTAACTACTAATTAGTAACTACTCATTACTAACTACTAACTACTATCTACTAACTACAAACTGCTAACTACTAACTACCAACTACTAACTATTACTTACTGGCTACTAAGTACTAACTACTAACTACTAACTATTATTTACTAACTACCAACAACTATTCTGTAACTACTCACTGCTAACTGCTAACTACTAACTACTATTTACTAACGACTAACTACTAAATACTAACTACTAACTACTAACTACTAACTATCAACTCTAACTACTAACTACCGGCTACTAATTACTAACTACCAACTACCAACTACTAACTACGAACTACTAAATACTAACTACTAACTAATAACTACTGACTACTAACTACTAATTTCTAACTACTATTTAGTAACTACTCACAACTACCTACTAGCAACTAACTACTATCTACTAACTACTGACTACTAAATACTAACTACCAACTACTAACTATTAACTACTTATCACTAATTACTAAGTACTAAATTCTAACAATCATCTACTAACTACTAACTAATAACTAAGAACTACTAACTACTAACTACTAACTACTGGCTACTAAATACTAACTACTAACTACTAACTACTAACTACAATCTACTAATTACTAACTACTAACTACTATCTACCAACTACTAACTACTAACTACTAACTACTGACTTATAACTACTAACAACTATCTACTAATTACTAACTACTAAATACTAACTACTAACTACTAACTACGAACTACCAACTACTAACTACTTACTACTAACTACTAACTACTAACTACTAACTAATAACTACCAACTACTAACTACTAACTACTAACTACTAACTACTAACCACTAACTAATAACTACTAACTACTAACTACAATCTACTAACTACTAATTAGGAACTACTATTTAGTAACTACTCACTACTATCTACTATTTACTATCTACTAACTACTAACTACCAACTACTAACTACTAACTACTTACTACTAACTACTAACTACTAACTAATAACTAATAACAACTAACTACTAACTATTAACTACTATCTACCAACTACTAACTACTAACTACTGGCTAGTAAATACTAACTACTAACTATGGACTACTAACTACAATCTACTATCTACTAATTACTAACTACTAACTACTAACTACTAACTAAGAACTACTAACTACTAACTATTAACTACTATTTACTAACTACTAACTACTAACTACTGGCTACTAACTACTGACTACTAACTACTAACTAATAACTACAATCTACTAACTACTAACTTCTAACTACTAACTACTAAATACTAACGACTGACTACTAACTACTAACTACTAACTACCAACTACTAACTAACAACTACTAACTACTAACTGCTAACTACTAACTAATAACTTCCAGCTACTAACTACTAATTACTAACTACTATTTAAACACTACTGACTACTAACTACTAACAACTAACTACTATCTAATAAATACTAACTACTAAATACTAACTACTAACTACTAACTACTAACTACTAACTACTAACTACCAACTACTAACTACTAACTACTTACTACTAACTACTAACTACTAAATTCTGACTATCATCTACTAACTTCTAACTACTAACTACTAACTACTAACTAATAACAACCAACTACTAACTACTAACTACTAACTACTAACTAATAACTAATAACAACTAACTACTAACTATTAACTACTATCTACCAACTACTAACTACTAACTACTGGCTAGTAAATACTAATTACTAACTATGGACTACTAACTACAATCTACTATCTACTAACTACTAACTACTAACTACTAACTACTAACTACTAACTAAGAACTACTAGCTACTAACTATTAACTACTATTTACTAACTACTAACTACTAACTACTGGCTACTAACTACTGACTACTAACTACTAACTAATAACTACAATCTACTAACTACTAACTTCTAACTACTAACTACTAAATACTAACGACTGAATACTAACTACTAACTACTAACTACCAACTACTAACTAACAACTACTAACTACTAACTGCTAACTACTAACTAATAACTTCCAGCTACTAACTACTAATTACTAACTACTATTTAAACACTACTGACTACTAACTACTAACAACTAACTACTATCTAATAAATACTAACTACTAAATACTAACTACTAACTACTAACTACTAACTACTAACTACCAACTACTAACTACTAACTACTTACTACTAACTACTAACTACTAAATTCTGACTATCATCTACTAACTTCTAACTACTAACTACTAACTACTAACTAATAACTACTAACTAATAACAACCAACTACTAACTACTAACTAGTAACTACTAACTACTAACCACTAACTAATAACTACTAACTACTAACTACTAACTACAATCTACTAACTACTAATTACTAACTACTATTTAGTAACTACTCACTACTAACTACTAACTACTGTCTACTAACTACTAACTACCAACTACTATCTACTTACTACTAACTACTAACTATTACCTACTAACTAATAACAAATAACAACTAACTACTAACTACTAACTACCAACTACCCACTACTAACTACTAACTACTGGCTACTAAATACTTACTACTAACTACGGACCACTAACTACAATCTACTAACTACTAACTACTAACTACTTACTACTAACAACCAACTACTAACTACTAACAACTAACTACTATCTACTAACTACTAACTACTAACAACTAACTACTAACTGCTAACTACTAACTAAGAACTACTAACTACTAACTGCTAACTACTAACTATTAAATACTATTTACTAACTACTAACTACTAAATACTAACTACCAACTCTAACTACTAACTACTGGCTACTAACTACTGACTACTAACTACTAACTAATAACTACAATCTACTAACTACTAACTACTAAATTCTAACTACTAACTACTAAATACTAACTACTGGCTACTAACTACTAACTACCAACTACTAACTATTACTTACTGGCTACTAACTTTTAACTACTAACTACTAACTACAATCTACTAACTACTAACTACTAACTACTTACTACTAACAACCAACTACTAACTACTAACAACTAACTACTATCTACTAACTACTAACTACTAACAACTAACTACTAACTACTAACTACTAACTAAGAACTACTAACTACTAACTACTAACTACTATCTACTAACTACTAACTACTAACAACTAACTACTAACTACTAACTACTAACTAAGAACTACTAACTACTAACTACTAACTACTAACTATTTAATACTATTTACTAACTACTAACTACTAAATACTAACTACTAGCTACTAAATACTAACTACCAACTCTAACTACTAACTACTGGCTACTAACTACTGACTACTAACTACTAACTAATAACTACAATCTACTAACTACTAACTACTAACTTCTAACTACTAACTACTAAATACTAACTACTGGCTACTAACTACTAACTACCAACTACTAACTATTACTTACTGGCTACTAACTACTAACTACTAACTACAATCTACTAACTACTAACTACTAACTACCAACTACTAACTAACAACTACTAACTACTAACTGCTAACTACTAACTAATAACTACCAGCTACTAACTACTAATTACTAACTACTAATTAAACACTACTGACTACTAACTACTAACAACTAACTACTATCTACTAACTACTAACTACTAAATACTAACTAATAACTACTAACTACTAACTACTAACTACTATTTACTAACTACCAACTACTATTCTGTAACTACTCACTGCGAACTGCTAACTACTATCTACTATTTACTAACTACAAACTACTAAATACTATTTACTAACTACTAACTACTAACTACTAACTACTGGCTACTAATTACTGACTGCTAACTACTAACTACTAACTACAATCTACTAACTACTAACTACTAATACTAACTACCAATTTCTAACTACTATTTACTAACTACCAACTACTATTCTGTAACTACTCACTGCTAACTGCTAACTACTAACTACTGTTTACTAACTACTAACTACTAAATACTATTTACTAACTACTAACTACTAACTACTGGCATCTAATTACTGACTACTAACTACTAACTACTAACTACAATCAACTAACTACTAACTACTAATACTAACTACTAATTACTAACTACCAACTACTAACTACTAACTACTAACTACTAACTACTAACTACTAACTACTAACTACTAACAACTAACTACTAACTACTAACTACTAACTAAGAACTACTAACTACTAACTACTAACTATTAAATACTATTTACTAACTACTAACAACTAAATACTAACTACTAACTAACAACTACTAACTACTAACTGCTAACTACTAACTAATAACTACCAGCTACTAACTACTAATTACTAACTACTAATTAAACACTACTGACTACTAACTACTAACAACTAACTACTATCTACTAACTACTAACTACTAAATACTAACTAATAACTACTAACTACTAACTACTAACTACTAACTACTATTTACTAACTACCAACTACTATTCTGTAACTACTCACTGCTAACTGCTAACTACTAACTACTGTTTACTAACTACTAACTACTAAATACTATTTACTAACTACTAACTACTAACTACTGGCATCTAATTACTGACTACTAACTACTAACTACTAACTACAATCTACTAACTACTAACTACTAATACTAACTACCAATTACTAACTACTATTTACTAACTACCAACTACTATTCTGTAACTACTCACTGCTAACTGCTGACTACTAACTACTGTTTACTAACTACTAACTATTAAATACTATTTACTAACTACTAACTACTAACTACTGGCATCTAATTACTGACTACTAACTACTAACTACTAACTACAATCTACTAACTACTAACTACTAATACTAACTACTAATTACTAACTACCAACTACTAACTACTAACTACTAACTACTAACTACTAACTACTAACTACTAACTACTAACAACTAACTACTAACTACTAACTACTAACTAAGAACTACTAACTACTAACTACTAACTACTAACTATTAAATACTATTTACTAACTACTAACTACTAACTACCAACTACTAACTAACAACTACTAACTACTAACTGCTAACTACTAACTAATAACTACCAGCTACTAACTACTAATTACTAACTACTAATTAAACACTACTGACTACTAACTACTAACAACTAACTACTATCTACTAACTACTAACTACTAAATACTAACTAATAACTACTAACTACTAACTACTAACTACTAACTACTATTTACTAACTACCAACTACTATTCTGTAACTACTCACTGCGAACTGCTAACTACTATCTACTATTCACTAACTACAAACTACTAAATACTATTTACTAACTACTAACTACTAACTACTAACTACTGGCTACTAATTACTGACTGCTAACTACTAACTACTAACTACAATCTACTAACTACTAACTACTAATGCTAACTACCAATTACTAACTACTATTTACTAACTACCAACTACTATTCTGTAACTACTCACTGCTAACTGCTAACTACTAACTACTGTTTACTAACTACTAACTACTAAATACTATTTACTAACTACTAACTACTAACTACTGGCATCTAATTACTGACTACTAACTACTAACTACTAACTACAATCTACTAACTACTAACTACTAATACTAACTACTAATTACTAACTACCAACTACTAACTACTAACTACTAACTACTAACTACTAACTACTAACAACTAACTACTAACTACTAACTACTAACTAAGAACTACTAACTACTAACTACTAACTACTAACTATTAAATACTATTTACTAACTACTAACAACTAAATACTAACTACTAGCTACTAAATACTAACTACCAACTCTAACTACTAACTACTGGCTACTAACTACTGACTATTACCTACTAACTAATAACTAATAACAACTAACTACTAACTACTAACTACCAACTACCCACTACTAACTACTAACTACTGGCTACTAAATACTTACTACTAACTACGGACTACTAACTACAATCTACTAACTACTAACTACTAACTACTTACTACTAACAACCAACTACTAACTACTAACAACTAACTACTAACTACTAACTACTAACTAAGAACTACTAACTACTAACTACTAACTACTAACTATTAAATACTATTTACTAACTACTAACAACTAAATACTAACTACTAGCTACTAAATACTAACTACCAACTCTAACTACTAACTACTGGCTACTAACTACTGACTATTACCTACTAACTAATAACTAATAACAACTAACTACTAACTACTAACTACCAACTACCCACTACTAACTACTAACTACTGGCTACTAAATACTTACTACTAACTACGGACTACTAACTACAATCTACTAACTACTAACTACTAACTACTTACTACTAACAACCAACTACTAACTACTAACAACTAACTACTATCTACTAACTACTAACTACTAACAACTAACTACTAACTACTAACTACTAACTAAGAACTACTAACTACTAACTACTAACTACTAACTATTAAATACTATTTACTAACTACTAACTACTAAATACTAACTACAAGCTACTAAATACTAACTACCAACTCTAACTACTAACTACTGGCTACTAACTACTGACTACTAACTACTAACTAATAACTACAATCTACTAACTACTAACTACTAACTTCTAACTACTAACTACTAAATACTAACTACTGGCTACTAACTACTAACTACCAACTACTAACTATTACTTACTGGTTACTAACTACTAACTAATAACTACTAACTAACAACTACAATCTAATAACTACTAACTACTAACTACCAACTACTAACTAACAACTACTAACTACTAACTGCTAACTACTAACTAATAACTACCAGCTACTAACTACTAATTACTAACTACTATTTACTAACTACCAACTACTATTCTGTAACTACTCACTGCTAACTGCTGACTACTAACTACTATTAACTAACTACTAACTACTAAATACTATTTACTAACTACTAACTACTAACTACCAACTACTAACTACAATCTACTAACTACTAACTACTAATACTAACTACTAAATACTAACTACCAACTACTAACTACTAACTACTAACTACTAACTACTAACTACTAACAACTAACTACTAACTACTAACTGCTAACTAAGAACTACTAACTACTAACTACTAACTACTAACTATTAAATACTATTTACTAACTACTAACTACTAAATACTAACTACTAGCTACTAAACATTAACTTCCAACTCTAACTACTAACTACTGGCTACTAACTACTGACTATTACCTACTAACTAATAACTAATAACAACTAACTACTAACTACTAACTACTAACTACCAACTAGCCACTACTAACTACTAACTACTGGCTACTAAATACTTACTACTAACTACGGACTACTAACTACAATCTACTAACTACTAACTACTAACTACTTACTACTAACAACCAACTACTAACGACTAACAAATAACTACTATCTACTAACAACTAACTACTATTTACTAACTACTAACAACTAACTACTATCTACTAACTACTAACTACTAACTACTAACTACAATCTACTAACTACTAACTACTAATACTAACTACTAATTACTAACTACCAACTACTAACTACTAACTACTAACTACTAACTACTAACAACTAACTACTAACTACTAAGTACTAAGTATTAAATACTATTTACTAACTACTAACTACTAAATACTAACTACTAGCTACTAAATACTAACTACCAACTCTAACTACTAACTACTGGCTACTAACTACTGACTATTACCTACTAACTAATAACTAATAACAACTAACTACTAACAACTAACTACTATCTACTAACTACTAACAACTAACAACTAACTACTTACAACTAACTACTAACTACTAACTACTAACTATTAAATACTATTTACTAACTACTAACAACTAAATACTAACTACTAGCTACTAAATACTAACTACCAACTCTAACTACTAACTACTGGCTACTAACTACTGACTACTAACTACTAACTAATAACTACAATCTACTAACTACTAACTACTAACTTCTAACTACTAACTACTAAATACTAACTACTGGCTACTAACTACTAACTACCAACTACTAACTATTACTTACTCTGCTACTAACTACTAACTACTAACTACTAACTACAATCTACTAACTACTAACTACTAACTACTAACTACTAACTAACAACTACTAAATACTAACTGCTAACTACTAAATAATAACTACCAGCTACTAACTACTAATTGCTAACTACTAATTAAACACTACTGACTACTAACCACTAACAACTAACTACTATCTACTAACTACTAGCTACTAAATACTAACTAATAACTACTAACTACTAACTATTAATTACTAACTACTAACTACTAACTACTATTTACTCACTACCAACTACTATTCTGTAACTACTCACTGCTAACTGCTAACTACTAACTACTATTTACTAACTACTAACTACTAAATACTATTTACTAACTACTAACTACTATCTACCAACTACTAACTACAATCTACTAACTACTAACTGCTAATACTAACTACTAATTACTAACTACCAACTACTAACTACTAACTACTAACTACTAACTACTAACTACTAACTACTAACAACTAACTACTAACTACTAACTGCTAACTAAGAACTACTAACTACTAACTACTAACTACTAACTATTAAATACGATTTACTAACTACTAACTACTAAATACTAACTACTAGCTACTAAACACTAACTACCAACTCTAACTACTAACTACTGGCTACTAACTACTGACTATTACCTACTAACTAATAACTAATAACAACTAACTACTAACTACTAACTACTAACTACCAACTACCCACTACTAACTACTAACTACTGGCTACTAAATACTTACTACTAACTACGGACTACTAACTACAATCTACTAACTACTAACTACTAACTACTTACTACTAACAACCAACTACTAACGACTAACAAATAACTACTATCTACTAACAACTAACTACTATTTACTAACTACTAACAACTAACTACTATCTACTAACTACTAACTACTAACTACTAACTACAATCTACTAACTACTAACTACTAATACTAACTACTAATTACTAACTACCAACTACTAACTACTAACTACTAACTACTAACTACTAACTACTAACAACTAACTACTAACTACTAACTACTAACTAAGAACTACTAACTACTAACTACTAACTACTAACTATTAAATACTATTTACTAACTACTAACTACTAAATACTAACTACTAGCTACTAAATACTAACTACCAGCTCTAACTACTAACTACTGGCTACTAACTACTGACTATTACCTACTAACTAATAACTAATAACAACTAACCACTAACTACTAACTACTAACTACCAACTACCCACTACTAACTACTAACTACTGGCTACTAAATACTTACTACTAACTACGGACTACTAACTACAATCTACTAACTACTAACTACTAACTACTTACTACTAACAACCAACTACTAACTACTAACAACCAACTACTAACTACTAACAACTAACTACTATTTACTAACTACTAACAACTAACTACTATCTACTAACTACTAACTAATAACTACTAACTACTAACTACAATCTACTAACTACTAACTACTAATACTAACTACTAATTACTAACTACCAACTACTAACTACTAACTACTAACTACTAACTACCAACTACTTACTACCAGCTACTAGCTACTAACAACTAACTACCATCTACTAACTATTAATTACTAACTACTATTTAGTAACTACTCACTACTAACTACTAACTACTAACTACAAACTGCTAACTACTAACTACCAGCTACTAAATACTAACTACTAACTACTATCTACTAACTACTAATTACCATCTACTACTTAGTAACTACTCACTACTAACTACTAACTACTACCTACTAACTACTAACTACTAACTACCAACTCTAACTACTAACTACTGGCTACTAACTACTGACTACTAACTACTAACTACTAACTACTAACTACAATCTACTAACTACTAACTACTAATACTAACTACCAATTACTAACTACTATTTACTAACTACCAACTACTATTCTGTAACTACTCACTGCTAACTGCTAACTACTAACTACTGTTTACTAACTACTAACTACTAAATACTATTTACTAACTACTAACTACTAACTACTGGCTACTAATTACTGACTACTAACTACTAACTACTAACTACAATCTACTAACTACTAATACTAACTACTAATTACTAACTACCAACTACTAACTACTAACTACTAACTACTAACTACTAACTACTAACTACTAACTACCAACTACTTACTACCAGCTACTAGCTACTAACAACTAACTACCATCTACTAACTATTAATTACTAACTACTATTTAGTAACTACTCACTACTAACTACTAACTACTAACTACAAATTGCTAACTACTAACTGCCAGCTACTAAATACTAACTACTAACTACAATCTACTAACTACTAATTACCAACTACTACTTAGTAACTACTCACTACTAACTACTAACTACTACCTACTAACTACTAACTACTAACTACCAACTCTAACTACTAACTACTGGCTACTAACTACTGACTACTAACTACTAACTACTAACTACTAACTACTTACTACAATCTACTAAGTACTAACTACTAACTATTAACTACTAACTACTAACTACTAAATACTAACTACTGACTACTAACTACTAACTACCAATTACTAACTATTACTTACTGGCTACTAACTACTCACTACTAACTACTAACTACTATTTACTAACTACCAACTACTATTCTGTAACTACTCACTGCTAACTGCTAACTACTAACTACTATTTACTAACGACTAACTACTAAATACTAACTACTAACTACTAACTACTAACTACCAACCTTAACTACTAACTACCGGCTACTAATTACTAACTACCAACTACTAACTACTAACTATTAACTACTAACTACTAACTACTAACTAATAACTAATAACTACTAACTACTAACTATTAACTACTAACTACTAACTACTAACTAATAACTACTAACTACTAACTACTAACTACTAACTCCTAACTACCAGCTACTAACTACTAACTACTAACTACCATCTACTAATTACTAACTACTAACTACTATTTAGTAACTACTCACTACTAACTACTAACTACCAGCTACTAACTATTAACTACTAACTACCATCTACTAACTACTAATTGCTAACTGCTATTTAGTAACTACTCACTACTAACTACTAACTACTACCTACTAACCACTAACTACTAACTACCAACTCTAACTACTAACTACTGGCTACTAACTACTGACTACTAACTACTAACTACTAACTACAATCTACTAACTACTAACTACTGACTACTAACTACTAACTACTAACTACCAACTCTAACTACTAACTACTGGCTACTAATTACTAACTACCAACTACTAACTACTAACTACTAACTACTAACTCCTACTTACTAACTACCAACTACTATTGTGTAACTACTCACTGCTAACTGCTAACTACTAACTACTATTTACTAACTACTAACTACTAACTACTAACTAAGAACTACTAACTACTTACTACTAACTACTAACTATTAAATACTATTTACTAACTACTAACTACTAAATACTAACTACTAGCTACTAAATACTAACTACCAATTCTAACTACTAACTACTGGCTACTAACTACTGACTATTACCTACTAACTAATAACTAATAACAACTAACTACTAACTACTAACTACTAACTACCAACTACCCACTACTAACTACTAACTACTGGCTACTAAATACTTACTACTAACTACGGACTACTAACTACAATCTACTAACTACTAACTACTTACTACGAACAACCAACTACTAACTACTAACAACCAACTACTAACTACTAACAACTAACTACTATTTATTAACTACTAACAACTAACTACTATCTACTAACTACTAACTACTAACTACTAACTACTAACTACAATCTACTAACTACTAACTACTAATACTAACTACTAATTACTAACTACCAACTACTAACTACTAACTACTAACTACTAACTACTAACAACTAACTACTAACTACTAACTACTAACTAAGAACTACTAACTACTAACTACTAACTACTAACTATTAAATAATATTTACTAACTACTAACTACTAAATACTAACTACTAGCTACTAAATACTAACTACCAACTCTAACTACTAACTACTGGCTACTAACTACTGACTATTACCTACTAACTAATAACTAATAACAACTAACTACTAACTACTAACTACTAACTACCAACTACCCACTACTAACTACTAACTACTGGCTACTAAATACTTAGTACTAACTACGGACTACTAACTACAATCTACTAACTACTAACTACTAACTACTTACTACTAACAACCAACTACTAACTACTAACAACTAACTACTATCTACTAACTACTAACTACTAACAACTAACTACTAACTACTAACTACTAACTAAGAACTACTAACTACTAACTACTAACTACTAACTATTAAATACTA
Source organism: Convolutriloba macropyga (assembly GCF_964194025.1). Classification (NCBI taxonomy): domain Eukaryota; kingdom Metazoa; phylum Xenacoelomorpha; order Acoela; family Convolutidae; genus Convolutriloba; species Convolutriloba macropyga. Next base: position 26,251,465 of record NC_134478.1, on the reverse strand, counting down.
TTTACTAACTACTAACTACTAAATACTAACTACTAGCTACTAAATACTAACTACCAACTCTAACTACTAACTACTGGCTACTAACTACTGACTACTAACTACTAACTAATAACTACAATCTACTAACTACTAACTACTAACTTCTAACTACTAACTACTAAATACTTACTACTGGCTACTAACTACTACCTACCAACTACTAACTATTACTTACTGGCTACTAACTACTAACTACTAACTACAATCTACTAACTACTAACTACTAACTACCAACTACTAACTAACAACTTCTAACTACTAACTGCTAACTACTAACTAATAACTACCAGCTACTAACTACTAATTACTAACTACTAATTAAACACTACTGACTACTAACTACTAACAACTAACTATTATCTACTAACTACTAACTACTAAATACTAACTAATAACTACTAACTACCAACTACTAACTAACAACTTCTAACTACTAACTGCTAACTACTAACTAATAACTACCAGCTACTAACTACTAATTACTAACTACTAATTAAACACTACTGACTACTAACTACTAACAACTAACTACTATCTACTAACTACTAACTACTAAATACTAACTAAAAACTACTAACTACTAACTACTAACTACTAACTACTAACTACTATTTACTAACTACCAACTACTATTCTGTAACTACTCACTGCTAACTGCTAACTACTAACTACTATTTACTAACTACTAACTACTAAATACTATTTACTAACTACTAACTACTAACTACTGGCTACTAATTACTGACTGCTAACTACTAACTACTAACTACAATCTACTAACTACTAACTACTAATACTAACTACCAATTACTAACTACTATTTACTAACTACCAACTACTATTCTGTAACTACTCACTGCTAACTGCTAACTACTAACTACTGTTTACTAACTACTAACTACTAAATAATATTTACTAACTACTAACTACTAAATACTGGCTACTAATTACTGACTACTAACTACTAACTACTAACTACAATCTACTAACTACTAACTACTAATACTAACTACTATTTACTAACTACCAACTACTATTCTGTAACTACTCACTGCTAACTGCTAACTACTAACTACTATTTACTAACTACTAACTACTAAATACTATTTACTAACTACTAACTACTAACTACTGGCTACTAATTACTGACTACTAACTACTAACTACTAACTACAATCTACTAACTACTAACTACTAATACTAACTACTATTTACTAACTACCAACTACTAACTACTAACTACTAACTACTAACTACTAACTACTAACTACTAACTACCAACTACTTACTACCAGCTACTAACTACTAACAACTAACTACCATCTACTAACTATTAATTACTAACTACTATTTAGTAACTACTCACTACTAACTACTAACTACTAACTACAAACTGCTAACTACTAACTACCAGCTACTAAATACTAACTACTAACTACTATCTACTAACTACTAATTACCAACTACTTCTTAGTAACTACTCACTACTAACTACTAACTACTAACTACTAACTACCAACTCTAACTACTAACTACTGGCTACTAACTACTGACTACTAACTTCTAACTACTAACTACTAACTACTTACTACAATCTACTAACTACTAACTACTAACTATTAACTACTAACTACTAACTACTAAATACTAACTACTGACTACTAACTACTAACTACCAACTACTAACTATTACTTACTGGCTACTAACTACTCACTACTAACTACTAACAACTATTTACTAACTACCAACTACTATTCTGTAACTACTCACTGCTAACTGCTAACTACTAACTACTATTTACTAACGACTAACTACTATATACTAACTACTAACTACTAACTACTAACTACCAACCTTAACTACTAACTACCGGCTACTAATTACTAACTACCAACTACTAACTACTAACTATTAACTACTAACTACTAACTACTAACTAATAACTACTAACTACTAACTACTAACTATTAACTACTAACTACTAACTACTAACTAATAACTACTAACTACTAACTACCAGCTACTAACTACTAACTACTAACTACCATCTACTAGTTACTAACTACTAACTACTATTTAGTAACTACTCACTACTAACTACTAACTACTAACTACAAACTACTAACTACTAACTACCAGCTACTAACTATTAACTACTAACTACCATCTACTAACTACTAATTGCTAACTGCTATTTAGTAACTACTCACTACTAACTACTAACTACTACCTACTAACCACTAACTACTAACTACCAACTCTAACCACTAACTACTGGCTACTAACTACTGACTACTAACTACTAACTACTAACTACAATCTACTAACTACTAACTACTGACTACTAACTGTAACTACTAACTACCAACTCTAACTACTAACTACTGGCTACTAATTACTGACTACCAACTACTAACTACTAACTACTAACTACTAACTAATAACTACTAACTACTAACTACCATCTACTAACTATTACTTACTGGCTACTAACTACTAACTACTAACTACTAACTCCTACTTACTAACTACCAACTACTATTCTGTAACTACTCACTGCTAACTGCTAACTACTAACTACTATTTACTAACTACTAAGTACTAAATACTAACTACTAACTACTAACTACCAGCTACTACCTACTAACTACTAACTACCATCTACTAGTTACTAACTACTAACTACTATTTAGTAACTACTCACTACTAACTATTAACTACTAACTACTAACTACAAACTACTAACTACTAACTACCAGCTACTAACTAATAACTACTAACTACCATCTACTAACTACTAATTACTAACAACTATTTAGTAACTACTCACTACTAACTACTAACTACTACCTACTAACTACTAACTACTAACTACCAACTCTAACTACTAACTACTGGCTACTAACTACTGACTACTAACTACTAACTACTAACTACAATCTACTAACTACTAACTACTAACTACTAAATACTAACTACTGACTACTAACTACTAACTACTAACTCTAACTACTAACTACTGGCTACTAATTACTAACTACCAACTACTAACTACTAACTACCAGCTACTAACTACTAACTACTAACTACCATCTACTAACTATTACTTACTGGCTACTAACTACTAACTACTAAATACTAAATACTACTTACTAACTACCAACTACTATTCTGTAACTACTCACTGCTAACTGCTAACTACTGGCTACTAATTACTAACTACGATCTACTAACTACTAACTACTAACTACTAACTAATAACTACTAACTACTAACTAATAACTACTAACTAATAACTACTAACTACTAACTAATAACTACTAACTACTAACTACCATCTACTAACTATTACTTACTGGCTACTAACTACTAACTACTAACTACTAACTCCTACTTACTAACTACCAACTACTATTCTGTAACTACTCACTGCTAACTGCTAACTACTAACTACTATTTACTAACTACTAACTACTAAATACTAACTACTAACTACTAACTACCAGCTACTACCTACTAACTACTAACTACCATCTACTAGTTACTAACTACTAACTACTATTTAGTAACTACTCACTACTAACTACTAACTACTAACTACTAACTACAAACTACTAACTACTAACTACCAGCTACTAACTATTAACTACTAACTACCATCTACTAACTACTAATTACTAACAACTATTTAGTAACTACTCACTACTAACTACTAACTACTACCTACTAACTACTAACTACCAACTCTAACTACTAACTACTGGCTACTAACTACTGACTACTAACTACTAACTACTAACTACAATCTACTAACTACTAACTACTAACTACTAAATACTAACTACTGACTACTAACTACTAACTACTAACTACCAACTCTAACTACTAACTACTGGCTACTAATTATTAACTACCAACTACTAACTACTAACTACCAGCTACTAACTACTAACTACTAACTACCATCTACTAACTATTACTTACTGGCTACTAACTACTAACTACTAACTACTAAATACTACTTACTAACTACCAACTACTATTCTGTAACTACTCACTGCTAACTGCTAACTACTGGCTACTAATTACTAACTACGAACTACTAACTACTAACTACTAACTACTAACTACTAACTAATAACTACTAACTACTAACTAATAACTACTAACTAATAACTAATAACTACTAACTACTAACTACCAGCTACTAACTACTAACTACTAACTACCATCTACTAACTACTAATTACTAACTACTATTTAGTAACTACTCACTGCTAACTACTAACTACTAACTACTAACTACAAACTACTAACTACTAACTACTAGCTACTAACTACTAACTACTAACTACCATCTACTAACTACTAATTACTAACTACTATTTAGTAACTACTCACTACTAACTACTATCTACTACCTACAAACTACTAACTACTAACTACCAACTCTAACTACTAACTACTGGCTAGTAACTACTAACTACTAACTAGAATCTACTAACTACTAACTACTAACTACTAAATACTAACTACTGACTACTAACTACTAAGTACCAACTACTAACTATTACTTACTGGCTACTAACTACTAACTACTAACTACTAACTACTATTTACTAACTACCAACTACTATTCTGTAATTACTCACTGCTAACTGCTAACTACTAACTACTATTTACTAACTACTAACTACCAACTCTAACTACTAACTACTGGCTACTAATTACTAACTACGAACTACTAACTACTAACTACTAACTACTAACTACTAACTACTAACTACTAACTAATAACTACTAACTACTAACTACTAACTAATAACTACTAACTAATAACTAATAACTACTAACTACTAACTACCAGCTACTAACTACTAACTACCATCTACTAACAACTAATTACTAACAACTATTTAGTAACTACTCACTGCTAACTACTAACTACTAACTACTAACTACAAACTACTAACTACTAACTACCAGCTACTAACTACTAACTACTAACTACCATCTACTAACTACTAATTACTAACTACTATTTAGTAACTACTCACTACTAACTACTATCTATTACCTACAAACTACTAACTACTAACTACTAACTACTGGCTACTAACTACTAACTACTAACTAGAATCTACTAACTACTAACTACTAACTACTAAATACTAACTACTGACTACTAACTACTAACTACCAACTACTAACTATTACTTACTGGCTACTAACTACTAACTACTAACTAATAACTACTATTTACTAACTACCAACTACTATTCTGTAACTACTCACTGCTAACTGCTAACTACTAACTACTATTTACTATTTACTAACTACCAACTCTAATTACTAACTACTGGCTACTAATTACTAACTGCTAACTACTAACTACTAACCATTAACTACTAACTACTAACTAATAGCTACTAACTAATAACTAATAACTACTAACTACTAACTACCAGCTACTAACTACTAACTACCATCTACTAACAACTAATTACTAACTACTATTTAGTAACTACTCACTGCTAAAAACTAACTACTAACTACTAACTACAAACTACTAACTACTAACTACCAGCTACTAACTACTAACTATCATCTACTAACTACTAATTACTAACTACTATTTAGTAACTACTCACTACTAACTACTAACTACTACCTACAAACTACTAACTACTAACTACCAACTCTAACTACTAACTACTGGCTACTAACTACTAACTACTAACTAGAATCTACTAACTACTAACTACTAACTACTAACTACAAAATACTAACTAATGACTACTAACTACTAACTACCAACTACTATCTGTTACTTACTGGCTACTAACTACTAACTACTAACTACTAACTACTATTTACTAACTACCAACTACTATTCTGTAACTACTCACTGCTAACTGCTAACTACTAACTACTATTTACTAACTACTAACTACTAAATACTAACTACAAACTACTAACTACTAACTACCAACTCTAACTACTAACTACTGGCTACTAATTACTAACCACCAACTACTAACTACTAACTACTAACTACTAACTACTAACTAATAACTACTAACTACTAACTACTAACTACCAGCTACTAACTACTAACTACTAACTACCATCTACTAACTACTAATTAGTAACTACTATTTAGTTACTACTCACTAGTAACTACTAACTACTAACTACTAACTACTAACTACAAACTACTAACTACTAACTACCAGCTACTAACTACTAACTACCATCTACTAACTACTAATTACTAACTACTATATAGTAACTACTCACTACTAACTACTAACTACTCTCTACTAACTACTAAGTACCAACTCTGACTACTAACTACTGGCTACTAACTACTGACTACTAACTACTAACTACTAACTACTCACTACAATCTACTAACTACTAACTACTAACTACTAAATACTAACTACTAACTACCAACTACTAACTATTACTTACTGGCTACTAACTACTAACTACTAACTACTATTTACTAACTACCAACTACTATTCTGTAACTACTCACTGCTAACTGCTAACTACTAACTACTATTTACTAACTACTAACTACTAAATACTAACTACAAACTACTAACTACTAACTACCAACTCTAACTACTAACTACTGGCTACTAATTACTAACCACCAACTACTAACTACTAACTACTAACTACTAACTAATAACTACTAACTACTAACTACTAACTACCAGCTACTAACTACTAACTACTAACTACCATCTACTAACTACTAATTAGTAACTACTATTTAGTTACTACTCACTAGTAACTACTAACTACTAACTACTAACTACTAACTACAAACTACTAACTACTAACTACCAGCTACTAACTACTAACTACTAACTACCATCTACTAACTACTAATTACTAACTACTATATAGTAACTACTCACATCTAACTACTAACTACTCTCTACTAACTACTAAGTACCAACTCTGACTACTAACTACTGGCTACTAACTACTGACTACTAACTACTAACTACTAACTACTCACTACAATCTACTAACTACTAACTACTAACTACTAAATACTAACTACTAACTACCAACTACTAACTATTACTTACTGGCTACTAACTACTAACTACTAACTACTAACTACTATTTACTAACTACCAACTACTATTCTGTAACTACTCACTGCTAACTGCTAACTACTAACTACTATTTACTAACTACTAACTACTAAATACTAACTACAAACTACTAACTACTAACTACCAACTCTAACTACTAACTACTGGCTACTAATTACTAACCACCAACTACTAACTACTAACTACTAACTACTAACTAATAACTACTAACTACTAACTACTAACTACCAGCTACTAACTACTAACTACTAACTACCATCTACTAACTACTAATTAGTAACTACTATTTAGTTACTACTCACTAGTAACTACTAACTACTAACTACTAACTACTAACTACAAACTACTAACTACTAACTACCAGCTACTAACTACTAACTACTAACTACCATCTACTAACTACTAATTACTAACTACTATATAGTAACTACTCACATCTAACTACTAACTACTCTCTACTAACTACTAAGTACCAACTCTGACTACTAACTACTGGCTACTAACTACTGACTACTAACTACTAACTACTAACTACTCACTACAATCTACTAACTACTAACTACTAACTACTAAATACTAACTACTAACTACCAACTACTAACTATTACTTACTGGCTACTAACTACTAACTACTAACTACTAACTACTATTTACTAACTACCAACTACTATTCTGTAACTACTCACTGCTAACTGCTAACTACTAACTACTATTTACTAACTACTAACTACTAAATACTAACTACAAACTACTAACTACTAACTACCAACTCTAACTACTAACTACTGGCTACTAATTACTAACCACCAACTACTAACTACTAACTACTAACTACTAACTAATAACTACTAACTACTAACTACTAACTACCAGCTACTAACTACTAACTACTAACTACCATCTACTAACTACTAATTAGTAACTACTATTTAGTTACTACTCACTAGTAACTACTAACTACTAACTACTAACTACAAACTACTAACTACTAACTACCAGCTACTAACTACTAACTACCATCTACTAACTACTAATTACCAACTACTATATAGTAACTACTCACTACTAACTACTAACTACTCTCTACTAACTACTAAGTACCAACTCTGACTACTAACTACTGGCTACTAACTATTGACTACTAACTACTAACTACTAACTACTCACTACAATCTACTAACTATTAACTACTAACTACTAAATACTAACTACTAACTACCAACTACTAACTATTACTTACTGGCTACTAACTACTAACTACTAACTACTAACTACTATTTACTAACTACCAACTACTATTCTGTAACTACTCACTGCTAACTGCTCACTACTAACTATTATTTACTATCTACTAACTACTAAATACTAACTACTGACTACTCACTACTAACTAACAACTCTAACTACTAACCACTGGCTACTAATTACTGACTACTAACTTTTAACTACTAACTACAATCTACTAACTACTAACTACTAACCACTAAATACTAACTACTGACTACTAACTACTAACTACCAACTACTAACTATTACTTACTGGCTACAAACTATTAACTACTAACTACTAATTACTAACTACCAACTACGAACTACTAACTACTAACTGCTAACTACTAACTAATAACTTCTAACTACCAACTACTAACTACCATTTACTAACTACTAACTTCTAACCACCATCTACTAACTACTAATTACTAACTACTATTTAGTAACTACTCACTACAAACTACTAACTACTAACTACTAGCTACAAACAACTAACTACTAATTACTAACTAATAACTACTAACTACTAACTACTAACTACCAGCTACTAACTACTAACTACTAACTACCATCTACTAACTACTAATTACTAACTACTATTTAGTAACTACTCACTAGTAACTACTAACTACTAACTACTAACTACAAACTACTAACTACTAACTACCAGCTACTAAACACTAACTACTAACTACCATCTACTAACTACTAATTACTAACTACTATATAGTAACTACTCACTACTAACTACTAACTACTCTCTACTAACTACTAAGTACCAACTCTGACTACTAACAACTGGCTACTAACTACTGACTACTAACTACTAACTACTAACTACTCACTACAATCTACTAACTACTAACTACTAACTACTAAATACTAACTACTAACTACCAACTACTAACTATTACTTACTGGCTACTAACTACTAACTACTAACTACTAACTACTATTTAATAACTACCAACTACTATTCTGTAACTACTCACTGCTAACTGCTCACTACTAACTACTATTTACTAACTACTAAATACTAACTACTGACTACTAACTACTAACTACCAACTCTAACTACTAACCACTCGCTACTAATTACTGACTACTAATTACTAACTACTAACTACAATCTACTAACTACTAACTACTAACCACTAAATACTAACTACTGACTACTAACTACTAACTACCAACTACTAACTATTACTTACTGGCTACAAACTATTAACTACTAACTACTAATTACTAACTACCAACTACGAACTACTAACTACTAACTACTAACTACTAACTAATAACTACTAACTACTAAACACTAACTACCATTTACTAACTACTAACTTCTAACCACCATCTACTAACTACTAATTACTAACTACTATTTAGTAACTACTCACTACAAACTACTAACTACTAACTACTAACTACAAACAACTAACTACTAACTACCAGCTATTAACTACTAACTACTAACTACCATCTACTAACTACTATTAAGTAACTACTCACTACTAACTACTAACTACTGCCTACTAACTACTAACTACTAACTACCAACTCTAACTACTAACTACTGGCTACTAATTACTGACTACTAACTAATAACTACTAACTACTAACTACAATCTACTAACTACTAACTACTAACTACTAACTACCAACTCTAACTACTAACTACTGGCTACTAATTACTAACTACCAACTACTAACTACTAACTACTAACTACTAACTACTAACTACTAACTACTAACTAATAACTAATAACTACTAACTACTAACTACTAACTACCAGCTACTAACTACTAACTACTAACTACCATCTACTAACTACTAATTACTAACTACTATTTAGTAACTACTCACTAGTAACTACTAACTACTAACTACTAACTACAAACTACTAACTACTAACTACCAGCTACTAACTACTAACTACTAACTACCATCTACTAACTACTAATTACTAACTACTATATAGTAACTACTCACTACTAACTACTAACTACCAACTCTAACTACTAACTACTGGCTACTAATTACTAACTACCAACTGCTAACTACTAACTACTAACTACGAACTACTAACTACTAACTACTAACTACTAACTAATAACTACCAACTACTAACTACTAACTACAATTTAATAACTACTAACTTCCAACCACCATCTACTAACTACTAATTAATAACTACTATTTAGTATCTACTCACTACAAACTACTAACTACTAACTAATAACTACTAACTACAAACAACTAACTACTAACTACCAGCTATTAACTACTAACTACTAACTACCATCTACTAACTTCTATTTAGTAACTACTCACTACTAACTACTAACTACTGCCTACTAACTACTAACTACTAACTACCAACTCTAACTACTAACTACTGGCTACTAACTATTGACCACTAACTAATAACTACTAACTACTAACTACAATCTACTAACTACTAACTACTAACTACTAAATACTAACTACTTACTACTAACTACTAATTACCAACTACTAACTATTACTTACTGGCTACTAACTACTAACTACTAACTACTAACTACTAACTACTAACTACTAACTACCAGCTACTAACTACTAACTACTAACTACTAATTAATAACTACTATTTAGTAACTACTCACTAATAACTACTAACTACTAACTACTACCTACTAACTACTAACTACTAACTACTAACTACCAACTCTAACTACTAGCTACTGGCTACTAACTACTGACTACTAACTAATAACTACTAAGTACTAACTACAATCTACTAACTACTAACTACTAACTACTAACTACTAAATACTAACTACTGCCTCCTAACTACTAACTACTAACTACCAACTCTAACTACTAACTACTGGCTACTAATTACTGACTACTAACAAATAACTACTAACTACTAACTACAATCTACTAACTACCAACTACTAACTACTAACTACTAAATACAAACTACTGATTTTTAACTACTAACTACCAACTACTAACTATTGCTTACTGGCTACTAACTACTAACTGCTAACTACTAACTACTAACTACTAACTACTAACTACTAATTACTAACTACTAGCTACTAACTACTAGCTACTAACTACCATCTACTAACTACTAATTACTAACTACTATTTAGTAATTACTCACTACTAACTACTAACTACTACCTACTAACTACTAACTACTAACTACCAACTCTAACTACTAACTACTGGCTACTAACTACTGACTACTAACCAAAAACTACTAACTACTAACTACAATCTACTAACTACTAACTACTAACTACTAACTACTAAATACTAACTACTGACTACTAACTACTAACTACCAACTACTAACTATTACTTACTGGCTACTAACAACTAAATACTAACTACTAACTACTAATTACTAACTACCAACTACTAACTACTAACTACTAACTACTAACTAATAACTACTAACTACTAACCACAATCTACTAACTACTAACTACTAACTACTAACTACTAACTACTAAAAACTAACTACTGCCTACGAACTACTAACTACCAACTACTAAATATTACTTACTGGCTACTAACAACTAACTACTAACTACTAACTACTAAATACTAACTACTGACTACTAACTACTAACTACTAACTACCAGCTACTAACTACTAACTACTAACTACCATCTACTAACTACTAATTAATAACTACTATTTAGTAACTACTCACTAATAACTATTAACTACTAACTACTGCCTACTAACTACTAACAACTAACTACCAACTCTAACTACTAACTACTGGCTACTAACTATTGACTACTAACTAATAACTACTAAGTACTAACTACAATCTACTAACTACTAACTACTAAATACTAACTACTAATTACTAACTACTAGCTACTAACTACTAGCTACTAACTACCATCTACTAACTACTAATTACTAACTACTATTTAGTAATTACTCACTACTAACTACTAACTACTACCTACTAACTACTAACTACTAACTACCAACTCTAACTACTAACTACTGGCTACTAACTACTGACTACTAACTAAAAACTACTAACTACTAACTACAATCTACTAACTACTAACTACTAACTACTAACTACTAAATACTAACTACTGACTACTAACTACTAACTACCAACTACTAACTATTACTTACTGGCTACTAACAACTAAATACTAACTACTAACTACTAATTACTAACTACCAACTACTAACTACTAACTACTAACTACTAACTAATAACTACTAACTACTAACCACAATCTACTAACTACTAACTACTAACTACTAACTACTAAAAACTAACTACTGCCTACGAACTACTAACTACCAACTACTAAATATTACTTACTGGCTACTAACAACTAACTACTAACTACTAACTACTAAATACTAACTACTGACTACTAACTACTAACTACTAACTACCAGCTACTAACTACTAACTACTAACTACCATCTACTAACTACTAATTAATAACTACTATTTAGTAACTACTCACTAATAACTATTAACTACTAACTACTACCTACTAACTACTAACAACTAACTACCAACTCTAACTACTAACTACTGGCTACTAACTATTGACTACTAACTAATAACTACTAAGTACTAACTACAATCTACTAACTACTAACTACTAACTACTAACTACTAAATACTAACTACTGCCTACTAACTACTAACTACTAACTACCAACTCTAACTACTAACTACTGGCTACTAATTACTGACTACTAACAAATAACTACTAACTACTAACTACAATCTACTAACTACCAACTACTAACTACTAACTACTAAATACCAACTACTGATTACTAACTACTAACTACCAACTACTAACTATTACTTACTGGCTACTAACTACTAACTGCTAACTACTAACTACTAACTACTAACTACTAACTACTAGCTACTAACTACTAGCTACTAACTACCATCTACTAACTACTAATTACTAACTACTATTTAGTAATTACTCACTACTAACTACTAACTACTAATTACTAACTACCAACTACTAACTACTAACTACTAACTACTAACTAATAACTACTAACTACTAACCACAATCTACTAACTACTAACTACTAACTACTAACTACTAAAAACTAACTACTGCCTACGAACTACTAACTACCAACTACTAAATATTACTTACTGGCTACTAACAACTAACTACTAACTACTAACTACTAAATACTAACTACTGACTACTAACTACTAACTACTAACTACCAGCTACTAACTACTAACTACTAACTACCATCTACTAACTACTAATTAATAACTACTATTTAGTAACTACTCACTAATAACTATTAACTACTAACTACTACCTACTAACTACTAACAACTAACTACCAACTCTAACTACTAACTACTGGCTACTAACTATTGACTACTAACTAATAACTACTAAGTACTAACTAAAATCTACTAACTACTAACTACTAACTACTAACTACTAAATACTAACTACTGCCTACTAACTACTAACTACTAACTACTAACTACCAACTCTAACTACTAACTACTGGCTACTAATTACTGACTACTAACAAATAACTACTAACTACTAACTACAATCTACTAACTACCAACTACTAACTACTAACTACTAAATACCAACTACTGATTACTAACTACTAACTACCAACTACTAACTATTACTTACTGGCTACTAACTACTAACTGCTGACTACTAACTACTAACTACTAACTACTAACTACTAGCTACTAACTACTAGCTACTAACTACCATCTACTAACTACTAATTACTAACTACTATTTAGTAATTACTCACTACTAACTACTAACTACTACCTACAAACTACTAACTACTAACTACCAACTCTAACTACTAACTACTGGCTACTAACTACTGACTACTAACTAAAAACTACTAACTACTAACTACAATCTACTAACTACTAACTACTAACTACTAACTACTAACTACTAAATACTAACTACTGACTACTAACTACTAACTACCAACTACTAACTATTACTTACTGGCTACTAACAACTAACTACTAACTACTAACTACTAATTACTAACTACCAACTACTAACTACTAACTACTAACTACTAACTAATAACTACTAACTACTAACTACAATCTACTAGCTACTAACTACTAACAACTAACTACTAAAAACTAACTACTGCCTACGAACTACTAACTACCAACTACTAACTATTACTTACTGGCTACTAACAACTAACTACTAACTACTAACTACTAAATACTAACTACTGACTACTAACTACTAACTACCAACTACTAACTATTACTTACTGGCTACTAACAACTAACTACTAACTACTAACTACTGACTACTAACTACTAACTACCAACTACTAACTATTACTTACTGGCTTCTAACTACTAACTACTAACTACTAACTACTAACTACTAACTACCAGCTACTAACTATTACTTACTGGCTACTAACAACTAACTACTAACTACTAAATACTAACTACTGACTACTAACTACTAACTACCAACTACTAACTATTACTTACTGGCTACTAACAACTAACTACTAACTACTAACTACTGACTACTAACTACCAACTACTAACTACCAGCTATTAACTACTAACTACTAACTACCATCTTCTAACTACTATTTAGTTACTACTCACTACTAACTACTAACTACTGCCTACTAACTACTAACTACTAACTACCAGCTACTAACTACTAACTATTAACTACCATCTACTAACTACTAATTAATAACTACTATTTAGTAACTACTCACTAATAACTACTAAATACTAACTACTACCTACTAACTACTAACTACTAACTACCAACTCTAACTACTAACTACTGGCTACTAACTATTGACTACTAACTAATAACTACTAAGTACTAACTACAATCTACTAACTACTAACTACTAACTACTAACTACTAAATACTAACTACTGCCTACTAACTACTAACTACTAACTACCAACTCTAACTACTAACTACTGGCTACTAATTACTGACTACTAACAAATAACTACTAACTACTAACTACAATCTACTAACTACCAACTACTAACTACTAACTACTAAATACCAAATACTGATTACTAACTACTAACTACCAACTACTAACTATTACTTACTGGCTACTAACTACTAACTGCTAACTACTAGCTACTAACTACTAACTACTAACTACTAACTACTAGCTACTAACTACTAGCTACTAACTACCATCTACTAACTACTAATTACTAACTACTATTTAGTAATTACTCACTACTAACTACTAACTACTACCTACTAACTACTAACTACTAACTACCAACTCTAACTACTAACTACTGGCTACTAACTACTGACTACTAACTAAAAACTACTAACTACTAACTACAATCTACTAACTACTAACTACTAACTACTAACTACTAAATACTAACTACTGACTACTAACTACTAACTACCAACTACTAACTATTACTTACTGGCTACTAACAACTAACTACTAACTACTAACTACTAATTACTAACTACCAACTACTAACTACTAACTACTAACTACTAACTAATAACTACTAACTACTAACTACAATCTACTAACTACTAACTACTAACAACTAACTACTAAAAACTAACTACTGCCTACGAACTACTAACTACCAACTACTAACTATTACTTACTGGCTACTAACAACTAACTACTAACTACTAACTACTAAATACTAACTACTGACTACTAACTACTAACTACCAACTACTAACTATTACTTACTGGCTACTAACAACTAACTACTAACTACTAACTACTGACTACTAACTACTAACTACCAACTACTAACTATTACTTACTGGCTTCTAACTACTAACTACTAACTACTAACTACTAACTACTAACTACCAGCTACTAACTATTACTTACTGGCTACTAACAACTAACTACTAACTACTAAATACTAACTACTGACTACTAACTACTAACTACCAACTACTAACTATTACTTACTGGCTACTAACAACTAACTACTAACTACTAACTACTGACTACTAACTACCAACTACTAACTACCAGCTATTAACTACTAACTACTAACTACCATCTACTAACTACTATTTAGTTACTACTCACTACTAACTACTAACTACTGCCTACTAACTACTAACTACTAACTACCAACTCTAACTACTAACTACTGGCTACTAATTACTGACTACTAACTAATAACTACTAACTACTAACTACAATCTACTAACTACTAACTACTAACTACTAAATACTAACTACTTACTACTAACTACTAAATACCAACTACTAACTATTACTTACTGGCTACTAACTACTAACTACTAACTACTAACTACTAACTACTAACTACTAACTACTAACTACCAGCTACTAACTACTAACTACTAACTACCATCTACTAACTACTAATTAATAACTACTATTTAGTAACTACTCACTAATAACTACTAACTACTAACTACTACCTACTAACTACTAACTACTAACTACCAACTCTAACTACTAACTACTGGCTACTAACTACTACCTACTAACTAATAACTACTAAGTACTAACAACAATCTACTAACTACTAACTACTAACTACTAACTACTAAATACTAACTACTGCCTACTAACTACTAACTACTAACTACCAACTCTAACTACTAACTACTGGCTACTAATTACTGACTACTAACTAATAACTACTGACTACTAACTACAATCTACTAACTACCAACTACTAACTACTAACTACTAAATACAAACTACTGATTACTAACTACTAACTACCAACTACTAACTATTACTTACTGGCTACTAACTACTAACTGCTAACTACTAACTACTAACTACTAACTACTAGCTACTAACTACTAGCTACTAACTACCATCTACTAACTACTAATTACTAACTACTATTTAGTAATTACTCACTACTAACTACTAACTACTACCTACTAACTACTAACTACTAACTACCAACTCTAACTACTAACTACTGGCTACTAACTACTGACTACTAACTAAAAACTACTAACTACTAACTACAATCTACTAACTACTAACTACTAACTACTAACTACTAAATACTAACTACTGACTACTAACTACTAACTACAAACTACTAACTATTACTTACTGGCTACTAACAACTAACTGCTAACTACTAACTACTAATTACTAACTACCAACTACTAACTACTAACTACTAACTACTAACTAATAACTACTAACTACTAACTACAATCTACTAACTACTAACTACTAACTACTAAAAACTAACTACTGCCTACGAACTACTAACTACCAACTACTAACTATTACTTACTGGCTACTAACAACTAACTACTAACTACTAACTACTAAATACTAACTACTGACTACTAACTACTAACTACTAACTACTAACTACCAGCTACTAACTACTAACTACTAACTACCATCTACTAAATACTAATTAATAACTACTATTTAGTAACTACTCACTATTAACTACTAACTACTAACTACTACCTACTAACTACTAACTACTAACTACCAACTCTAACTACTAACTACTGGCTACTAACTACTGACTACTAACTAATAACTACTAAGTACTAACTACAATCTACTAACTACTAACTACTAACTACTAAATACTAACTACTGCCTACTAACTACAATCTACTAACTACCAACTACTAACTACTAACTACTAAATACCAACTACTGATTACTAACTACTAACTACCAACTACTAACTATTACTTACTGGCTACTAACTACTAACTGCTAACTACTAACTACTAACTACTAACTACTAACTACTAACTACTAACTACTAGCTACTAACTACTAGCTACTAACTACCATCTACTAACTACTAATTACTAACTACTATTTAGTAATTACTCACTACTAACTACTAACTACTACCTACTAACTACTAACTACTAACTACCTACTCTAACTACTAACTACTGGCTACTAACTACTGACTACTAACTAAAAACTACTAACTTCTAACTACAATCTACTAACTACTAACTACTAACTACTAAATACTAACTACTGACTACTAACTACTAACTACCAACTACTAACTATTACTTACTGGCTACTAACAACTAACTACTAACTACTAACTACTAATTACTAACTACCAACTACTAACTACTAACTACTAACTACTAACTAATAACTACTAACTACTAACTACAATCTACTAACTACTAACTACTAACTACTAACTACTAACTACTAAAAACTAACTACTGCCTACGAACTACTAACTACCAACTACTAACTATTACTTACTGGCTACTAACAACTAACTACTAACTACTAACTACTAAATACTAACTACTGACTACTAACTACTAACTACCAACTACTAACTATTACTTACTGGCTACTAACAACTAACTACTAACTACTAACTACTGACTACTAACTACTAACTACCAACTACTAACTATTACTTACTGGCTTCTAACTACTAACTACTAACTACTAACTACTAACTACTAACTACCAGCTACTAACTATTACTTACTGGCTACTAACAACTAACTACTAACTACTAAATACTAACTACTGACTACTAACTACTAACTACCAACTACTAACTATTACTTACTGGCTACTAACAACTAACTACTAACTACTAACTACTGACTACTAACTACTAACTACCAACTACTAACTATTACTTACTGGCTTCTAACTACAATCTACTAACTACTAACTACTAACTACTAACTACTAAATACTAACTACTGACTACTAACTACTAACTACCAACTACTAACTATTACTTACTGGCTACTAACAACTAACTACTAACTACTAACTACTGACTACTAACTACTAACTACCAACTACTAACTATTACTTACTGGCTTCTAACTACAATCTACTAACTACTAACTACTAACTACTAAATACTAACTACTGACTAATAACTACTAACTACCAACTACTAACTATTACTTACTGGCTACTAACAACTAACTACCAACTACTAACTACTAACTACTAACTACTAACTACTAACTAATAACTACTAACTACTAACTACAATCTACTAACTACTAACTACTAACTACTAACTACTAAAAACCAACTACTGCCTACTAACTACTAACTACTAACTACCAACTCTTACTACTAACTACTGGCTACTAATTACTGACTACTAACTAATAACTACTAACTACTAACTACAATCTACTAACTACCAACTACTAACTACTAACTACTAAATACTAACTACTGACTACTAACTACTAACTACCAACTACTAACTATTACTTACTGGCTTCTAACTACTAACTACTAACTACTAACTACTAACTACTAACTACTAGCTACCAGCTACTAACCACTAGCTACTAACTACCATCTACTAACTACTAATTACTAACTACTATTTAGTAACTACTCACTACTAACTACTAACTACTAACTACTACCTACTAACTACTAACTACTAACTACCAACTCTAACTACTAACTACTGGCTACTAACTACTGACTACTAACTAATAACTACTAACTACTAACTACAATCTACTAACTACTAACTACTAACTACTAACTACTAAATACTAACTAATGACTACTAACTACTAACTACCAACTACTAACTATTACTTACTGGCTACTAACAACTAACTACTAACTACTAACTACTAATTACTAACTACCAACTACTATCTACTAACTACTAACTAATAACTACTAACTACTAACTACTAACTACCAGCTACTAACTACTAACTACTAACTACCATCTACTAACTACTAATTACTAACTACTATTTAGCAACTACTCGCTACTAACTACTAACTACTAACTACAAACTACTAACTAATAACTACTAAATACTAACTACTGATTACTAACTGCTAACTACCAACTACTAACTATTACTTACTGGCTACTAACTACTAACTGCTGACTACTAACTACTAACTACTAGCTACTAACTACTAGCTACTAACTACCATCTACTAACTACTAATTACTAACTACTATTTAGTAACTACTCACTACTAACTACTAATTACTAACTACTACCTACTAACTACTAACTACTAACTAACAACTCTAACTACTAACTACTGGCTACTAACTACTGACTACTAACTAATAACCACTAACTACAATCTACTAACTACTAACTACTAAATACTAACTAATGACTACTAACTACTAACTACCAACTACTAACTATTACTTACTGGCTACTAACAACTAACTACTAACTACTAACTACTAATTACTGACTACCAACTACTAACTACTAACTACTAACTATTAACTACTAACTAATAACTACAATCTACTAACTACTAACTACTAAATACTAACTACTGCCTACTAACTACTAACTACTAACTACCAACTCTAACTACTAACTACTGGCTACTAATTACTGACTACTAATTAATAACTACTAACTACTAACTACAATCTACTAACTACCAACTACTAACTACTAACTACTCAATACTAACTACTGACTACTAACTACTAACTACCAACTACTAACTATTACTTACTGGCTTCTAACTACTAACTACTAACTACTAACTACCAGCTACTAACTACTAGCTACTAACTACCATCTACTAACTACTAATTACCAACTACTAATTAGTAACTACTCACTACTAAGTACTAACTACTAACTACTACCTACTAACTACTAACTACCAACTCTAACTACTAACTACTGGCTACTAACTACTGACTACTAATAAATAACTACTAACTACTAACTACAATCTACTAACTACTAACTACTAACTACCAGCTACTAACTACTAACTACTAACTACCATCTACTAACTACTAACTACTAACTACTCAATACTAACTACTGACTACTAACTACTAACTACCGACAACTAACTACTAACTACTAACTACTAACTAATAACTACTAACTACTAACTACCAGCTACTAACTACTAACTACTAACTACCATCTACTAACTACTAATTACTAACTACTATTTAGTAACTACTCGCTACTAACTACTAACTACTAACTACAAACTACTAACTACTAACTACTCACTACTAAATAGTAACTACTAACTAATAACCACTTACTACTAACTTCTAACTACTAATTTCTAACTACCATCTACTAACTACTAACTACTAACTACTAACTACTAAATACTAACTACTGACTACTAACTACTAACTACCAACTCTAACTACTAACTACTGGCTTCTAACTACTAACTACTAACTACTAACTACTAACTACCAGCTACTAACTACTAGCTACTAACTACCATCTACTAACTACTAATTACTAACTACTAATTAGTAACTACTCACTACTAAGTACTAACTACTAACTACTACCTACTAACTACTAACTACTAACTACCAACTCTAACTACTAACTACTGGCTACTAACTACTGACTACTAATAAATAACTACTAATTACTAACTACAATCTACTAACTACAAACTACTAACTACTAAATACTAACTACTGACTACTAACTACTAACTACCGACAACTAACTATTACTTACTGGCTACTAACAGCTAACTACTAACTACTAATTACTAACTACCAACTACTAACTACTAACTACTAACTACTAACTACTAACTACTAACTATTAACTACTAACTACTAACTACTAACTACCAGCTACTAACTACTAACTACTAACTACCATCTACTAACTACTAATTACTAACTACTATTTAGTAACTACTCGCTACTAACTACTAACTACTAACTACAAACTACTAACTACTAACTACTCACTACTAAATAGTAACTACTAACTAATAACCACCTACTACTAATTTCTAACTACTAATTTCCATCTGCTAACTACTAACTACTAACTACTAACTAATAAATAATAACTACTAGCTACTAACTACTATCTACTAACTAGTAACTACTAACTACTAACTACTAACTACTAACTACTAACTACTAACTACCAACTACTATTCAGTAACTCCTCACTGCTAACTATTAACTACTATCTACTAACTACTAACTACTAACTACTAACTAATAAATAATAACTACTAGCTACTAACTACTATCTACTAACTACTAACTACTAACTACTAACTACTAACTACTAACTACTAACTACCAACTACTATTCAGTAACTCCTCACTGCTAACTATTAACTACTATCTACTAACTACTAACTACTAACTACTAACTAATAAATAATAACTACTAGCTACTAACTACTATCTACTAACTACTAACTACTAACTACTAACTACTAACTACCAGCTACTAACTACTAGCTACTAACTACCATCTACTAACTACTAATTACCAACTACTAATTAGTAACTACTCACTACTAAGTACTAACTACTAACTACTACCTACTAACTACTAACTACTAACTACTAACTACCGACAACTAACTACTAACTACTAACTACTAACTACTAACTAATAACTACTAACTACTAACTACTAACTACCAGCTACTAACTACTAACTACTAACTACCATCTACTAACTACTAATTACTAACTACTATTTAGTAACTACTCGCTACTAACTACTAACTACTAACTACAAACTACTAACTACTAACTACTCACTACTAAATAGTAACTACTAACTAATAACCACTTACTACTAACTTCTAACCACTAATTTCTAACTACCATCTACTAACTACTAACTACTAACTACTAACTACTAACTACTAAATACTAACTACTGACTACTAACTACTAACTACCAACTCTAACTACTAACTACTGGCTTCTAACTACTAACTACTAACTACTAACTACCAGCTACTAACTACTAGCTACTAACTACCATCTACTAACTACTAATTACTAACTACTAATTAGTAACTACTCACTACTAAGTACTAACTACTAACTACTACCTACTAACTACTATCTACTAACTACTAACTACTAACTACTAACTACTAACTACTAACTACTAACTACCCACTACTATTCAGTAACTCCTCACTGCTATCTATTAACTACTATCTACTAACTACTAACTACTAACTACTAACTAATAAATAATAACTACTAGCTACTAACTACTATCTTCTAACTACTAACTACTAACTACTAACTACCAGCTACTAACTACTAGCTACTAACTACCATCTACTAACTACTAATTACCAACTACTAATTAGTAACTACTCACTACTAAGTACTAACTACTAACTACTACCTACTAACTACTAACTACTAACTACTAACTACCGACAACTAACTACTAACTACTAACTACTAACTACTAACTAATAACTACTAACTACTAACTACTAACTACCAGCTACTAACTACTAACTACCATCTACTAACTACTAATTACTAACTACTATTTAGTAACTACTCGCTACTAACTACTAACTACTAACTACAAACTACTAACTACTAACTACTCACTACTAAATAGTAACTACTAACTAATAACCACTTACTACTAACTTCTAACTACTAATTTCTAACTACCATCTACTAACTACTAACTACTAACTACTAACTACTAAATACTAACTACTGACTACTAACTACTAACTACCAACTCTAACTACTAACTACTGGCTTCTAACTACTAACTACTAACTACTAACTACCAGCTACTAACTACTAGCTACTAACTACCATCTACTAACTACTAATTACTAACTACTAATTAGTAACTACTCACTACTAAGTACTAACTACTAACTACTACCTACTAACTACTAACTACTAACTACCAACTCTAACTACTAACTACTGGCTACTAACTACTGACTACTAATAAATAACTACTAACTACTAACTACAATCTACTAACTACTAACTACTAACTACTAAATACTAACTACTGACTACTAACTACTAACTACCGACAACTAACTATTACTTACTGGCTACTAACAGCTAACTACTAACTACTAATTACTAACTACCAACTACTAACTACTAACTACTAACTACTAACTACTAACTACTAACTAATAACTACTAACTACTAACTACTAACTACCATCTACTAACTACTAATTACTAACTACTATTTAGTATCTACTCGCTACCAACTACTAACTACTAACTACAAACTACTAACTACTAACTACTCACTACTAAATAGTAACTACTAACTAATAACCACTTACTACTAATTTCTAACTACTAATTTCCATCTACTAACTACTAACTACTAACTACTAACTAATAAATAATAACTACTAGCTACTAACTACTACCTACTAACTGGTAACTACTAACTACTAACTACTAACTACTAACTACTAACTACTAACTACCAACTACTATTCAGTAACTCCTCACTGCTAACTATTAACTACTATCTACTAACTACTAACTACTAACTACTAACTAATAAATAATAACTACTAGCTACTAACTACTATCTACTAACTACTAACTACTAACTACTAACTACTAACTTTTAACTACCAACTACTATTCAGTAACTACTCACTGCTAACTATTAACTACTATCTACTAACTACTAACTACTAAATACTAACTACTAACTACTAACTACCAACTACTAACTGCTAACTACTAAATGCTAACTGCTAACTACTAACTACTAATTACCAACTACTAACTACTAACTACTGGCTACTAACTACTAACTACTAACTACTTATTAATAACTACTAACTACTAACTACTAACTACCAACTACTAACTACTAACTACTAACCATAAATAATAACTACTAACTACTAACTACTAACCAGTAGCTACTAACTAGTAACTACTAACCAGTAGCTACTAACTACTAACTACTAACCAGTAGCTACTAACTACTAACTACTAACTACTAAATACTAACTACTGCCTACTAACTACTAACTAATAACTACCAACTCTAACTACTAACTACTGGCTACTAATTACTGACTACTAATTAATAACTACTAACTACTAACTACAATCTACTAACTACCAACTACTAACTACTAACTACTAAATACTAACTACTGACTACTAACTACTAACTACCAACTACTAACTATTACTTACTGGCTTCTCACTACTAACTACTAACTACTAACTACCAGCTACTAACTACTAGCTACTAACTACCATCTACTAACTACTAATTACTAACTACTAATTAGTAACTACTCACTACAAACTACTAACTACTAACTACTACCTACTAACTACTAACTACTAACTACCAACTCTAACTACTAACTACTGGCTACTAACTACTGACTACTAATAAATAACTACTAACTACTAACTATAATCTACTAACTACTAACTACTAACTACTCAATACTAACTACTGACTACTAACTACTAACTACCGACAACTAACTATTATTTACTGGCTACTAACAACTAACTACTAACTACTAATTACTAACTACCAACTACTAACTACTAACTACTAACTACTAACTACTAACTACTAACTAATAACTACTAACTACTAACTACTAACTACCAGCTACTAACTACTAACTACTAACTACCATCTACTAACTACTAATTACTAACGACTACTTAGTAACTACTCGCTACTAACTACTAACTACTAAATACAAACTACTAACTACTAACTACTAACTACTAACTACTAACTAGTAACTACTAACTAATAACCACTTACTACTAACTTCTAACTACTAATTTCTAACTACCATCTACTAACTACTAACTACTAACTACTAACTAATAAATAATAACTACTAACTACTAACTACTATCTACTAACTACTAACTACTAACTACTAACTACTAACTACTAACCAATAAATAATAACTACTAACTACTAACTACTATCTACTAACTACTAACTACTACCTACTAACTATTAACTACTATCTACTAACTACTAACTACTAAATACTAACTACTAACTACTAACTACCAACTACTAACTGCTAACTACTTAATGCTAACTGCTAACTACTAACAACTAACTAGCAACTACTAACTACTAACTACTGGCTACTAACTACTAACTACTAACTACTTATTAATAACTACTAACTACTAACTACTAACTACTAACTACCAACTACTAACTACTAACTACTAACCATAAATAATAACTACTAACTTCTAACTACTAACCAGTAGCTAATAACTACTAACTACTAACTACTAACTACAAACTACTAACTACTAACTACTAACTACTAACTACTAACTACTAACTACTAACTACTAACTACTAACTACTAACTACTAACTACTAACTACTAACTACAAACTACAAACTAAAATCTACTAACTACTAACTAATAACTACTAACTACTTACTTATAACTACTAAATACTAACTACTAACTACTAACTACTAAATCCCAACTACTAACTACTAACTACTAATTACTAACTACTAACCAGTAACTACTAACTACAAACTACTAACTACAAACTACAATTTACCAACTACTAACTACTAACTACTAACTACTAACTACCAACTACTGACTACTAACTACTAACTACTAACTACCAACTACTAACTACTAACCATAACTAATAACTACTAACTACTAACTACTAACCAGTAACTACAAACTACTAACTACTAACTACAAACTACAAACTACTAACTACTAAATACTAACTACTAACTACCAATTACTAACTACTAACTACTAACCATAACTTTTAACTACTAACTACTAACTACTAACTACTGACCAGTAACTACTAACTACTAACTACTAACCATAACTATTAACTACTACTTACTAACTACTAACCAGTAACTACTAACTACTAACTACTGACTTCTAACTACAAACTACAAACTACTAACTACTAACTACTATCTACTAACTACTAACTACTATCTACTATCTAAAAACAACTAACTACTAACTACTGGCTACTAACTACTAACTACTCACTACAATCTACTTTCTACTAACTACTAACTACTAACTGCTTACTACTAACTACTAAATACTAACTACTAACTACTAACTAATAACTACTAACTACCAACTACTAACTACTAACTACTAACCACCAACTACTAACTACTAACTACAAACTATTAACTACTAACTATTATCTACTAACTACTATCTACTATCTAAAAACTACTAACTACTAACTACCAACTACTGACTACTAACTACCAACTACTAACTACCAACTACTAACTACTAACCATAACTAATAACTACTAACTACTAACTACTAACCAGTAACTACAAACTACTAACTACTAACTACAAACTACAAACTACTAACTACTAACTACTAACTACTAACTACTAACTACCAACTACTAACTACTAACTACTAGCTACCAACTACTAACTACTAACTACTAACCATAACTAATAACTACTAACTACTAACTACTAACCAGTAACTACAAACTACTAACTACTAACTACAAACTACAAACTACTAACTACTAAATACTAACTACTAACTACCAACTACTAACTACTAACTACTAACCATAACTTTTAACTACTAACTACTAACTACTAACTACTGACCAGTAACTACTAACTACTAACTACTAACCATAACTATTAACTACTACTTACTAACTACTAACCAGTAACTACTAACTACTAACTACTGACTTCTAACTACAAACTACAAACTACTAACTACTAACTACTATCTACTAACTACTAACTACTATCTACTATCTAAAAACAACTAACTACTAACTACTGGCTACTAACTACTAACTACTCACTACAATCTACTTTCTACTAACTACTAACTACTAACTGCTTACTACTAACTACTAAATACTAACTACTAACTACTAACTAATAACTACTAACTACCAACTACTAACTACTAACTACTAACTACTAACTACCAACTACTAACTACTAACTACTAACTACAAACTATTAACTACTAACTATTATCTACTAACTACTATCTACTATCTAAAAACTACTAACTACTAACTACCAACTACTGACTACTAACTACCAACTACTAACTACCAACTACTAACTACTAACCATAACTAATAACTACTAACTACTAACTACTAACCAGTAACTACAAACTACTAACTACTAACTACAAACTACTAACTACTAGCTACCAACTACTAACTACTAACTACTAACCATAACTAATAACTACTAACTACTAACTACTAACCAGTAACTACTAACTACTAACCATAACTAATAACTACCAGCTACTAACTACTAACCAGTAACTACTAACTACTAACTACTAACTACTAACTACAAACTACAAACTACTAACTACTAACTACTATCTACTAACTACTAACTACTATCTACTATCTAAAAACTACTAACTACTAACTACTGGCTACTAACTACTAAATACTAACTACTCACTACAATCTACTTTCTACTAACTACTAACTACTAACTACTTACTACTAACTACTAAATACTAACTACTAACTACTAACTAATAACTACTAACTACCAACTACTAACTACTAACTACTAACTACTCGCTACCAACTACTAACTACTAACTACTAACTACAAACTACTAACTACTAACTACTATCTACTAACTACTAACTACTATCTACTATCTAAAAACTACTAACTACTAACTACTGGCTACTAACTACTAACTACTAACTACTCACTACAATCTACTTTCTACTAACTACTAACTACTAACTACTTACTACTAACTACTAAATACTAACTACTAACTACTAACTAATAACTACTAACTACTAACTACTAACTAATATCTACTAACTACTAATTTCTAACTACTGTTTAGTAACTAATCACTACTAACTATTAACTGCTATCTACAAACTACTAACTACTAACTACTAACTAATTACTACTAACTACTAACTACCAACTACAAACTATTAACTACTGGCTACTAACTAGTAACTACCAACTGCTAACTACTAACTACTAACCATAACTTTTAACTACTAACTACTAACTACTAACTACTGACCAGTAACTACTAACTACTAACTACTAACCATAACTATTAACTACTACTTACTAACTACTAACCAGTAACTACTAACTACTAACTACTGACTTCTAACTACAAACTACAAACTACTAACTACTAACTACTATCTACTAACTACTAACTACTATCTACTATCTAAAAACAACTAACTACTAACTACTGGCTACTAACTACTAACTACTCACTACAATCTACTTTCTACTAACTACTAACTACTAACTGCTTACTACTAACTACTAAATACTAACTACTAACTACTAACTAATAACTACTAACTACCAACTACTAACTACTAACTACTAACTACTAACTACCAACTACTAACTACTAACTACTAACTACAAACTATTAACTACTAACTATTATCTACTAACTACTATCTACTATCTAAAAACTACTAACTACTAACTACCAACTACTGACTACTAACTACCAACTACTAACTACCAACTACTAACTACTAACCATAACTAACAACTACTAACTACTAACTACTAACCAGTAACTACAAACTACTAACTACTAACTACAAACTACTAACTACTAGCTACCAACTACTAACTACTAACTACTAACCATAACTAATAACTACTAACTACTAACTACTAACCAGTAACTACTAACTACTAACCATAACTAATAACTACCAGCTACTAACTACTAACCAGTAACTACTAACTACTAACTACTAACTACTAACTACAAACTACAAACTACTAACTACTAACTACTATCTACTAACTACTAACTACTATCTACTATCTAAAAACTACTAACTACTAACTACTGGCTACTAACTACTAAATACTAACTACTCACTACAATCTACTTTCTACTAACTACTAACTACTAACTACTTACTACTAACTACTAAATACTAACTACTAACTACTAACTAATAACTACTAACTACCAACTACTAACTACTAACTACTAACTACTCGCTACCAACTACTAACTACTAACTACTAACTACAAACTACTAACTACTAACTACTATCTACTAACTACTAACTACTATCTACTATCTAAAAACTACTAACTACTAACTACTGGCTACTAACTACTAACTACTAACTACTCACTACAATCTACTTTCTACTAACTACTAACTACTAACTACTTACTACTAACTACTAAATACTAACTACTAACTACTAACTAATAACTACTAACTACTAACTACTAACTAATATCTACTAACTACTAATTTCTAACTACTGTTTAGTAACTAATCACTACTAACTATTAACTGCTATCTACAAACTACTAACTACTAACTACTAACTAATTACTACTAACTACTAACTACCAACTACAAACTATTAACTACTGGCTACTAACTAGTAACTACCAACTGCTAACTACTTACTAGTCACTACTAACTACTAACTACTAACTACAATCTACTAACTACTAACTAATAACTACTAACTACTTACTTATATCTTCTAACTACTAACTACTAACTAATAAATACCAACTACTAACTACTAACTACTAACCATAACTAATAACTACTAACTACTAACTACTAACCAGTAACTACTAACTACTAACTACTAACTACAAACTACAAACTACTAACTACTAACTACTAACTACTAACTACTAACCATAACTAATAACTACTAACTACTAACCAGTAACTACAAACTACTAACTACTAACTACAAACTACAAACTACTAACTACTAAGTACTAACTACTAACTACTAACTACTAACTACTAACTACCAACTACTAACTACTAACTACTAACTACCAACTACTAACTACCAACTACTAACTACTAACTACTAACCATAACTAATAACTACTAACTACTAACTACTAACTACTAACTACTAACCATAAATAATAACTACTAACTACTAACTACTAACCAGTAACTACAAACTACTAACTACTAACTACAAACTACAAACTACTAACTACTAACTACTAACTACTAACTACTAACTACTAACTACCAACTACTAACTACTAACTACTAACTACCAACTACTAACTACTAACTACTAACCATAACTAATAAATACTAACTACTAACTACTAACTACTAACTACTAACCATAACTAATAACTACTAACTACTAACTACTAACCAGTAACTACAAACTACTAACTACTAACTACAAACTACAAACTACTAACTACTAACTACTAACTACTAACTACTAACTACTAACTACCAACTACTAACTACTAACTACTAACTACCAACTACTAACTACTAACTACTAACCATAACTAATAACTACTAACTACTAACTACTAACCAGTAACTACTAACTACTAACTACTAACCATAACTAATAACTACTAACTACTAACTACTAACTACTAACCAGTAACTACTAAATAGTAATTACTAACTACCAACTACTAACTACTAACTACTAACTAATAACTACTAACTAATAACTACAATCTACTAACTACTAACTACTAACTGCTAACTACTAAATACTAACAACTGCCTACTAACTACTAACTACCAACTCTAACTACTAACTACTGGCTACTAATTACTGACTACTAATTAATAACTACTAACTACTAACTACAATCTAATAACTACCAACTACTAACTACTAACTACTAAATACAAACTACTGAATACTAACTACTAACTACCAACTACTAACTATTACTTACTGGCTTCTAACTACTAACTACTAACTACTAACTACCAGCTACTAACTACTAGCTACTAACTACCATCTACTAACTACTAATTACTAACTACTAATTAGTAACTACTCACTACTAAGTACTAACTACTACCTACTAACTACTAACCACTAACTACCAACTCTAACTACTAACTACTGGCTACTAACTACTGACTACTAATAAATAACTACTAACTACTAACTACAATCTACTAACTACTAACTACTAACTACTAAATACTAACTACTGACTACTAACTACTAACTACCGACAACTAACTATTACTTACTGGCTACTAACAACAAACTACTAACTACTAATTACTAACTACCAACTACTGACTACTAACTACTAACTACTAACTAATAACTACTAACTACTAACTACTAACTACCAGCTACTAACTACTAATTACTAACTACCATCTACTAACTACTAATTACTAACTACTATTTAGTAACTACTCGCTACTAACTACTAACTACTAACTACAAACTACTAACTACTAACTACTCACTACTAAACAGTAACTACTAACTAATAACCACTTACTACTAACTTCTAACTACTAATTTCTAACTACCATCTACTAACTACTAACTACTAACTACTAACTAATAAATAATAACTACTAACTACTAACTACTATCTACTAACTACTAACTACTAACTACTAAGTACTAACTACCAACTACTATTCACTAACTACTCGCTGCTAACTATTAACTACTATCTACTAACAACTAACTACTAAATACTAACTACTAACTACTAACTACTGACTACCAACTACTAACTACTAACTACTGGCTACTAACTACTAACTACTAACTACTTATTAATAACTACTAACTACTACCTACTAACTACCAACTACTAACTACTAACTACTAACCATAAATAATAACTACTAACTACTAACTACTAACCAGTAGCTACTAACACTAGTAACTACTAACCAGTAGCTACTAACTACTAACTACTAACCATTAGCTACTAACTACTAACTACTAACTACTAAATACTAACTACTGCCTACTAACTACTAACTACTAACTACCAACTCTAACTACTAACTACTGGCTACTAATTGCTGACTACTAATTAATAACTACTAACTACTAACTACAATCTACTAACTACCAACTACTAACTACTAACTACTAAATACTAACTACTGACTACTAACTACTAAATACCAACTACTAACTATTACTTACTGGCTTCTAACTACTAACTACTAACTACTAACTACCAGCTACTAACTACTAGCTACTCACTACCATCTACTAACTACTAATTGCTAATAATTAGTAACTACTCACTACTAACTACTAACTACTAACTACTACCTACTAACTACTAACTACTAACTACCAACTCTAACTACTAACTACTGGCTACTAACTACTGACTACTAATAAATAACTACTAACTACTAACTACAATCTACTAACTACTAACTACTAACTACTAACTACTAAATACTAACTACTGACTACTAACTACTAACTACCGACAACTAACTATTATTTACTGGCTACTAACAACTAACTACTAACTACTAATTACTAACTACCAACTACTAACTACTAACTACTAACTACTAACTACTAACTAATAACTACTAACTACTAACTACTAACTACCAGCTAATAACTACTAACTACTAACTACCATCTACTAACTACTAATTACTAACGACCATTTAGTAACTACTCGCTACTAACTACTAACTACTAAATACAAACTACTAACTACTAACTACTAACTACTAACTAGTAACTAGTAACTACTAACTAATAACCACTTACTACTAACTTCCAACTACTAATTTCTAACTACCATCTACTAACTACTAACTACTAACTACTAACTAATAAATAATAACTACTAACTACTAACTACTATCTACTAACTACAAACTACTAACTACTAACTACTAACTACTAACTACTAACTACCATCTACTATTCAGTAACTACTCACTATTAACTGTTAACTACTATCTACTAACTACTAACTACTAAATACTAACTACTAACTACTAACTACCAACTACTAACTGCTAACTACTTAATGCTAACTGCTAACTACTAACTACTAACTACCAACTACTAACTACTAACTACTGGCTACTAACTACTAACTACTAACTACTTATTAATAACTACTAACTACTAACTACTAACTACCAACTACTAACTACTAACTACTAACCATAAATAATAACTACTAACTTCTAACTAATAACCAGTAGCTACTAACTACTAACTACTAACTACTAACTACAAACTACTAACTACTAACTACTAAATACTAACTACTAACTACTAACTACTAACTACTAACTACTAACTACTAACTACTAACTACTAACTACAAACTACAAACTACAATCTACTAACTACTAACTAATAACTACTAACTACTTACTTATAACTACTAAATACTAACTACTAACTACTAACTACTAAATCCCAACCACTAACTACTAACTACTAATTACTAACTACTAACCAGTAACTACTAACTACAAACTACTAACTACAAACTACAATTTACTAACTACTAACTACTAACTACTAAATACTAACTACCAACTACTGACTACTAACTACTAACTACTAACTACCAACTACTAACTACTAACCATAACTAATAACTACTAACTACTAACTACTAACCAGTAACTACAAACTACTAACTACTAATTACAAACTACAAACTACTTACTGCTAACTACTAACTACTAACTACCAACTACTAACTACTAACTACTGGCTACTAACTACTAACTACTAACTACTTATTAACAACTACTAACTACTAACTACTAACTACCAACTACTAACTACTAACTACTAACCATAAAAAATAACTACTAACAACTAACTACTAACCAGTAGCTACTAACACTAGTAACTACTAACCAGTAGCTACTAACTACTAACTACTAACCAGTAGCTACTAACTACTAACTACTAACTACTAAATACTAACTACTGCCTACTAACTACTAAATACCAACTACTAACTATTACTTACTGGCTTCTAACTACTAACTACTAACTACTAACTACCAGCTACTAACTACTAGCTACTAACTACCATCTACTAACTACTAATTGCTAACTACTAATTAGTAACTACTCACTACTAACTACTAACTACTAACTACTACCTACTAACTACTAACTACTAACTACCAACTCTAACTACTAACTACTGGCTACTAATTGCTGACTACTAATTGATAACTACTAACTACTAACTACAATCTACTAACTACCAACTACTAACTACTAACTACTAAATACTAACTACTGACTACTAACTACTAAATACCAACTACTAACTATTACTTACTGGCTTCTAACTACTAACTACTAACTACTAACTACCAGCTACTAACTACTAGCTACTAACTACCATCTACTAACTACTAATTGCTAACTACTAATTAGTAACTACTCACTACTAACTACTAACTACTAACTACTACCTACTAACTACTAACTACTAACTACCAACTCTAACTACTAACTACTGGCTACTAACTACTGACTACTAATAAATAACTACTATTTACTAACTACAATCTACTAACTACTAACTACTAACTACTAACTACTAAATACTAACTACTGACTACTAACTACTAACTACCGACAACTAACTATTATTTACTGGCTACTAACAACTAACTACTAACTACTAATTACTAACTACCAACTACTAACTACTAACTACTAACTACTAACTACTAACTAATAACTACTAACTACTAACTACTAACTACCAGCTACTAACTACTAACTACTAACTACCATCTACTAACTACTAATTACTAACGACTATTTAGTAACTACTCGCTACTAACTACTAACTACTAAATACAAACTACTAACTACTAACTAGTAACTACTAACTAATAACCACTTACTACTAACTTCTAGCTACTAATTTCTAACTACCATCTACTAACTACTAACTACTAACTACTAACTAATAAATAATAACTACTAACTACTAACTACTATCTACTAACTACTAACTACTAACTACTAACTACTAACTACTAACTACCAACTACTATTCAGTAACTACTCACTGCTAACTATTAACTACTATCTACTAACTACTAACTACTAAATACTAACTACTAACTACTAACTACCAACTACTAACTGCTAACTACTTAATGCTAACTGCTAACTACTAACTACTAACTACCAACTACTAACTACTAACTACTGGCTACTAACTACTAACTACTAACTACTTATTAATAACTACTAACTACTAACTACTAACTACCAACTACTAACTACTAACTACTCACCATAAATAATAACTACTAACTTCTAACTACTAACCAGTAGCTACTAACTACTAACTACTAACTACTAACTACAAACTACTAACTACTAACTACTAACTACTAACTACTAACTACTAACTACTAACTACTAACTACAAACTACAAACTACAATCTACTAACTACTAACTAATAACTACTAACTACTTACTTATAACTACTAAATACTAACTACTAACTACTAACTACTAAATCCCAACTACTAACTACTAACTACTAATTACTAACTACTAACCAGTAACTACTAACTAAAAACTACTAACTACAAACTACAATTTACTAACTACTAACTACTAACTACCAACTACTGACTACTAACTACTAACTACTAACTACCAACTACAATTTACTAACTACTAACTACTAACTACTAACTACTAACTACCAACTACTAACTACTAACTACTAACCAGTAACTACAAACTACTAACTACTAACTACAAACTACAAACTACTAACTACTAACTACTAACTACCAACTACTAACTACTAACTACTAACTACCAACTACTAACTACTAACTACTAACCATAACTTATAACTACTAACTACTAACTACTAACTACTAACTACTAACCAGTAACTACTAACTACTAACTACTAACAATAACTATTAACTACTACTTACTAACTACTAACCAGTAACTACTAACTACTAACTACTAACTACTAACTACTAACTACCAACTACTATTCAGTAACTACTCACTGCTAACTATTAACTACTATCTACTAACTACTAACTACTAAATACTAACTACTAACTACTAACTACCAACTACTAACTGCTAACTACTTAATGCTAACTGCTAACTACTAACTACTAACTACCAACTACTAACTACTAACTACTGGCTACTAACTACTAACTACTAACTACTTATTAATAACTACTAACTACTAACCACTAACTACTAACTACCAACTACTAACTACTAACTACTAACCATAAATAATAACTACTAACTTCTAACTACTAACCAGTAGCTACTAACTACTAACTACTAACTACTAACTACAAACTACTAACTACTAACTACTAACTACTAACTACTAACTACTAACTACTAACTACTAACTAATAACTACTAACTACTAACTACTAACTACTAACTACTAACTACTAACTACAAACTACAAACTACAATCTACTAACTACTAACTAATAACTACTAACTACTTACTTATAACTACTAAGTACTAACTACTAACTACTAACTACTAAATCCCAACTACTAACTACTAACTACTAATTACTAACTACTAACCAGTAACTACTAACTACAAACTACTAACTACAAACTACAATTTACTAACTACTAACTACTAACTACTAACTACTAACTACTAACTACTAACTACTAACTACTAACTACCAACTACTGACTACTAACTACTAACTACTAACTACCAACAACAATTTACTAACTACTAACTACTAACTACTAACTACCAACTACTAACTACCAACTACTAACTACTAACTACTAACCAGTAACTACAAACTACTAACTACTAACTACAAACTACAAACTACTAACTACTAACTACTAACTACTAACTACTAACTACCAACTACTAACTACTAACTACTAACTACCAACTACTAACTACTAACTACTAACCCTAACTTATAACTACTAACTACCAACTACTAACTACTAACTACTAACCAGTAACTACTAACTACTAACTACTAACAATAACTATTAACTACTTACTTATAACTACTAAGTACTAACTACTAACTACTAACTACTAAATCCCAACTACTAACTACTAACTACTAATTACTAACTACTAACCAGAAACTACTAACTACAAACTACTAACTACAAACTACAATTTACTAACTACTAACTACTAACTACTAACTACTAACTACTAACTACTAACTACTAACTACCAACTACTGACTACTAACTACTAACTACTAACTACCAACTACAATTTACTAACTACTAACTACTAACTACTAACTACCAACTACTAACTACCAACTACTAACTACTAACTACTAACCAGTAACTACAAACTACTAACTACTAACTACAAACTACAAACTACTAACTACTAACTACTAACTACTAACTACTAACTACCAACTACTAACTACTAACTACTAACTACCAACTACTAACTACTAACTACTAACCCTAACTTATAACTACTAACTACTAACTACTAACTACTAACTACTAACCAGTAACTACTAACTACTAACTACTAACAATAACTATTAACTACTACTTACTAACTACTAACCAGTAACTACTAACTACTAACTACTGACTACTGACTACAAGCTACAAACTACTAACTACTAACTACTATCTACTAACTACTAACTACTATCTACTATCTAAAAACTACTAACTACTAACTACTGGCTACTAACTACTAACTACTCACTACAATCTACTTTCTACTAACTACTAACTACTAACTGCTTACTACTAACTACTAAATACTAACTACTAACTACTAACTACTAACTAATAACTACTAACTACCAACTACTAACTACTAACTACTAACTACTAACTACTAACTACTAACTACCAACTACCAACTACTAACTACTAACTACTAACTACAAACTACTAACTACTAACTATTATCTACTAACTACTATCTACTATCTAAAAACTACTAACTACTAACTACCAACTACTGACTACTAACTACCAACTACTAACTAATAACTACTAACTACTAACTACTAACCATAACTTATAACTACTAACTACTAACTACTAACTACTAACTACTAACCAGTAACTACTAACTACTAACTACTAACTACTAACTACTAACTACTAACTACCAACTACTGACTACTAACTACTAACTACTAACTACCAACTACAATTTACTAACTACTAACTACTAACTACTAACTACCAACTACTAACTACCAACTACTAACTACTAACTACTAACCAGTAACTACAAACTACTAACTACTAACTACAAACTACAAACTACTAACTACTAACTACTAACTACTAACTACTAACTACCAACTACTAACTACTAACTACTAACTACCAACTACTAACTACTAACTACTAACCCTAACTTATAACTACTAACTACCAACTACTAACTACTAACTACTAACCAGTAACTACTAACTACTAACTACTAACAATAACTATTAACTACTTACTTATAACTACTAAGTACTAACTACTAACTACTAACTACTAAATCCCAACTACTAACTACTAACTACTAATTACTAACTACTAACCAGTAACTACTAACTACAAACTACTAACTACAAACTACAATTTACTAACTACTAACTACTAACTACTAACTACTAACTACTAACTACTAACTACTAACTACCAACTACTGACTACTAACTACTAACTACTAACTACCAACTACAATTTACTAACTACTAACTACTAACTACTAACTACCAACTACTAACTACCAACTACTAACTACTAACTACTAACCAGTAACTACAAACTACTAACTACTAACTACTAACTACTAACTACAAACTACAAACTACAATCTACTAACTACTAACTAATAACTACTAACTACTTACTTATAACTACTAAGTACTAACTACTAACTACTCACTACTAAATCCCAACTACTAACTACTAACTACTAATTACTAACTACTAACCAGTAACTACTAACTACAAACTACTAACTACAAACTACAATTTACTAACTACTAACTACTAACTACTAACTACTAACTACTAACTACTAACTACTAACTACTAACTACCAACTACTGACTACTAACTACTAACTACTAACTACCAACTACAATTTACTAACTACTAACTACTAACTACTAACTACCAACTACTAACTACCAACTACTAACTACTAACTACTAACCAGTAACTACAAACTACTAACTACTAACTACAAACTACAAACTACTAACTACTAACTACTAACTACTAACTACTAACTACCAACTACTAACTACTAACTACTAACTACCAACTACTAACTACTAACTACTAACCCTAACTTACAACTACTAACTACCAACTACTAACTACTAACTACTAACCAGTAACTACTAACTACTAACTACTAACAATAACTATTAACTACTTACTTATAACTACTAAGTACTAACTACTAACTACTAACTACTAAATCCCAACTACTAACTACTAACTACTAATTACTAACTACTAACCAGTAACTACTAACTACAAACTACTAACTACAAACTACAATTTACTAACTACTAACTACTAACTACTAACTACTAACTACTAACTACTAACTACCAACTACTGACTACTAACTACTAACTACTAACTACCAACTACAATTTACTAACTACTAACTACTAACTACTAACTACCAACTACTAACTACCAACTACTAACTACTAACTACTAACCAGTAACTACAAACTACTAACTACTAACTACAAACTACAAACTACTAACTACTAACTACTAACTACTAACTACTAACTACTAACTACCAACTACTAACTACTAACTACTAACTACCAACTACTAACTACTAACTACTAACCCTAACTTATAACTACTAACTACTAACTACTAACTACTAACTACTAACCAGTAACTACTAACTACTAACTACTAACAATAACTATTAACTACTACTTACTAACTACTAACCAGTAACTACTAACTACTAACTACTGACTACTGACTACAAGCTACAAACTACTAACTACTAACTACTATCTACTAACTACTAACTACTATCTACTATCTAAAAACTACTAACTACTAACTACTGGCTACTAACTA
Source organism: Convolutriloba macropyga (assembly GCF_964194025.1). Classification (NCBI taxonomy): domain Eukaryota; kingdom Metazoa; phylum Xenacoelomorpha; order Acoela; family Convolutidae; genus Convolutriloba; species Convolutriloba macropyga. The sequence continues at coordinate 26,210,183 of NC_134478.1, read as the reverse complement.
CTAACTACTCACTACAATCTACTTTCTACTAACTACTAACTACTAACTGCTTACTACTAACTACTAAATACTAACTACTAACTACTAACTACTATCTAATAACTACTAACTACCAACTACTAACTACTAACTACTAACTACTAACTACTAACTACTAACTACCAACTACCAACTACTAACTACTAACTACTAACTACAAACTACTAACTACTAACTACTATCTACTAACTACTATCTACTATCTAAAAACTACTAACTACTAACTACCAACTACCAACTACTAACTACTAACTACTAACCCTAACTTATAACTACTAACTACCAACTACTAACTACTAACTACTAACCAGTAACTACTAACTACTAACTACTAACAATAACTATTAACTACTTACTTATAACTACTAAGTACTAACTACTAACTACTAACTACTAAATCCCAACTACTAACTACTAACTACTAATTACTAACTACTAACCAGTAACTACTAACTACAAACTACTAACTACAAACTACAATTTACTAACTACTAACTACTAACTACTAACTACTAACTACTAACTACTAACTACCAACTACTGACTACTAACTACTAACTACTAACTACCAACTACAATTTACTAACTACTAACTACTAACTACTAACTACCAACTACTAACTACCAACTACTAACTACTAACTACTAACCAGTAACTACAAACTACTAACTACTAACTACTAACTACTAACTACAAACTACAAACTACAATCTACTAACTACTAACTAATAACTACTAACTACTTACTTATAACTACTAAGTACTAACTACTAACTACTCACTACTAAATCCCAACTACTAACTACTAACTACTAATTACTAACTACTAACCAGTAACTACTAACTACAAACTACTAACTACAAACTACAATTTACTAACTACTAACTACTAACTACTAACTACTAACTACTAACTACTAACTACTAACTACTAACTACCAACTACTGACTACTAACTACTAACTACTAACTACCAACTACAATTTACTAACTACTAACTACTAACTACTAACTACCAACTACTAACTACCAACTACTAACTACTAACTACTAACCAGTAACTACAAACTACTAACTACTAACTACAAACTACAAACTACTAACTACTAACTACTAACTACTAACTACTAACTACCAACTACTAACTACTAACTACTAACTACCAACTACTAACTACTAACTACTAACCCTAACTTATAACTACTAACTACCAACTACTAACTACTAACTACTAACCAGTAACTACTAACTACTAACTACTAACAATAACTATTAACTACTTACTTATAACTACTAAGTACTAACTACTAACTACTAACTACTAAATCCCAACTACTAACTACTAACTACTAATTACTAACTACTAACCAGTAACTACTAACTACAAACTACTAACTACAAACTACAATTTACTAACTACTAACTACTAACTACTAACTACTAACTACTAACTACTAACTACTAACTACCAACTACTGACTACTAACTACTAACTACTAACTACCAACTACAATTTACTAACTACTAACTACTAACTACTAACTACCAACTACTAACTACCAACTACTAACTACTAACTACTAACCAGTAACTACAAACTACTAACTACTAACTACAAACTACAAACTACTAACTACTAACTACTAACTACTAACTACTAACTACTAACTACCAACTACTAACTACTAACTACTAACTACCAACTACTAACTACTAACTACTAACCCTAACTTATAACTACTAACTACTAACTACTAACTACTAACTACTAACCAGTAACTACTAACTACTAACTACTAACAATAACTATTAACTACTACTTACTAACTACTAACCAGTAACTACTAACTACTAACTACTGACTACTGACTACAAGCTACAAACTACTAACTACTAACTACTATCTACTAACTACTAACTACTATCTACTATCTAAAAACTACTAACTACTAACTACTGGCTACTAACTACTAACTACTCACTACAATCTACTTTCTACTAACTACTAACTACTAACTGCTTACTACTAACTACTAAATACTAACTACTAACTACTAACTACTAACTAATAACTACTAACTACCAACTACTAACTACTAACTACTAACTACTAACTACTAACTACTAACTACCAACTACCAACTACTAACTACTAACTACTAACTACAAACTACTAACTACTAACTACTATCTACTAACTACTATCTACTATCTAAAAACTACTAACTACTAACTACCAACTACTGACTACTAACTACCAACTACTAACTAATAACTACTAACTACTAACTACTAACCATAACTTATAACTACTAACTACTAACTACTAACTACTAACTACTAACCAGTAACTACTAACTACTAACTACTAACTACTAACTACTAACTACTAACTACCAACTACTGACTACTAACTACTAACTACTAACTACCAACTACAATTTACTAACTACTAACTACTAACTACTAACTACCAACTACTAACTACCAACTACTAACTACTAACTACTAACCAGTAACTACAAACTACTAACTACTAACTACAAACTACAAACTACTAACTACTAACTACTAACTACTAACTACTAACTACCAACTACTAACTACTAACTACTAACTACCAACTACTAACTACTAACTACTAACCCTAACTTATAACTACTAACTACCAACTACTAACTACTAACTACTAACCAGTAACTACTAACTACTAACTACTAACAATAACTATTAACTACTTACTTATAACTACTAAGTACTAACTACTAACTACTAACTACTAAATCCCAACTACTAACTACTAACTACTAATTACTAACTACTAACCAGTAACTACTAACTACAAACTACTAACTACAAACTACAATTTACTAACTACTAACTACTAACTACTAACTACTAACTACTAACTACTAACTACTAACTACCAACTACTGACTACTAACTACTAACTACTAACTACCAACTACAATTTACTAACTACTAACTACTAACTACCAACTACTAACTACCAACTACTAACTACTAACTACTAACCAGTAACTACAAACTACTAACTACTAACTACAAACTACAAACTACTAACTACTAACTACTAACTACTAACTACTAACTACCAACTACTAACTACTAACTACTAACTACCAACTACTAACTACTAACTACTAACCCTAACTTATAACTACTAACTACTAACTACTAACTACTAACTACTAACCAGTAACTACTAACTACTAACTACTAACAATAACTATTAACTACTACTTACTAACTACTAACCAGTAACTACTAACTACTAACTACTGACTACTGACTACAAGCTACAAACTACTAACTACTAACTACTATCTACTAACTACTAACTACTATCTACTATCTAAAAACTACTAACTACTAACTACTGGCTACTAACTACTAACTACTCACTACAATCTACTTTCTACTAACTACTAACTACTAACTGCTTACTACTAACTACTAAATACTAACTACTAACTACTAACTACTAACTAATAACTACTAACTACCAACTACTAACTACTAACTACTAACTACTAACTACTAACTACCAACTACCAACTACTAACTACTAACTACTAACTACAAACTACTAATTACTAACTATTATCTACTAACTACTATCTACTATCTAAAAACTACTAACTACTAACTACCAACTACTGACTACTAACTACCAACTACTAACTAATAACTACTAACTACTAACTACTAACCATAACTTATAACTACTAACTACTAACTACTAACTACTAACTACTAACTACTAACCAGTAACTACTAACTACTAACTACTAACAATAACTATTAACTACTACTTACTAACTACTAACCAGTAACTACTAACTACTAACTACTGACTACTAACTACAAACTACAAACTACTAACTACCAACTACTATCTACTAACTACTAACTACTATCTACTATCTAAAAACTACTAACTACTAACTACTGGCTACTAACTACTAACTACTCACTACAATCTACTTTCTACTAACTACTAACTACTAACTGCTTACTACTAACAAATAACTACTAACTACCAACTACTAACTACTAACTACTAACTACTAACTACTAACTACTAACTACTAACTACTAACTACCAACTACTAACTACTAACTACTAACTACAAACTACTAACTACTAACTATTATCTACTAACTACTATCTACTATCTAAAAACTACTAACTACTAACTACCAACTACTGACTACTAACTACCAACTACTAACTACCAACTACTAACTACTAACCATAACTAATAACTACTAACTACTAACTACTAACCAGTAACTACAAACTACTAACTACTAACTACAAACTACAAACTACTAACTACTAACTACTAACTACTAACTACTAACTACCAACTACTAACTACTAACTACTAACTACCAACTACTAACTACTAACTACTAACCATAACTAATAACTACTAACTACTAACTACTAACCAGTAACTACTAACTACTAACTACTAACTACTAACCATAACTAATAACTATTTACTACTAACTACTAACCAGTAACTACTAACTACTAACTACCAACTACTAACTACTAACTACTAACTACTAACTACCAACTACTAACTACTAACTACTAACTACCAACTACTAACTACTAACTACTAACCCTAACTTATAACTACTAACTACTAACTACTAACTACTAACTACTAACCAGTAACTACTAACTACTAACTACTAACAATAACTATTAACTACTACTTACTAACTACTAACCAGTAACTACTAACTACTAACTACTGACTACTGACTACAAGCTACAAACTACTAACTACTAACTACTATCTACTAACTACTAACTACTATCTACTATCTAAAAACTACTAACTACTAACTACTGGCTACTAACTACTAACTACTCACTACAATCTACTTTCTACTAACTACTAACTACTAACTGCTTACTACTAACTACTAAATACTAACTACTAACTACTAACTACTAACTAATAACTACTAACTACCAACTACTAACTACTAACTACTAACTACTAACTACTAACTACCAACTACCAACTACTAACTACTAACTACTAACTACAAACTACTAATTACTAACTATTATCTACTAACTACTATCTACTATCTAAAAACTACTAACTACTAACTACCAACTACTGACTACTAACTACCAACTACTAACTAATAACTACTAACTACTAACTACTAACCATAACTTATAACTACTAACTACTAACTACTAACTACTAACTACTAACCAGTAACTACTAACTACTAACTACTAACAATAACTATTAACTACTACTTACTAACTACTAACCAGTAACTACTAACTACTAACTACTGACTACTAACTACAAACTACTAACTACCAACTACTATCTACTAACTACTAACTACTATCTACTATCTAAAAACTACTAACTACTAACTACTGGCTACTAACTACTAACTACTCACTACAATCTACTTTCTACTAACTACTAACTACTAACTGCTTACTACTAACAAATAACTACTAACTACCAACTACTAACTACTAACTACTAACTACTAACTACTAACTACTAACTACTAACTACTAACTACCAACTACTAACTACTAACTACTAACTACAAACTACTAACTACTAACTATTATCTACTAACTACTATCTACTATCTAAAAACTACTAACTACTAACTACCAACTACTGACTACTAACTACCAACTACTAACTACCAACTACTAACTACTAACCATAACTAATAACTACTAACTACTAACTACTAACCAGTAACTACAAACTACTAACTACTAACTACAAACTACAAACTACTAACTACTAACTACTAACTACTAACTACTAACTACCAACTACTAACTACTAACTACTAACTACCAACTACTAACTACTAACTACTAACCATAACTAATAACTACTAACTACTAACTACTAACCAGTAACTACTAACTACTAACTACTAACTACTAACCATAACTAATAACTATTAACTACTAACTACTAACCAGTAACTACTAACTACTAACTACCAACTACTAACTACTAACTACAAACTACAAACTACTAACTACTAACTACTATCTACTAACTACTAACTACTATCTACTATCTAAAAACTACTAACTACTAACTACTGGCTACTAACTACTAACTACTAACTACTCACTACAATCTACTTTCCACTAACTACTAACTACTAACTACTTACTACTAACTACTAAATACTAACTACTAACTACTAACTAATAACTACTAACTACCAACTACTAACTACTAACTAATAACTACTAACTACTCGCTACCAATTACTAACTACTAACTACTAACTACAATCTACTAACTACTAACTACTATCTACTAACTACTAACTACTATCTACTATCTAAAAACTACTAACTACTAACTACTAACTACTAACTACTCACTACAATCTACTTTCTACTAACTACTAACTACTAACTAATAACTACTAACTACCAACTACTAACTACTAACTACTAACTACTAACTACAAACTACCAACTACTAACTACTAACTACTAACTACAAACTACTAACTACTAACTATTATCTACTAACTACTATCTACTATCTAAAAACTACTAACTACTAACTACCAACTACTGACTACTAACTACCAACTACTAACTACCAACTACTAACTACTAACCATAACTAATAACTACTAACTACTAACTACTAACCAGTAACTACAAACTACTAACTACTAACTACAAACTACAAACTACTAACTACTAACTACTAACTACTAACTACTAACTACCAACTACTAACTACCAACTACTAACTACTAACTACTAACCATAACTAATAACTACTAACTACTAACTACTAACCAGTAACTACTAACTACTAACTACTAACCAAAACTAATAACTACTAACTACTAACTACTAACCAGTAACTACTAACTACTAACTACTAACTACTAACTACAAACTACAAACTACTAACTACTAACTACTATCTACTAAGTACTAACTACTATCTACTATCTGAAAACTACTAACTACTAACTACTGGCTACTAACTACTAACTACTAACAACTCACTACAATCTACTTTCCACTAAATACTAACTACTAACTACTTACTACTAACTACTAAATACTAACTACTAACTACTAACTAATAACTACTAACTACCAACTACTAACTACTAACTACTAACTACTAACTACTCGCTACCAATTACTAACTACTAACTACTAACTACAAACTACTAACTACTAACTACTATCTACTAACTACTAACTACTATCTACTATCTAAAAACTACTAACTACTAACTACTGGCTACTAACTACTAACTACTAACTACTCACTACAATCTACTTTCTACTAACTACTAACTACTAACTACTTACTACTAACTACTAAATACTAACTACTAACTACTAACTAATAACTACTAACTACTAACTACTAACTAATATCTACTAACTACTAATTTCTAACTACTGTTTAGTAACTAATCACTACTAACTATTAACTGCTATCTACAAACTACTAACTACTAACTACTAACTAATTACTACTAACTACTAACTACCAACTACAAACTAAAAACTACTGGCTACTAATTAGTAACTACCAACTGCTAACTACTTACTAGTCACTACTAACTACTAACTACTAACTACTAACTACAATCTACTAACTACTAACTAATAACTACTAACTACTTACTTATATCTTCTAACTACTAACAACTAACTACTAAATACCAACTACTAACTACTAACTACTAACCATAACTAATAACTACTAACTACTAACCAGTAACTACTAACTACTAACTACTCACTACTAACTACTAAATACTAACTACTAACTACTAAATAATAACTACTAACTACTAACTACTAACTAATATCTACTAACTACTAATTTCTAACTACTGTTTAGTAACTAATCACTACTAACTATTAACTGCTATCTACAAACTACTAACTACTAACTACTAACTAATTACTACTAACTACTAACTACCAACTACAAACTAATAACTACTGGCTACTAACTAGTAACTACCAACTGCTAACTACTTACTAGTCACTACTAACTACTAACTACTAACTACTAACTACAATCTACTAACTACTAACTAATAACTACTAACTACTTACTCATATCTTCTAACTACTAACTACTAACTACTAAATACCAACTACTAACTACTAACTACTAACCATAACTAATAACTACTAACTACTAACTACTAAACAGTAACTACCAACTACTAACTACTAACTACTAACTACCAATTACTAACTACTAACCATAACTAATAACTACTAACTACTAACTACTAACCAGTAACTACTAACTACTAACTACTAACTACCAACTACTAACCATAACTAATAACTACTAACTACTAACTACTAACCAGTAACTACAAACTACTAACTACTAACTACAAACTACAAACTACTAACTACTAACTACTAACTACTAACTACCAACTACTAACTACTAACTACTAACTACCAACTACTAACTACTAACTACTAACCATAACTAATAACTACTAACTACTAACTACTAACCAGTAACTACTAACTACTAACTACTAACCATAACTAATAACTACTAACTACTAACTACTAACCAGTAACTACTAACTACTAACTACTAACTACAAACTACAAACTACTAACTACTAACTACTATCTACTAACTACTAACTACTATCTACTATCTAAAAACTACTAACTACTAACTACTGGCTACTAACTACTAACTACTAACTACTCACTACAATCTACTTTCTACTAACTACTAACTACTAACTACTTACTACTAACTACTAAATACTAACTACTAACTACTAACTAATAACTACTAACTACCAACTACTAACTACTAACTACTAACTACTAGCTACCAACTACTAACTACTAACTACTAACTACAAACTACTAACTACTAACTACTATCTACTAACTACTAACTACTATCTACTATCTAAAACTACTAACTACTAACTACTGGCTACTAACTACTAACTACTAACTACTCACTACAATCTACTTTCTACTAACTACTAACTACTTACTACTAACTACTAAATACTAACTACTAACTACTAACTAAATAGAAATGCTTGAGCAACGATCACTACAAGGGGGATCTGTGAAAGTGGACCTCCTCAGTGCTCCAAATGTTCGACAGACGTGAATGAGACTGACAACTCAATTCTTTGTGACAAGTGTGGATGCTGGATTCATGTGAGTTGTGCAAACATACCTGCCCAAACACTGAACATCCTTGAACTAGAAGGCGTCTTCTGGTTTTGTGAGCTATGCAGCAGGACTATGAAGAAACTGACAAAACTGAAGAACACATCAGACGCTGAATTTCGAGCAGACGTGGAAGCGGGCCTTGCCGAGATAAAGACTGCAATTGTCGAGTTAAAAGCTAAGTCACCTTCTTTACCTTTAGCCCCAGATAAAAATTAAGGTAATCAGTTAAACACTGATATGAATAGCAAATTGGATATGGAAATTACTATATCTGGAGTAAGTGAATTTACTAATCCCGACTCGAGTAAAAAGCCTAAATCAGATGATATTGTGACACAAGAAATTAGAAACGTAGCTTACATACTCAATTGCCTAGATGAAGATGATTCCTGCGTAACAAATATTCGTCGCCTAGGGAAATTCAATGCCGACAACAACAAACCACGATCTTTACTAGTTACATTCAATAATCCATGGGTCGTTCGAAAAACTTTAGCACGCACCTATCGATTGAAAAGACACAACGAGGAAAACAACACAAACATCTTTGTGAATCGCTCCTTGTCGAAAGAAGAGCAACAGAAGAGAAAAGGTTGTCTCACAAAAAGGTGGAAAATGATCTCCGAAGAGAATTACGACAAGACAAAATTCAAAATTATAAATCTGAAGTTATTCTACAACGGTAATGAAATCTCGACAAAAAACGATTCCCACGTCCTATGACTAAATAATTTAAAGTCAGACAATATAACATTCCTCGCATTTAACATTCGGAGCCTATTGAGTCGTGAGAGAAGGACTACATTTGCTAGCCACATAAATCTACTTGCACTCACTTTCTTTATGATTACAGAAACTTGGCTCTACAGCAATATTCTAGACACGGAACTATTTCTACCAAGGTTCACAACTTATCGATCAGAAAGAGACCCCAGTCACGGGAAATCAAAACATGGAGGTGTTTTGATTGGCGTACGATCTGATCTGGTATCTGAACAAATTTTTTTGGATGGTATACCTGCAGGTATGCTCGTAGCTTGTATAGTCACAATGGGAGAACACCGTGTTCTGATAGTCTGCTTATACAATCCGCCCAATGATAGCCCTTAGTTCATGGCACAGTCATTTTTGAATATTTTGCTTGAAGACGTTCTCAAACATTCATCTCAGGTTACTTCTATTATTATCTATGGTGACTTCAATTTACCTGACATTGATTGGAAAAGCTACTCCTCCGCTACTCCAGACAACCAAGCTTTTATTGATCTCATGTTGGATAACGATTTGATACAGATAATCGACTTTCCTACTGCAGCATCAGGTATCCTAGATCTTTTTTTATCAGCAAAGACCTCGATGTATCCTCCTGCAAAATCGGTGATGAGTCGTTTAACTTGCTGTCTAATCATTTCAGTAATTTAACTCAACTATCAATTCCCAATTTTAAGTCATTATACATGCGACCCGGAAAACCAAATGCTAGTTTAGTTATTGCAACGCCGATTTTGATAAACTCAATGCACTCATAGTAACTAAACCATTCTCAGGAATTTGTTGGAGCAACGTAAATGTTCTAATTGAACAATGGTATAATTGGATAAGACTATTCATATTTCAGACAGTTCCACGGAGAAAAAGGCACAGATCTCAATTATCACCTTGGGTAACCCAAGCTACTTCGAACCTGATCAAAAAACTTTATACTGTAAAACGCAATCAGCCTGCTAACTACGAGAAGATTAAATTAATGCAAAGATCTTGCGAACGAAGTACCGAACAAGACCGTGCTAACTTTGAAAGTCGGCTAGCAAATACAAGATCTACAAGCAAGCTTTTCAAATACTTTAGAACTTTCAAGTCAACATGTATTCCTGCTTCTGTCTCTTATATAAATGAAATTGCCACTGATTCGAAGTCGCAATGTCGTTTGTTCTCAAAATTCTTCGCATCTATATTCACTGTATCTAGCGATTTTGTACCTGTGGAAGAGTTCGAAGTTGAAAACCCCTTGCTTGATTTTGACGTATCTCAAAGTAAAATTCGTTCTATTTGTGAAAATCTTGATGTTACGAAAGCCGTGGGCCCAGACGGAATACCTCCAATCCTTTTTAAAATGTGTGCTAAAACCATCATTAAGTCCATGGCATCAGTGCTCTACAAAATAAAGCAAACGGGTGTTTTTCCTGTATGCTGGAAAAGCTCTATTGTCAGTCCAACTTTTAGAAAAGGTTCTAAAGCGAATGTAGAAAACTACAGGCAAATATCACTCCTTTGTATTATATCAAAAATTTTCGAGCGAACTTTGTTTGATTCTCTTTATAGATACGCATCACCCTATTTCAGTGATTCTCAATTCGGATTCTGGAAGCAACGCTCTTGTATCACTCAACTACTAATATATCTTGAGAAAATCTACAACTCCCTAGATTCTGACGACGAAATTCACGTCATTTACACTGACTACGAAAAAGCTTTCGACAATGTCGATCACGGGATTTTGTTACAGAAACTATATCAAATTGGGATTCGTGGCAGAGTTTTTAAATTGCTGCAATCATACTTAGCAAACAGAACTCAACGTGTGCGAATCAACGGAACCTTTTCCGAAGGAATTCCGGTTACCAGTGGGGTCCCACAAGGCTCAATCCTCGCCAGCCTTCTCTTTCTTCTTTATATAAATGACTTGCCTCTCAACTGTAAGAATTGCCAACCCCTGCTATGTGCCGACGATGCGAAATTCATCTCAATCAACAGCTCCTCATTGCTCTTTCAGCTGGACTTATCAAGAATTAAAAAGTGGAGTGATCATAGCAAACTACCACTTAACGTTAAGAAATGCACCCATCTTGACTTCGGCAATACAACCAAGGCGTTTTTCTTTTCAGGCAACGAGATACAAAAACATATTGTGCAAAAAGACTTGGGTTTGTTGATATCCCGAGATCTTAAATGGGCTGATCACATTAGAGCAGCATGTAATAAAGCGATAAGTGTTTTATGCCTGTTGAAAAGGAGCTCACCCCTTCTTACCATGTCTGTTAAACTGAATCTTTTCAAATCCATGATAATCCCTGATCTTATTTAAGGCAGTAGTTGCTGGTATGCCAATATCGACAATTTGAAACCATTAGAAAATGTCCAAAAACGGGCTCTTAAATGGGTTTGCTCGGACCGAATTAGTACTTACAAAGAGCTCCTGTTAAAAGCTGGAATACTTCCCCTGTCATTATACATGCAATTACAAGATCTGCTCACTCTATCCAAATGTATGACGGGATATTTTGATATCGATTTTAATCCATACTTTTGTTTGATGAAATGCAATCGTGACATCCGATCTTCACACGACGTTAGATTTGACCACCGCAAACCACGTAAAAGCCAAAGCGAGCAGAGTATTTTCTTCCGTACCGGTGCCCTCGTCAACAGACTGCCAGCAACGATCGACATCAATAACCCCCCTGGCCTAAAACAACGACTACTACGTGTTCTCTGGACTTTCTTCAACGCAAATTACAACGAAATTGTCAGTGCGACGTGGAGAGTGTAATTTGCCATCATTCACCATCACGAAAGAAAAAGGGAGACGATCCCCGTGCCAGCAGATGAAGATATCTCCTGGCCGAATCCCAATTACTACTACTACTACTACTACTACTACTACTACTACTACTACTACTACTACTACTACTACTACTACTACTACTACTACTACTACTACTACTACTACGACTACTACTACTACTACTACTACTACTACTACTACTACTACTACTACTACTACTACTACTACTACTACTACTAATAACTACTAACTACTAACTACTAACTAATATCTACTAACTACTAATTTCTAACTACTGTTTAGTAACTAATCACTACTAACTATTAACTACTATCTACAAACTACTAACTACTAACTACTAACTAATTACTACTAACTACTAACTACCAACTACAAACTATTAACTACTGGCTACTAACTAGTAACTACCAACTGCGAACTACTTACTACTCACTACTAACTACTAACTACTAACTACTAACTACAATCTACTAACTACTAACTACTAACTACTAAATACCAACTACTAACTACTAACTACTAACCATAACTAATAACTACTAACTACTAACTACTAACCAGTAACTACTAACTACTAACTACTAACTACAAACTACAAACTACAAACTACTAACTACTAACTACTAACTACTAACTACTAACTACTAACCATAACTAATAACTACTAACTACTAACTACTAACTACTAACTACTAACCAGTAACTACAAACTACTTACTACTAACTACTAACTACCAACTACAAACTACTAACTACTGGCTACTAACTAGTAACTACCAACTGCTAACTACTAACTACTAACCATAACTAATAACTAATAACTACTAACTACTAACCAGTAACTACAAACTACTTACTACTAACTACTAACTACCAACTACAAACTACTAACTACTAACTACTAACTACAATCTACTAACTACTAACTAATAACTACTAACTACTTACTTATATCTTCTAACTACTAACTACTAACTACTAAATACCAACTACTAACTACTAACTACAAACTACAAACTACTAACTACTAACTACTAACTACTAACTACTAACTACTAACTACTAACTACTAACTACTAACTACTAACCATAACTAATAATTACTAACTACTAACTACTAACCAGTAACTACAAACTACTTACTGCTAACTACTAACTACCAACTACAAACTACTAACTACTGGCTACTAACTAGTAACTACCAACTGCTAACTATTTACTACTAACTACTAACTAGTAACTACTCACTACTTATTACAATCTACTAACTACTAACTATTTACTTATATCTACTAACTACTAAATACTAACTACTATCTACTAACTACTAAATACCAACTACTAACTACTAACTACTAACTACTAACCATAACTATTAACTACTAACTACGAACTACTAACCAGTAACTACTAATTACTAACTAATAAATACAAACAACAAACTACTAACTACTAACTACTAACTACTAACTACTAACTACTAACTACTAACCATAACTAATAACTACTAACTACTAACTACTAACCAGTAACTACAAACTCTTAACTAATAACTACAAACTACTAACTACTAACTACTAACTACTAACTACTAACTACTAACCAGTAATTACAAACTACTAACTACTAACAATAAAAAAAACTACAAACTACTAACTACTAACCACAAACTACTAACTACCAACTACTAACTACTAACTACTAACTACCAACTACTAACTATAAACTACTAACCATAACTAATAACTACTAAATACTAACTACTAACCAGTAACTACTAACTACTAACTACTAACCATAACTAATAACTACTAACTACTAACCACTAACCAGTAACTACTAACTACTAACTACTAACTACTAACTACAAACTACTAACTACTAACTACTAACTACTAACTACTAACTACTAACTACTGAATACTAACTACTAACTACTAACTACTATCTACCAACTACTAACTACTAACTACTGGCTACTAACTACTAACTACTAACTACTAACTACTCACTACAATCTACTTACTACTAACTACAAACTACTAACTACTTACTACTAACTACTAAATACTAACTACTAACTACTAACTAATAACTACTAACTACCAACTACTAACTCCTAATTACTAACTACTAACTACTAACTACCAACTACTAATAACAACTACTAACTAATATCTACTAACTACTAATTTCTAACTACTGTTTAGTAACTGATCACTACTAACTATTAACTACTATCTACTAACTACTAACTACTAAATAATAACTAGTAACTACTAACTACTAGCTACTAACTACTAACTACTAACTACTTACTACAATCTACTAACTACTAACTACTAACCAGTAACTACTAACCACTAACTACTAACTACAAACTACAAACTACTAACTACTAACTACTAACTACTAACTACTAACTACTAACTACTAACTACTAACCATAACTAATAACTACTAAATACTAACTACTAACCAGTAACTACAAACTACTAACTACTAACTACTAACTACCAACTACTAACTACTAACTACTAATAACAACTACTGAATACTAACTACTAACTAATATCTACTAACTACTAATCTCTAACTACTGTTTAGTAACTAATCATTACTAACTATTAACTACTATCTACTAACTACTAACTACTAAATAATAACTACTAACTACTGGCTACTAACTACTAACTACTAACTACTAACTACTCACTACAATCTACTTACTACTAACTACAAACTACTAACTACTTACTACTAACTACTAAATACTAACTACTAACTACTAACTACTAACTAATAACTACTAACTACCAACTACTAACTCCTAATTACTAACTACTAACTACTAACTACCAACTACTAATAACAATTACTAACTAATATCTACTAACTACTAATTTCTAACTACTGTTTAGTAACTGATCACTACTAACTATTAACTACTATCTACTAACTACTAACTACTAAATAATAACTAGTAACTACTAACTACTAGCTACTAACTACTAACTACTAACTACTTACTACAATCTACTAACTACTAACTACTAACCAGTAACTACTAACCACTAACTACTAACTACAAACTACAAACTACTAACTACTAACTACTAACTACTAACTACTAACTACTAACTACTAACTACTAACCATAACTAATAACTACTAAATACTAACTACTAACCAGTAACTACAAACTACTAACTACTAACTACTAACTACCAACTACTAACTACTAACTACTAATAACAACTACTGAATACTAACTACTAACTAATATCTACTAACTACTAATCTCTAACTACTGTTTAGTAACTGATCACTACTAACTATTAACTACTATCTACTAACTACTAACTACTAAATAATAACTACTAACTACTAACTACTAGCTACTAACTACTAACTGCTAACTACTTACTACAATCTACTAACTACTAACTACTAACTACTAACCAGTAACTACTAACAACTAACTACTAACTACAAACTACAAACTACAAACTACTAACTACTAACTACTAACTACTAACTACTAACCACAACTAATAACTACTAACTACTAACTACTAACCAGTAACTACAAACTACTAACTACTAACTACAAACTACAAACTACTAATTACTAACTACTAACTACTAACTACCAACTACTGACTACTAACTACTAACTACTAACTACTAACTACCAACTACTAACTACTAACCAGTAACTACAAACTACTAACTACTAACTATAAAAAAAACTACAAACTACTACTTACTAACTACTAACTACCAAGTACTAACTACAAACTACTAACTACTAACTACCAACTACTAACTACTAATTACTAACCATAACTAATAACTACTAACTACTAACTACTAACCATAACCAATAACTACTAACTACTAACCAGTAACTACTAACTACTAACTACTAACTACAAACTACAAACTACCAACTACTAACTCCAAATTACTAACTACTAACTACTAACTACCAACTACTAATAACAACTACTAACTAATATCTACTAACTACTAATTTCTAACTACTGTTTAGTAACTGATCACTACTAACTATTAACTACTATCTACTAACTACTAACTACTAAATAATAACTACTAACTACTAACTACTAGCTACTAACTACTAACTGCTAACTACTTACTACAATCTACTAACTACTAACTACTAACCAGTAACTACTAACTACTAACTACTAACTACAAACTACAAACTACAAACTACTAACTACTAACTACTAACTACTAACTACTAACCACAACTAATAACTACTAACTACTAACTACTAACCAGTAACTACAAACTACTAACTACTAACTACAAACTACAAACTACTAATTACTAACTACTAACTACTAACTACCAACTACTGACTACTAACTACTAACTACTAAGTACTAACTACCAACTACTAACTACTAACCAGTAACTACAAACTACTAACTACTAACTATAAAAAAAACTACAAACTACTACTTACTAACTACTAACTACCAAGTACTAACTACTAACTACTAACTACTAACTACCAACTACTAACTACTAATTACTAACCATAACTAATAACTACTAACTACTAACTACTAACCATAACCAATAACTACTAACTACTAACCAGTAACTACTAACTACTAACTACTAACTACAAACTACAAACTACTAACTACTAACTACTATCTACTAACTACTAAATACTAACTACTAACTACTAACTACTATCTACCAACTACTAACTACTAACTACTGGCTACTAACTACTAACTACTAACTACTCACTACAATCTACTTTCTACTAACTACTAACTACTAACTACTTACTACTAACTACTAAATATTAACTACTAACTACTAACTACCAACTACTAACTACTAACTACTAACTAACAACTACTAACTACTAACTACTAACTACTAACTACTTACTACTAACTACTAAATACTAACTACTAACTACTAACTACCAACTACTAACTATTAACTACTAACTAAAAACTACTAACTACTAACTACTAACTACTATCTACTAACTACTAAATACTAACTACTAACTACTAACTACTATCTACCAACTACTAACTACTAACTACTGGCTACTAACTACTAACTACTAACTACTCACTACAATCTACTTTCTACTAACTACTAACTACTAACTACTTACTACTAACTACTAAATACTAACTACTAACTACTAACTACCAACTACTAACTACTAAATACTAACTACTAACTACTAACTACTATCTACCAACTACTAACTACTAACTACTGGCTACTAACTACTAACTACTAACTACTCACTACAATCTACTTTCTACTAACTACTAACTACAAACTACAAACTACTAACTACTAACTACTATCTACTAACTACTAAATACTAACTACTAACTACTAACTACTATCTACCAACTACTAACTACTAACTACTGGCTACTAACTACTAACTACTAACTACTCACTACAATCTACTTTCTACTAACTACTAACTACTAACTACTTACTACTAACTACTAAATACTAACTACTAAATACTAACTACTAACTACTAACTACCAACTACTAACTACTAACTACTAACTACCAACTACTAACTACTAACTACTAACTAACAACTACTAACTACTATCTACCAACTACTAACTACTAACTACTGGCTACTAACTACTAACTACTAACTACTTACTACAATCTACTTTCTACTAACTACTAACTACTAACTACTTACTACTAACTACTAAATACTAACTACTAACTACCAACTACTAACTAGTAACTACTAACTACTAACTACTAACTACTAACTACTAACTACTAACTACTAACTACTAACTACCAACTACTAACTACTAACTACTAACTAACAACTGCTAACTACTAACTACTAACTAATATCTACTAACTACTAATTTCTAACTACTGTTTAGTAACTAATGACTACTAATTATTAACTACTATCTACTAACTACAAACTACTAAATAGTAACTACTAACTACTAACTACTAGCTACTAACTACTAACTACTGACTACTTACTACAATCTACTAACCACTAACTACTAACTACCAACTACTAACTACTAACTACTAACTACTAACTACCAACTACTAACTACTAACTACTAACCATAACTAATAACTACTAACATCTAACTACTAACCAGTAACTACTAACTACTAACTACTAACCATAACTAATAACTACTAACTACTAACTACTAGCTACTAACTACCATCTACTAACTACTAACTACTAACTACCAACTCTAACTACTAACTACTGGCTACTAACTACTGACTACTAACTAATAACTACTAACTAGTAACTACTAACTACTAACTACTAACTACTAACTACTAACTACTAACTACTAACTACTAACTACTAACTACTAACTACTAACTACCAACTACTAACTACTAACTACTAACTAACAACTACTAACTACTAACTACTAACTACTAATTTCTAACTACTGTTTAGTAA
The DNA here is from genome assembly GCF_964194025.1 of Convolutriloba macropyga. Lineage (NCBI taxonomy): Eukaryota > Metazoa > Xenacoelomorpha > Acoela > Convolutidae > Convolutriloba > Convolutriloba macropyga. Next base: position 26,190,762 of record NC_134478.1, on the reverse strand, counting down.
CTAATCACTACTAATTATTAACTACTATCTACTAACTACAAACTACTAAATAGTAACTACTAACTACTAACTACTAGCTACTAACTACTAACTACTACCTACTAACTACTAACTACTAACTACCAACTCTAACTACTAACTACTGGCTACTAACTACTGACTACTAACTAATAACTACTAACTAGTAACTACTATTTACTAACTACTAACTACTAACTACTAACTACTAACTACTAACTACTAACTACTAACTACCAACTACTAACTACTAACTACTAACTAACAACTACTAACTACTAACTACTAACTAATATCTACTAACTACTAATTTCTAACTACTGTTTAGTAACTAATCACTACTAATTATTAACTACTATCTACTAACTACAAACTACTAAATAGTAACAACTAACTACTAACTACTAACTACTAACTACTACCTACTAACTACTAACTACTAACTACCAACTCTAACTACTAACTACTGGCTACTAACTACTGACTACTAACTAATAACTACTAACTAGTAACTACTAACTACTAACTACTAACTACTAACTACTAACTACTAACTACTAACTACTAACTACTAACTACCAACTACTAACTACTAACTACTAACTAAGAACTACTAACTACTAACTACTAACTAATATCTACTAACTACTAATTTCTAACTACTGTTTAGTAACTAATCACTACTAATTATTAACTACTATCTACTAACTACAAACTACTAAATAGTAACTACTAACTACTAACTACTAGCTACTAACTACTAACTACTGACTACTTACTACAATCTACTAACTACTAACTACTAACTACCAACTACTAACTACTAACTACTAACTACCAACTACTAACTACTAACTACTAACCATAACTAATAACTACTAACTACTAACTACTAACCAGTAACTACTAACTACTAACTACTAACCATAACTAATAACTACTAACTACAAACCAGTAACTACTAACTGCTAACTATTAACTACTAACTACAAACTACAAACTACTAACTACTAACTACTATCTACTAAATACTAACTACTAACTACCAACTACTAACTACTAACTACTATCTACCAACTACTAACTACTAACTACCAACTACTAACTACTAACTACTAACTACTAACTAATATCTACTAACTACTAATTTCTAACTACTGTTTAGTAACTAATCACTACTAACTATTAACTACGATCTACTAACTACTAACTAACAAATAATAACTACTAACTACTAACTATTAGCTACTAACTACTAACTACCAACTACTAACTACTAACAACTAACTACTAACTACCAACTACTAACTACTAACTACTAACCATAACTAATAACTACTAACTACTAACTACTAACCAGTAACTACTAACTACTAACAACTAACCATAACTAATAACTACTAACTACTAACTACTAACTACTAACTACTAACTACTAACTACTAACTACTAACTACTAACTACCAACTACTAACTACTAACTACTAACTAACAACTACTAACTACTAACTACTAACTAATATCTACTAACTACTAATTTCTAACTACTGTTTAGTAACTAATCACTACTAATTATTAACTACTATCTACTAACTACAAACTACTAAATAGTAACTATTAACTACTAACTACTAGCTACTAACTACTAACTACTACCTACTAACTACTAACTACTAACTACCAACTCTAACTACTAACTACTGGCTACTAACTACTGACTACTAACTAATAACTACTAACTAGTAACTACTAACTACTAACTACTAACTACTAACTACTAACTACTAACTACTAACTACTAACTACTAACTACCAACTACTAACTACTAACTACTAACTAACAACTACTAACTACTAACTACTAACTAATATCTACTAACTACTAATTTCTAACTACTGTTTAGTAACTAATCACTACTAATTATTAACTACTATCTACTAACTACAAAGTACTAAATAGTAACTACTAACTACTAACTACTAACTACTAACTACTACCTACTAACTACTAACTACTAACTACCAACTCTAACTACTAACTACTGGCTACTAACTACTGACTACTAACTAATAACTACTAACTAGTAACTACTAACTACTAACTACTAACTACTAACTACTAACTACTAACTACTAACTACTAACTTCTAACTACCAACTACTAACTACTAACTACTAACTAACAACTACTAACTACTAACTACTAACTAATATCTACTAACTACTAATTTCTAACTACTGTTTAGTAACTAATCACTACTAATTATTAACTACTATCTACTAACTACAAACTACTAAATAGTAACTACTAACTACTAACTACTAGCTACTAACTACTAACTACTGACTACTTACTACAATCTACTAACTACTAACTACTAACTACCAACTACTAACTACTAACTACTAACTACTAACTACCAACTACTAACTACTAACTACTAACCATAACTAATAACTACTAACTACTAACTACTAACCAGTAACTACTAACTACTAACTACTAACCATAACTAATAACTACTAACTACAAACCAGTAACTACTAACTGCTAACTATTAACTACTAACTACAAACTACAAACTACTAACTACTAACTACTATCTACTAAATACTAACTACTAACTACCAACTACTAACTACTAACTACTATCTACCAACTACCAACTACTAACTACCAACTACTAACTACTAACTACTAACTACTAACTAATATCTACTAACTACTAATTTCTAACTACTGTTTAGTAACTAATCACTACTAACTATTAACTACGATCTACTAACTACTAACTAAAAAATACTAACTACTAACTACTAACTATTAGCTACTAACTACTAACTACTAACTACTTTCTACAATCTACTAACTACTAACTACTAACTACTAACTACTTACTATTAACTACTAACTACTAAATTCTAACTACAATCTACTAACTACTAACTACTCACTACTAACTACTAACTACTAAATAAAAACTACTAACTACTAACTACTAATTACTAAATACTAACTTGCACTGGAGCAATTGGACAGGGCAGAGCCCAGACGAAGGACAGGAGCAAGGAGTGTTCCGCATTTTTTGGAGAAATCATCCCATCTTGCAGCGACTGAGAGTGACTATGCGGAACCCAAAACACTCAACAAAGCCACATCATTCCGTAACGTCATACCGATTGAGAACAATGGCACCGGCCAATGAAGGACGAGATCAAGTCACTCCAAGACAACGAGACTTGCGATCTAGTGCTATTACCCACAAAAAGAACGCCATACCGGGCAAATGGGTCTACAAAGTGTTATAGGGAACCAGCTGTCATATCTACAGATAATAAACACGCAATGTGGCAAAGGGCTTCAAACAAGTTGCAGTATTGGACTATTTTGAGAATTTTGCGCCTATCTGTAAGCCAGAGACATTCAGGATTCATGAGAAATTAAGACAGGGATGTCAGCAAACTTGAACCCAAAGCACTGGAAGGAGACTTTGTGGGTTAGATTGAGGGTGCAAATGAAAACATTGTGTCCATACCCAGCGCAATCAAAGTGATGGCAGTTCGAGATGTCATCATATAGGAGTCTGAAGTGGGATTGAACTCTGACAACACACAGATGTCTGACCTACTGGATGAGGTGTCACAGCAACCTGCGATCTTGCATGCAGCTGTTGGTCATAAGGCCCATGGCAGCAAAGAGAGTTAGTGCACATCAACTGCAACAAAAAAGGACTGGCACGAAGCAGTGAGCGTGAAGACTCACATTAGGGCAGTGATACGACATGCTTCATATGTTGAGGAATCAGCACAAGATGAAAAATTTAGTGCAGCAGGAAGGAGATGAAGAATTTTTTGAAGTATGACGGATAACATCCAGTCACTCCAAGAGAACGAGACTTGGGACCTAGTGGGATCAACCACAGAAACGAACGTCACACCGGTCAAATGGGTCTACAAAGTGCTATCCGGACCCAGCTGCTAAATCTACAGATAATAAACACGCAATGTGGCAAAAGACTTCCAACAAGTGGAAGAACTGGACTATTTTGACAATTTTGCGCCTAACTGTAAGCCAGAGACATTCCGGATTCCACTTCTACTATCCGCAAAGCAGAGCCATGTGATGCAACAGTTTGATGTCAAGAGGGTTTTTCTGCACTCACAAAAAGAGTATGTGGAACAGTCAAAGGAGTCTGCGAAGCGAAAATCAGATAGAGAGAAGTAAGTATACCCATTGGTTAAATCAATTTACTGTGTGAGACAGGCTGCTAACAACTGGTACAAGGAATTGGTGAGCTTCCAACTGAGAAACTGAGACCGGGATTCACCAGAAGCATTTCCTGTTCACCAGAGCAGAGAAGAAAGGTCATACCTTCATTTTGGCCTCTCTTGACGACACCATAGCACCATCAAAAGGCATGACAGTAATCACCAATGTCAAGAGAGCACTGGAGACAATATTCCACATCCAAGCGCCTGCAGCTCAAGGACCCCTCAAGGACTGCAGCTGATTCAAACTTCTAACAGCATAGAACAGAGACTAAGAAGTGGATCAGAAGGTTTACAGACGCTTGCTTGGATCATGTTCAAAGTCAGTATTCTGTCACAACACAAAAATGCACCTACAAAGCAACACTGGTTATGCGGAAAACGACTTCTTAGACCTCTTGAATGTTAAAAAGTTGTAAAATGTTCTCACGCAAAAGATGTTAAATACTATATAGGGGGAAAGTGGTGCAGAATGCTCTAATGATGTAAACGACAGAAAATTAATGACAGGCTACTGATAGCAACTGCCGCTCCACTTTCAAAAGATTTAGATGCAACACAGCTGCAGATAAAAACGTTGTTATGCAAAGCTGACTATGTTCAAATAATCAAACAATAACATGAATCAACGGAATACTCAATAAATTCTATTCGGGCATTGGGTTATTCCATTAACCAGCAATAATTTTAGAATTGACTTCAACTAGGATAAATATATAACTGAAAACATCAATATTTATGAAGTGCAAATAGCGATTAAAAAAGCATGAAAACTTGAGCTTAGGAAGAACAAAGATGTGGACAAATGTAAAACCATCAAAAAGCGCCTAAAAAAACTAATGATGGTCTGAGGATGATGGAATTTTGATTCATCCTAACTAAAGTCATTAGCTTAGTTAGGATTAGAAAATTTAACTAATCATTCAAGTCATCATTCAACTAGTCATTCAAAATTCATTCAAGTCACCCAATTGATATAAATAATTCTTCGAGAAATGATGCTGTGAATCAATACTCGAATCAAGTTGGCGATTCTAGATAAAGTTATTAGTAGAGTTAGATTATGTGATGTAAAACTTTCACCACATATTGAAAGATTGTGATGCCACCGGAAGTGTGAAAGAAATCTTAGAAAAGTACAAATGCATTCTATATATGGTATCACTTGCGACTGATTTCTAGAAATTTTCGCAGAAGTAAACCATTTTGGGTAACTGTTGCGAGCCTCACTATTAATTTTGGTTCTAAGATAAGTTTTGTATCTTAACTTTTTCGCATTTATAATGGGTATATTTACAGCTGACTTTTGGGTCATTTTTATTCCAAAAACCAAATCACCAACTTGATCTATTTATCAGATCTCTCCTCTAATTCTCTCAACTCTACTGTAAAATATGTTTTGGCTATTCTCTGTTTTTGAGAATCTACTTCATTACTCTGTTAAATTTGATTTCTAAAACAAAAATAATTTGTTGACGACAGTCATAATCATTTTTTGCTTAATACTTTTTTGGTTTCACAACTATTTTCCTGCTCATTGTACGATGGATCAACAGACACTGAAGCTGCTGACCTAAAAAGAAAGGGCACATGACTTTTCAATCTGGAGCGCAAGATTTGTGGTGATGACGCATAAAAAGGGGCTCTACAAATAAATACTGGGAACCGAGGAGCAACCCATTGAGCCTGGCCAATGGGCAGGCAATGATGCGAAGAAGAACTACAAGGTGCTAAAGGATACAAATGCGAAGGAAGTTGCTGACATCAAGGAGAAGCGAAACATGATGTGGTCTCATCTGGCACTGACTCTAGATGCAACAACATTCATGCTGATGAAGCATGTCACTGTGGGAGATGACGGCATAGGAGATTGAGCAACGGCTTGGAAGTTTTTGCAAGAGAAGTTTAAGAGTGTGAAACACCGCCAATGGCGACTTTGGTGGCACAGCTGGCTCAATCGCCTTCGAGGATTTTGAGAGTTAAGAGACAGTTGGACAGCCCGTTCATCAGAGGACAGGAGCTGCTCACATGACTACAAGGAGCAGGGGGATCAATATCAGCAAACCTTTTCAACGCATTCGTCCTCAATGGCCTGCCAATGAGGTGAGAAAGTTCTGTTATACAGGAAAGCTTCAACCGGAACAAACTTCACAGAGTTGAGGAAAAGGCTACAAAAGGTTCAAGAACTTCCGCGAGAGCACAGCCCAGAAGCACAAGGGAAAAAGTGGCTCGGGTGCACTATCAATGAAACGTGACTTCAGGAAGGGACCCAGGAGAACAGAACCACCCATGCGGTTAGAAGGATCACCTAGAGAGCTCATGCGAGAGACAAAGAAGTGGAGGCAAACGTGACTCATTTCCAGATGGCTAATATTGGCCAGCTCATTCCTAATGGAAGACAGCAGGCATGCTAGTGAACAATGGTTGTACAGACCACACAGCGGCAAATAAATAAATCCAATTGAAGGATAACCCAAGCTTCAAAAATAGAAATTTTATTGATGAAAAGATCTCATAAAAATCAATTAAGGAAAAATTTAACAAGAAAATTTTGTCAAGTATGACAAAAATGGTTCAGGTGCTTCAGTGCAACATGAAACAAAAAATAGTACCTTTCCTATTAAAATACCAATTTTAAAAGGAAAAGATCAATGAAAAACAATTCATAAACCTCTGCCTTGTTGCTGGTCCACTGTATTGTCTCTTCACACTTGGCGTAATTTCTCTGCAAACAAACATGAATCTAACCAAGAATCTAGTGCAGGCGAGAAAAAAACTTTTGGCGTCATTTAGAGAATTCATGAGTTTCAATAAATTTTACGCTGTTCCATCAATTGAAACACATGAAACTCCCGAAAGTTTTTTATCATTTCTGACAGTTTCTGAGGCTTGCACATTTGAGGATGATTGACATCACTTCGTCAATTTTTTTGCCATCTGGCGCATAGCGTTCTACGTAAAGAATACGTCTACATTACTTTTGTAACTGAACGTTAAATTCAACATTGATGCTTTCTTATTTTTTTATTAACGTCAGATATTTTCTTTTCAACCATAAAATAGCAAATATTTTGAAAAACTCCAGTTGAAGGATAACCCAAGCTTCGGAAATAGAAGCTTTAATGATGAAAAGCTTTGATAAAGATGAATTAAGAAAAAAATTCAACGAAAAAATATTGTCAATTGCAACTTAGAACAAAATATAGTACCTTTCCTATTAAAAGACCAACTTTCAATAAGGAAAAGATCAATGAAAAACAGTTCATAAACTTCCTTACTTTTGCTGTTTGGCTGGTACACTGTATTGTCCTTTTACGCTTGGTATATTTTCTCTGCTGCAAACAAACTTGAATCTAAACATCAATCTAGTGTTTTTTATTCATTTTTGTCAACAAAGGTGCCATTTCATTTAGTTGTTTTTTGTCTGGTAGTAAGCAGGTATCTGCATTTTTCATTTTTTTACTGTCTGGAGGAGTTTAGGTTTTAGTGCAAAAAGCTCTATCAGAACTGCTTCAAAGGAAAAAACAGAAACTCCACAACGCAATTCAATCTTATTTAAGTAGCTCAACAATTGGGCAAGTAGACCGCTTCAGTAGATAGCGCGTATCAGGATGGGGCCACTAAAGACAATCGCTTTTCTTTTAGAATCTTTTGACTGTTTCAAGATCAGGCTTTTAAAGCGAATTTATATTCTCCTGTCAGCCATCATTGAAGTCTTTGACTGAATTGAAAGTTGTTAAAACTTTCGTAATACGGTTATTAAAAGAGGGATTGTACCTGGTTTCCCGGTAATCGAACCTATTTTGTTGTTTTTTGTTTGCCTGTTTGTAAGCAGTTATCTGTTGTTTTCCAGTTTTAGCATTTTTCTGTCAAATATTATTTCCGGAACGATTAGCCTGATGATTTGTTGGACATTGGCAACTTTTATTCTTAAAATATTTAAGCGAAAACATTCGTGCGTAAAAGCAAAAATGAAACACCCTAGTGAGTGTCGTGAAGATGTATTGGAAAAGGTCTCAAGGATTTCAATCCATGCGTCATGATACTCTGAGTAACTAATTTTCTTTTATTATGAACTTTTTTCCTATAATTCATCCTGAAAAAAAAATTCTACGTACTCATTAATCTATGCTTTTGAATTTAATCTTTTCTGCAACCAAAAAATGACGCCAACCCACGCAATCTCTTTTTGAGAAACCGAAAGATTTCATTGGCGTCAAACTCAGCAGGAAAAAAAACACAAAACTAGCGCAAACCATTCTAATTGTTTTGATTTTTGGTAAAGATCAATTGAGGAAAACGATCAAAGAAAAATATTGTCAAAATGGCAAGAAAAAAAGGCTCAGGTGCTTGAGAGCAGCATAAAACAAAATATTTTACCTTTCTCGTTGAAATACCAATTTTAAATAAGGAAGAGGTCAATGAAAAAAAATCCATAAACTTCAGCAGTTATTCCGTTGGTCGCATCCATTGTATTATAATTTTGCGCTGGCATATTTTCTCTGCAAACAGACATGGATCTAACCATCAATCTGGTGAAAGAGAGACCGCAACTTTTGGTATCATTTAATGATTTTCTGAGTTTCTATAAACTTTACGTTGATCCATCAATTGAAACACATGAGACTCCAAACGTAACTATGATCAATACTGATTGCTTCTGTGGCTGTAGATCGTTGTTTCTGGGACCATATTTGAGGATGATTGACATCACTTCGTCAAAACATTTTTGCCATCTGGCGCATCGCGTTCTACGTAAATAGTGCCTCTACTTTACTTTTGTAACTGACCTTTAAAATCAAGATCAGAACGACGCAATGATGCATTCTAGTTCTTTTGCTTACCGTCGGATATTTCCTTTGCAATCATTAATTCAATTAAAATTTTGAAAAACAAACCAATTGAAGGATAACCCAAGTTTCGAAAATAGGATCATTAATGATGAAAAGTTTTGGTAAAGATCAATTAAGGAAAAAAATCAAAGACAAATATTGTCAATATGACAAGAAAAAAGGCTCAGAGCAACATAAAATAAAATATATTACCTTTCTTATTGAAATACCAATTTTCAAAAAGGAAAAGATCAATGAAAAACAACTTCCGTACTCTTGCCGTTTGACTGGTCCACTGTATTGTCCTTTTACACTTGGCATATTTTCTCTGCAAACAAACATGGATCTAACCATCAATCTGGTGAAGGAGAGACCGCAACTTTTGGCATCATTTAATGATTTTCTGAGTTTCTATAAACTTTACGTTGATCCATCAATTGAAACACACGAGACTCCAAAACGTTACTATGATCAATATTGATTGCTTCTGTGGCTGTAGATTGTTGTTTCTGGGACAATATTTGAGGATGAGCGACACCAGTCTGTCAAAACCTTTTTTGCCATCCTTTACTTGCCATCTACATTACTTTTGTAACTGGACGTCAAATTTAGGTTCAGAACGAAGCAAGGATGAATTCTAATTCTTTTGATTATTGTAAACCTTTGCAACCATTAATTTAACTAATATTTTGAAATAAAATCCAATTGAAGGATTACCCAAGTTTCAAAAATAGGATCCTTAATAAAGAAAAGCTATGATAAATTATAGTTTATAATTTATGAAGTTTCAAATCAAACATATTTCATGTTCTGTTAATGGTAGAAGCAATTTGTTCAGCGCCTAAAACTTAGGTTTCAAATATTTGTTTTTTTGTATTGTTTTGATAAGTTGAATGGCATGTGTTGTAATTCTGTCCTTATTCTAATAGTGGGGTGAAGTGATAGCCCACTGGATGTAGTTCTCCCTGTAGTGAAGGTAGATCCTGAACATGGACCCGTCTGAGAAGGGAGGTGTGAACTCACTCACCCGGGCACATTTCGTCTCCCACTGTGACAGACGGGTTCCTTTGAACACTGCCCGACTGAACACCTGAGACCTGGATTTCACAAACAAACCTGGATTTCTTTCACAAATATTTACAGGTGTTTTGTTTCTTTCATTTTAGCGCTGGACGCCGGTAGAGCCGAACGGGCGTAGAGCAGAATGGCATATAATAAGATTTGAAGCCAAATATTTACCGAGCTTTAATTAGTTGATCCTAAACCGCGCATAACTTTCAAATCAAACAGTCGCTTTAAATTACGTCATCCAACGCAAATTCATGCATCATTCATGCATAAAGGTGTTCAACGACGAAAGAAAAAATCAATGTTCTTAACAGCACAAACAACAAAAGATCACAACACAATACAATATGGTACAAATAAGTATTTGAAAATAGAAAAACCTTCTAAAGAAAAAGCCAGCAAGCACGATAACTTAGCGCAACCGTGCATTGAAAATTTAATTGGGACAATATTGTTCTATGTTATATTCCACCTTTGCTGATCTAAACACCGAAAACACAGCAAAAAAATGAAAAAAAATCGACGAATTTAATAATACTGAACAACAACTATTCTAGTTCCAACGATAGCATATTTTCTGTCTTAAAACTGAATGAAATAATGAAAAAGAAAAAAAAGAGTGACCTCTTGTATCATGACAATAGTGTGATGAGTAATGTGTAGATAGAAAAATATTGAAAATTTTTCAAATTTTGCCATTTTTCAAATTTATCATTTGAGATTTTAAAAAAATATTGAAAGTTTTTCAAATTTTTGCCATTTTTTATGTTTTTATAAAACAAAATGTTACTAATTTTCTTATAAAAAATGAACTATGGTCTAGGACATGAACCTGGACGGTCTTGCATGATAACCTGTGACAGAGACGAGTGCTGCTGAACCAAGAGGGAACATGGGGGGAATCCACAGTGGGATGTTGCAACTTCCATGCCAGCTCACACCCCCCTCTTCTGCTGTCAGAGTGATCATGGTAGTAGGGCGTGAACTCATTCAGACCCACACACAACTCAGTGTAGCTCCCGTTGCCACACTGGAACTCGACTCCAGTTGGGAAGTATTTGAAGCAGAACTTGGTCTCTCGGAACCACTTGTCATCATCCGTCCACAACACATCCGATCCCTCGTCAACAAGTGTCAATACTTTTATCACACTGTTTCTTTTCAAACAACTTACAACTCAGCGCAAAAATTTAACATCACTTCAATTCATAATTAGAGTCCCAGTTGCCGCTCGTTGTATTTTTGTACAAGTATTTTGCTATTAATTTACTTCGAAACGAGTGACAGGGAAATTCGTCAAAACATTCACAGATCACTTTTAATAATTAAGTTTCTAATCCGGCTGTATCGGGTTAACATCTCCCCTCTCATGGGGCGAGAATGTTGTTGACGAGAGTATTGCCTCCACTTTGATAAGGTAAGAACACTTTTGGTATAGGTATACGAGAAGGAGATCTAAGCTGCGGTGAATGGGGAAAAGAAACAGGTGCCTTTTTGGTGTCCAACTGGTTCTGGTGGTTTGTAAACTTGTTCCCTTTTGGGTGTGAAGATTCCCCAAGATAACTGGCACCCTCCGGCACTTCTAGACCAGTCTTTGAATATTTGTGTGAAAGAGCCAATAGAAGCACAGGTAGGACTCTCCCCTGTACAGAATCTATCTTCTCTGTCAGGGATGAATTTGAAACAGAGTTCTGTTTTCTGCCACCAATTAGGAAGTTCTATGTGGAATTTAGCCAGGGACTCAAGTTCCGCCACTTTAGTTGCATTTGGGTACTCTTTGGATGTCTCCTGCTTGACCATTTTAAGCAAGTCCATTAGTTTCGCAGATTCACTTTGAAGCTCTGTCCCATTATCTGTAGTTTGTTCATTACTACTGTCCTCTGAAATTGGGATCGTCTTTATGACGTCAGCAACAATTGTTTCCAGCTCAGAGAGGTAAGCTTTGTCTAAGTATGACTGGACGGCTTTTTCAAGAGCCTCCCGCTTTGGGCTCTTTTTTTCTATCAAGTCAGAGAGAGTCCTGAGTTGCCCACTAAAGATCCAGGGGCTTTTAATAGCCTCATAAGCCCACGGAAAGAGGCCTTGTTCCATGAATGTTGATGTCTGTCCTCCGTAAATCAATTGCTCCTAAATAACGACAAAGGACCTGTAAATGCGACGACTAAACATTAGAAGAAAAACTGCCCAATAGAAACATAAAGATGCCTTTATTTACATTTTAGTGGCCCATATTTTTGACCCGTATTTTTAGGGAAGATGATTAAAAACGATCACGTCGTTCTTTTTGTTCTAAAATTACAAATGCAGTTAGGGAACAATATTATAGGCACAGAATCCTCATCCATCAGCAGAGAAACTTCGAATTCACCGAAGGAAACGAACTTTCTCAAAGACATCTAATTGAAAGTACAACTGCATGCACAATTTGTTAAATCCTTCAATCAGGAGTTTTTATTCTTACCTGACCAAAGTGGGGAGAATATAAAAGAACATTTCACGCGTGGAAATTTGAAATGGACTGTCGAATTTAGAATTATTGAACTGCTGACATGTTGAATTAATTACAATAGTTATGATAACCAAATTAAATATATTTTAAACGTCAAAATTGAAAAAAAATATTAAAGGCTCTATTTTTCTTCTCCGTCATAGAATCGATACATTTACTACGCATTCTAGAAAAATAAGATTGGCGCCATTTGAAAACTCATTAGAGGAACTTAAATCCATAAAAATATAAAATTCAACCTCCCTGTCACACACACACAAACACACACACACACACACACACACACACACGCACACCAAACACACACACACACACAAATGACCGCACACACGAACACATACACACACACGCAAGCACACACACAACACACACACACACACATACACACACACAAACACACACACACACACACACACACAAAAGCACACACACACACACACACACACGCACAAGCACACACAAGCACACGCAGGCAAAAACACACACGCACACGCACACAACCGCGCACACATACAAACACATACACACATAGAAAAACATACACACAAACACAGAGTAGTCACGCACACACACGAACACATACCCATACAAAAACACACACACACACAGGCACGCACGCACGTAGACACACACGCCCACACACACGGTTACACACACACACTCACACACACACACACCCACAGAAACACACACACTCACAAGTACACACGTACTTTCACACACACACACACACACACACACACACACACACACACACACACACACACACACACACGGTTACACACACGCGCACACACACACGCGCGCGCGCAAACACATATTTTTTGAGTAATTATTTTTGAGTAATTAATGTGTTTGTGAAATTTGAGTAATTACACAAACAAATTATTTTCTCAGTAATCTTGTTTGTAATTATTATTGAGATATTTGTATTGGTATTGGTGGTTGGTAAACTTAATAAAGAAAAGTTTTAGCAAACTTTGCAAAGATTTTTTTAATGTGAATTTTCGTGTTTTTTGAACTCAACGGACTTTTTAATCTTTTCCAAATCCTGCCAATGGCTTATTGACTTAATTTTATCAATACATTGGTGGTTTGGAAGACATTTTTACAAGAAATGTTATCTTTGAAAAAATTTTCCTAATTATTTTTAAGTTTTTAAGACTATATGTCCGATTTACATCTGTTTGTCTCCTATATGTAGCGAAAGGTTTGCGCTGGCATGCGATTTAGTTATTTCGTCGATTTTTAGCAGGAAGGAATGTGCTATGGCTTTCATTTATTAGCGGTTTGTTCTTTGTTTGGGCCTGAAGGGTTCACGAACATTTCTTGAGCTGCAAATTGTCTGTTGTCCAACATTAAATTGAGGTTTTGTCAATAGATTAAAACAACGCCAACAATTTTTTGGTAGTTTTCATTTTCTGTTCATTTTTCTATCTATTCTATTTATCTCTTTTTCTCACTCTTTGGTTATAACTGCTTGAAGCATGGATGTGACAGATGTCAAATGCTTCATTCTTTGCCCCTTTGATAAGACTAGTGTGCATTATTACAAAACGTTTCCTTGACTTAAATTTTATTACAGGAATGTAAAAATTTGCACATACATTCCTCGGTTTTTTTATTGTTTCCAGGTAATACATGAGGGAAAAATGCACTGAAAGCGTATGAAGGAAATTTTGTTTTTGGATCTAAAATTTTCTTTAATTATTGTTTTCTTTGTTATTTTTTCATTTCAGTGAAACAATGAAATATTTTGATTTTTACAGTTTGTTTAAGTTTGTTACTTTTTTTGTTAGCTACTGAAAATTAATACATTAGAAACAATGTTTACGGTATCCTTGAGAATAGTTATCTGCTGTTGCTGACAGATTCTTTCCTGTTTTTATCATTAAAATTTGTTGTTCTTCGGAAGTCGGAACTCAGTTGATTTGCTTTCCCAGGCGGAGATCTTTCAAATATTTCATTCATTTTATTCAATTTTATCTCAGGAATTATCCCGATATGTTTTTTGTAAATTGTATTTGGGCAATTTTCTGATTGCTTGGATTTCGAAACGAGACAAAAGCGATTGGATACCCTCAGCTAGCATTAGTGATCATGTAAATTTTTTGGAGCTAAAATTTTTGAGAGGGCTTAAATTTATGCTTTAAAGATAGTTATTTTACGTTTTGGCAGTGCGTTTCTTTGTTTCCAATTTTTGAGTTTTTAAAAAACTGGTGTTAAATTTACGTCAGTCACAGTTCAAAAAATATTTGTGCAGTTAAGATTTTAATTTTATAAAAGTATGTATATTTGTTGTATACAATATTTGTATGGCAATTGAGTATTCATAAAGAAATCAGTAAGTAGTACTGAATTTTCTTTTTTTGTGTTTCATATTTGACCATTTTTGAAGGCTTTTTGGATAAAAATATTGGAATATGCTGCGCTAATAATTAGACAAACTTGCAAGCTAGAAATACTGATTGATCCAACAGCACAAAATTAGGTTAAAATTTTGTGCCTGTCTAACAAAAACAGCAAACAAAATATTTCTTTTTTTCATTTCTAACAAAAAAATTAGCGGATACGATTTAAACTTTGCGATCAGTCAGATAAAATACAGAGGCGCGAATTATGAATTTTTGTAAACCAACCTTGAAAAAATAACTTGAAAATGCTAGAAAAGTTTGTTTGATTAGGAAAAAAAGAATTTAGCAACACTAAAAAGAGTTCGGGTTGTAGCAACGATTGTTAAAAACGAGCTGAGCTTAAGATGAACGAGTGCAAAAAATATAAGTAATGATGGTTTCTTGTTGACAATTTTTGCAAAAGTTGGAAAGTTGGCAAACAAGAAAAATGTTATCTGTAGAATTCGAAAAAGAATTGAAAATAGAAATTTCCGAACATGAGGTAGTTGAATTTCACGAATCGATTTCGAGAATCGACTTTTACAAGGACAAATTGAAAAATGTTTAACAATTGATAGAATGGCGCATTTTTCTATTGAGTAAAAACCAACACGTAAAAATCGAAAAAGAAAAATTTTTTTCAAAAAAATAAAAACTGGAGGAGCTGCATTTTGACGTACCCAAGAACATTATATAACACAAATGTGACTTTGGAGCTGTAAATTTTGTTAATAAGACCTAACCACATGGTTCATTATATATCCATAGCAAAAGTAAATGACAAATTGAAAAAAATATATATTTTCCAAGCCCTTTGATAAAACTGCAAAAATATGCTGACAGGAACAAAATCAACTGCGGTCAAAGGGACCTACTTAAGCTCTAATAGTTCTAAGATAAAAACTAGCACTACTATTTAATACATTGTACTACCATTTGGTAGATTTAAAAATTTTAGACAAAAACATGACCAAACGAGAAACGTACCATGTGGAAGAACGCTTATTATGTGATTCTGTCAATCTATCTTTGCAACTTCCTTCTAACTTTGGCGTTTAACAATTGTTTCTTTTTTTACAATTCAAAGAATTCGAATTGTATTGGTGCTCTCCCTTTTTTTAAGATCTATTTACATTTTTTTTAAATTTTTCTCGTCAATTGTCAAATTGGAGTAGTGATTTTATCACGCCGAAGTATTAAAAGGAGCAAATAACGAGTAGTTTTAAGGAGTGACTTCGTTTCGAACTGCTTTAAAGTTGATTGAGGAAAGGCTGTTTAAAAAATTTTTGGTTTTTGAAGAAAAAAATTTTACACTTGCGGCAATTCAATTTCTGGTTTTGCTGTTTTTTCGTCTTTTCGACTAATACTTTTGAAAGGCATAACATATGTTCTAATAGCGCATGGTTGAAGTTTTACCAAAGGCAACTAATTATTTTCAAGAGTTACACGCTATTTGTCTTCATATAATAAATGTGATTTTTTGTACTTTGCCAGTTTTTGTAGATCTCTTTGTTGTTTTGAATATATAATGAAGTGACCTGATGGCTCATTAATGAGGGGTCTCGATGAGTTTCGGTTCGGTTACTCAAACAAATTTAATGGCTTGAACAGAAATAGGACGGTTCTACCGAACTAGACACCATTTGCTTTCAAAAAAAACTAGTTTATTTGTGAGTTTTCCTCTTTATCGTTCCTTTTATTAGTCTATGACTCAGCCTCACTATGTAAAACTCTAAATCGCTCCTTTATGAGCCTCAAGTTGATCATTTTAATTGTTTTTAATGATATCTAATGGTTTTCACAACTTTGACACGACCTGCTGTCATAAAAAATTTCAAATTGATTTTGCCACTTTCTTCGTTTTATCTGTGTTCTATCAGTTGGTCTCATTAATGATACATCTCATTTACTTTTTTAAGGCAAAAAATCGTTAATTTCGAAGTTCTTAACGAATTTGACAATATTGGTTTCCAAAATCTATTCGTTATTTTTTAGATTTTGCAAGTTCTGGTTATTTTGTTACTTATTCTGATACTTATTCTGATACCTAAAGTCTTTAGGTTCTCTAGTTAGGCATACTTAGAATCCATCTAAGGGTTTAAGGTTAAGGCTAATAGTTTTTTTCACTTTGACAAAATTTGATTTGAAATATTTTTGAACTTCCGAATGTTGTTTGCATATGTTGATACTTTTGTTACGCCATCCCCAATTTCTTAATTGTTTAACTTCATATCGATAAATTCTTTCTGTCTAAAGATAGTGGGGGAAAAGTTGAAGAATTTAGTTTTTCTTGATTTATTTTCAATGACATTGTAAAAAAAAAATTTTTCTCCAAATGTCTGGTGTTCTTTTACTTCGTCTCTCATTGGTTTTCTACAAAGTTGGCCTTTTTATCACAGCTCTCATCGTATCGCAAATTTGATGATGTTGAACACAATAACTTCAATAACCCTGTTTTGCTTAAGAAAAATGAAAAAAATGCTGTCGAATTTTTTGCAGTGTTCTGTTTACTTTCATCAATGTTTTTTTTGTTCGTTATCGGAGGTTGTTCTTTTAGGGAGGCTGATAAAGTTGTCTTCTGCTGGTTCAACTCTTTGATATGTATTTCAGGACTGGTCCAGCTACGTTTTCTCATCTACTAGAAACACAGTCCTAAAATTGTCATATAAATTGTATATTTTTTACTGGTAGTTTTCACAATTCGGGAACGCTAGGAGTTCTAAGCAGTCGTAACTAATGTGTAAATGGAGCAAAACCTAATTTTAGAGTCCTTACGCACAGTTTTCTTAAAAATACACCAACTGGCCGTAAGTACTCGAACTTGGAATTCTTTTATAACCTATGGCTTCTATTGTTCCGACTCTATATGTGCGGAAGTGAACTACTCTTTTATTTTCAGTCAATTCTGGCCGATGAATAAATTTGTTGTAAAGTTGTGGGTGCTATCACTAGAAAGCCGATCCAGCGTAGAATGTTTTTTTTGAGCAGTTATTGATGTTTAAAGTATTTGGAAACATTTCACTGTACACAATGATTTTGTTCACATTTTTGGCATTTTTTTCAAACCTTTGATAGTTTTTGTCCAATTTATTACAATTGTCAAACTATGATTTTGCGAGCCTGGAAAGCTATTGAAGCTTTTTTTGTCTCAATGTCTTTTTTGGAAGAACACAAATTTGTAGATTTTCGGTTTTTAGATCCATTTTGTTGATTATTTTCTTCTGAACATTTCCCTTTTAAATTTTTTTCACAGAACTCCTGAAGAGATATAATAAATGCAAGGCATATGTTCCAATAAAGTATTAGTCCTTATTTAAAGTTGACTGTGGATGTTTACAGAATTTGTTGACTTTGGCACTAAATTTTTCGTTAAAAGTTTAGTAATAGTTTTTCTGTTCTTTATGTTGTATTGTTATTGGGCCTCAAAACTGACAGATCTTACACGAACTCTCAAAAAGTCTATTTCAATGTAAGTATTTCTCGCAGTTTATGGCTTGTGTAATTGATAACATTGATTAATTTGAAGCAAATTGATTCAGTAAAAGTTCGCTAAGTAGCTAAAATAGCTCATATTTAATAAGTCTCAAAACTCAGAAATCTCTTTGGTGTCTAATAAGTCTGAACAATGCCTCTCACTGAAAGCTTAAGCTATTAATTAATTTAACTAATTTTTTCAGTTAAAATTTTGAAATTTTTTCAGTTTCAAATTTGAATATTCTTTAGTAAATTTGTCACAATTTGAGCAATAAAAACTCTCATTGAAAAGTTTAATAAAATTGAATTTATCAACGATATCATTCCATGGTTTTCGGTTTTATCAATGACCACTAAGTGTTTTCAATAAATACAGGTTAATTTTGCGTTCTGAACGTTTTTAATTTTTTTCTGTCTTCTCATTCAATCTCATCTATTAAAGCCTTGATAAGTCAATGCGTAGGTACATCTGAATCCAAGTTTTTTTTCAATTGATATCTAATCATAGATATAAAAATGACGCTATTTGCTTTTGAAGATGTTTTGTAGAATTTTTTCTTTGTTTGGTTTTCCAATCTGTTGTTTTTTTGGTTGAATTTGATTGTTCTCAATGGCATTTATCAAGTGTTTGAAAGATCACTCGTCTTTCTCATGAAGTATTTATGAAACTTCTGAATGTGTCCATTTGACTGCGATTGGTTTTAAAATTATCCCAATTAACAAGAACTTCTTGCTGCTTCGTGTTTGGCTGTGTTGAGTTGGTTTTGTTTGGAAAATTTTAATCTATCTATTTTTTTTTCGTTAACTTAGGCACTACGCTTCTTCAAAAAAAAAACTTTTGTAAAATTAGTCTTTTTCTTTTGTTATAAATTACTATTACTCAATCCCAATACTGGGAGGCGTCTTCGATGTTTAATTAGCTCTGTGATAATCCTGAACAATTTCCCTTTGATAGTATAATGTATTAATAACTATTTAAATTAGAAACAAATTTTCTATGTTTTCGCGTTTTGATCCTTTGAAAAACTAGGTAATGGATTTCAGAGATTCCGTAAAAAATATTATGCGAATAGAGTTGATAACCCATAACTTTTAGGACATTTTTTTCTACAACTATTAGTGAAATTTGATTTCTGACCGTTTTTGTTGTTAATTTTATCGTCTGGCCCTTTAATCTTATTTATTAAAAGTTTCACAAGGCAACAATGAAGCAAATCTGAATTAAATTTTTCTTTTCAATTCGATTTTAACTTTTTTTTCAATCCTTTTCACTTCCCATTTCAGTAGATTTTTTTACGCAAATTATTTTATTACGCAAAAAGAAAAATGAACGTTTCCTTATTTTTTTTAAATATTTTTCTAATTTTTCTATTTTGGTTTCATTTTCTTGTTCTGGGTTTTTAGTAGTTTACACTTTGACTTCACTGTTAAACTGATTGCTAAAAAGTCCAATTAAAAATTCTGAGTGGCTTCATTTGACATCGCAGGGCTTATGACACAAATACACCAACAAGCAAATACAAAGGAAAACACCAAAAATCGTTTTATATAATTTTTTGACAACTTCTCAATACTAAAGGTTCGTGACTGTTCTTATTGATCTTCTTTATATTTTTCTTTACAAAACAAGATGTGGACTTTTTGGAGGCCATTTTGTCGGTGAATGTATTTTACACTCAACGTTGAAAGGTAAGGTTTCAAAGTTTTTTGTCAACTTCGATAATTCATGAGCACAATGTGATCATTAATTATTTCAACTCTCACAGATGTTTCATCAGCGAGTTTTAAAAAAGAACAATTTGATTTTGGACCTAGTTAAAAACGAAGTTGGCAGCAAATATAAAGTATTCTTTCTAATTTTGTCAGGTTTCCTGACACTCGGTGATTTCTGCTTCTATTTGTGTCTAACTTTTAAAAGAACCAACCCTTTCACACTCCACTCACAAACTAATTTTCTCTCCCTCTCTCTCACTCTCTTACAAACACATACCACACACACGTTGCACACACCCCCACACGCACATGCATACATTTACCCAAAAAGGCGACGGCACACACGCGCACACAAACATAAACACACAAATACAAAACCGACACCAAAAAAACTATGTTTTTCCGCATGATCTTTACTCAAGGTTGGTAACTATTCAATTTTCAATTTTGTCTAGATCGCTTTTTTTCTGGAAAACGTGGTGTGGACTTTTGAGGCAATTGCATCAGTAATCTTAAAAATGAAACTAAAATTGAGACAAACTTTTTGAGGTTTTTCCAAAAATTTTGTCAATCTGGAGATGGCATGAGTATAAGAGGACAATTAATTTTCAAAAATTCCTGCACACGTGTTACGACCACGTTGTAAACACACAGTTCCAGTATTAGAAGTCTTTAGAGCCTCATCTTGTTGCAAATTTTACTTACTTTAATGATTTCTGACTTCTTCTACACTCCTCTAACTAAGCCTCTAACATGATCTCCATCTTTCTACCTCTCGCATTTTTTCACACACAAACCAATTACAAACACGCACACCCATACGTACTCTAACTTAGGCGCTCACACAAACAAAAATACAAATATCGACACCAAAAAACATGTTTAAAGTTTTTTGTCATCTGATCTTACCTCAAAGTCTGCTACCGGTCATTTAAACCCTGACCGGTGTTTCTGGAAAAATATAGAAACTATATAGGCAATTTTACTGTTAATCGCAAATAAATTTGAATTTAGATTGCTGAAGTTTTTCGAATTATCTTGTCATTTTTGATCTTTCAAACGTATGATCGGTCTAGCCGTTTTTTGAGATCTCGCAGTTGTGTTACCAGCTAAACTTAATCTACATAACATGGTTTTGAATAAATTTAATGGCAAATATTAAGTTAGGTTTCTAATTTTTTTTTTAATTTGACAGTTTTTGCCTTTAATTGTGTCTAAAATCTGTTCTTAAATGTTCGTATTTAGTAGCATTTAAAAAATTGGCTATCAGTCCTTTTAACAGAAATGCTCAAAAAACCGTTTGTAAGGCCGTTCGAAGAGCACAAGTGATAACAAAATTCTGATTTCCGAAAAAATATCAATGATTGTATCAAATTTTCAATCTGGCCATCCTTAAACTAGCTAACTCAAATTTTTCTGTACTGCATTATACTAGAGAAGATTAGTTTGAACGATCGGCTCAAATGATAAAAAGAGTGCACATAAAATCAAAAAAAAAAAGATTTTACTTTTCCGAAATGAATAGTTGATTTGATGCCCATTTCATGAACCCGGCTTTCTACGCCTCCTGGTTTTTAAAAATCGTGAAATAGTTAGTTACAATCAAAGACATTAGAATAAATTTCTGCTAAAAACAACTTCTAGAATTTAGAAGAGAATACTTTTCTTCCGTTTTTTGCTTTACATTTTCATAGTTGTTTTTTACAGTTTTGTGAGCTCTAAAATGACAGAAACTTGTATTTTCTCCCAAAAAAATTTGGAACAGAGAAAGAGTAGTTCGTTCATTAGTTTTTAACTAGCAGAAGACAGAGATGGACAAAAATTTGTAAGCAAAACTTTGAGAAAAAAACGAGATGATTGATTTTTGTGGAAATTTGGTGTTAAATTTAATAAATTGTTATTCTTTGAGCTTGAAACCGAAAAGAAATACTAGTGAAATAACCTATTCATATTTAATTTTTATTATGAATTTTTTCTGTTGTTTTTTAACTTGAATGTCAACGCGATCTATGACCCTCCTTTTAATTTTATCGCTTGGGCATTTTCTTTTTCTTTTTTGTTCCTATCGGCTTCCGCTTTCTAGTAACTCAAGTCAACTTTTATGATGCACAATTTACATTAGTTGTTGTCTCTCAACTGTCTAACATGGAATCGTAATTTACAAGCTTGTCTTCCTGAGCTACTTATTAAAAAGCAGGTTCTGCACTAATAATTTGTATGAAAATTAGACAATAGCGTCATACCAATTTGAGGAAGCCCGTCGCACTGGTCACGTTTAGAAGAGAGAACCGTCTAATCGTAGTGTTGATATAGTAGTGTTGATAAGATTCAATACCCAATTGTAATCCTTTTAATAAATAAACGCATTTAATGAAAATAATATTAAAAATGAACATAGTTAACCAGCTTGGTAGTCCACCAATTAGGGGAAAATCAAGTTTCAGTAATTAAAGTTTCTCGAAAACTTTCCATCCTGAAGGGTAACTTTTATATTTTAATCTTTTCACTGCTTCCCCTTCCAAAAAATTTTTCACTTCTCTTCGAAACTGACTTGGATTTTTGTGTGGTGAATAGTTAGCAAAACTGTTAAGTTGAGACAATGAATTATTGAATCGGGCTACTCTGTTAGAGTAATTATCTTCAGAACAATTCCTTAAAGTTTTTTTGTCTTCAATAAAAAACTTTTCACTTGATCTGGTCTTTGCACAACCAGAAGTTATTGACCAGTCTGAGGCATTCATAGATGTTAAATGAAAAGGCCTGAAAGTGAAATTAAAATTGGTACTATGTTCTACCGACACCCCCCCCCCCTTTAGCAAATGTAATAATTAGGAAATTTTTTGAGTCTAAATATTTTAATAGCCAATTTTACCTACGAATGATTTACATCTACAGATGTACGCGATAACTCCCACTGTGAAATGTACCTGAGAAAGAGTGTACTTATTGAAGGCATCACTGGGACTCGCAACATCGAATGCACTGTCAGAGTCCATACTGCTGCGACTATAGTTGGCGTGGGTTCGAACCCAGGTGAGGAAACTCTTTTTTGCATCTTCTTTCAACTGTTCTTTTCCAAAGCGATCCATGTAAGGCCTTGAGGTGCGGTAGACGTGTTGTATAAATGGGCCCATTTTAGCAGATGTGAAATAGTGAGTGCCAAATGTCCGGATGAAGTCTGTGTACCTAGAAACAAACCAAAGGGATTTAAAGTTTCCACGCATCGGACAAATTTTTGAAAACATAATGCTTGTCAACACATACAACTGTTAGTTTTGAATAAACTGGATATCAAATATCATCATTTTCAGAGAACCTTTTTTGGAAGACCCAGCTTTAGTTGAGCGACTCAAGACCGCTCTGATCAGACCATTTCCCAGACTTTACCCTCTGATCAGACCATCGTGCTACCCAGATCCCCCTGATCAGACTATCGTGCGACACAAATTTTGCGCGACTTTCGAGCGACCCAAATTTTTGTCCAAATTTTGTGCGACCAAACATTTTATGCGACCTTCATTGCGATTTTCGTACGACAAACCATTGGAAATATATTAAACCGTAGGGAAGGGTTCGTGATGGGTGAAGCAAAGGACGAGCAAACAGCCTGAAAAATTTGGAGTAAAAGTTTGAATTGATTTGAACAACACTTTTAGACGCGATGCTTAAACTGTTTTTCAAAAGTGTTTTTTCGTTTATTTTTGAAAAAAAATCAAAATGGTTTAATCAAATAACTCGTTCCAAAACACCGAGAGACAAATTTTTTCCCAGACAAGCTAGACGAAACTTGCTGGGACGCTTCAAAACCTCTTACATGAAATAACTTTGGATAAGAGTTTGAAATGCATTAAACAACAATCCGAGTCGATGAAAAAAACTATTTGTCAGAAAAATTTATCCGCTTAATTCGTTCAAAAACAACTAGTGAATGATTTTTTTCTTGCTATACAAGCTAGTCCAAAAATCTACCATTGTCCAGACTTTTGTGCGACTTATTAAGCCAGTCCCTTGTTGGGCTACTTTCACAGCTTTAAAGTGTAAAGAGTTGTAGCTACTTATTTCTGCGCGAGAATTACCTAGTTCTCTCAGATGTACCGACTCTTTAAAACACTGAAGATAAACTTCAGTTTTTACAGTGAATTATATATATATATATATATATATATATATATATAAATATATATATATATATTAATAACAGCGGAATCAACATGGAAGATATAGACATAGTTTGTTCTGACGGTTCCATCACCTGGCTTTAAAGATCTCTGAAGAATTTGAGAAAGTCGTTGACTCGTGCCAAGCAAGCAGCAGGAGCCGGAAAAGATCAATCTGCATTGCAGTGTCCAGATCTCTTTATTCTCTTGAGGTGGCATCCTATTGGCCAAATTGTCCGTGATCCAGTCAAAATCGCGGATGTTTAAGGTATGGTCGTACTTATACTTCATGGCTCCTCCCTCTACATATTTGAGGTATTCGATTGGTGCCAATATCGGCCGGTGTGTCCTTGCGGAAAGTGGAATAAAGAGGTCATAGTTCCGAATAGGATCAAATTTCATAATGTTGCTTCGCTTGGGGTCGATCATATATGAGTTGTTTAAGTAAAATGGAAATGTTATCTTCGTATTCACGTTCTGGAGATGTAAGCTGACGTGCATTAGGCGGTTAGTTTTGTGAAATTGTTGTTGCTCAATGATATGGACTCCAAGTAAAAAAAAACTCTGATATCATTTTACTGTCACTGAAACAGAGCCTTACTGCAATAGGAATCCTGTAGACAAATTAGGGAGATGCGTTAAGTATTTTGAATCATGTCAGGACAGGCATGTGTTGTTTACTCCCCTTTCTTTCAGCGTTGATGACATGATGGCCTGAGAAACTAAAATTTTTCTGAGAAGACAAGCAGAAAGCTTGTCGTTAGTAAACCTAATGCAACATCAAAACCAGGCTTGGTTTGAAATAATATGTCACCCAATGAGAGGAGACTTTACTTTTTAATCGATTCTTTTAGAATCCCCAAGGAGCGATTGAAGAACAAATTGCTTGAGTTGACGGTAAAAAAGAAGGAAGGAATTGGTGAGATTATAAGGCAGACCCGATGTGGGCTCCTTTTACAGCATTAAGGTATAGAGAGCTAGGGCTACCTATTTCTGCGCGCGAAGTAGACTTACCTATATATCTCAGACTAACCGACTCTGTAAAACATGAGAGGTGTATAATGTTTATTATGGTGATTAATAAAAGTAGCACCGGAGTCAAAGGTATACACATGGTGTATCTAACTAAACTAATAGACTGATTATAGCAAGTTCAGTTCTCTTTATTTAAAAGAGAATAGTGTCTTCTCAGTCTCTGATTGGCTGAAGGTGTACGTTCAGTATTCCTACTGCTACATCCAGCCGGGGTTGAGAGTTTTCAGATCCGAAATTGTGGGTTGTAGTAGGAATATGCTGAACTAATTGTCCTTTGTTGATAGGTGGGTGATGTAAGTGTAGAGTTGTGTCCTCTCTGAAGTGGGTTGTGACTTGTGCCGTCGTCTGAAATCCCTGTCAGTGATAGTAGTGAATTGGGTCTTCAGTGAGTAGTTCGTCAAATGGAAGAACCAGTGAGAGTGCCAGTTACAGGGTGTGCTGGCCAGTAACTTCTGTACTGTTGAGAAGTATAGAGTATGCCCATTTGCTCTCACTGTCTTGTAGTGAGGATTTGTTCCCAGTTGGAGGATCGCTTGTAGTCTGCAGTCTCTGTTTGGTGGTACAAGGAGGTTTCTGATCATCTCCATCTGGTACGGGAGTTAATCCAGTCGGGGTTTACCAGCTTACCTTCTGGTGGAAAACCTACTTTTAGCTACTCTGTGAGCTACTATTCCCATTAATTTGGTTGTTTAAATTTAAAAACCTTTAGGTAGTTCCCGACCGGGGAGAAGGAAGAAAAGAACTGATCCTAATCTTCAGTTTTGTGGAAAAAAGTGACTGAATGTAGATTAAATTGTGAAGAGAAAAGAAAAAAGCAAATTAGAAAAGAAAAGGAAGAAAAGGAAAAATGAAACAGTTTATGGTGGAAGAAAGAACAGTGAGTCTTTATGAGTTTACAGAAGGACAGTGTGCCCGAATGGTGGTGTAGGTCTGTGGCCTACGTTCTATGTTCGAATTCGAAATCTGGGCCAGCATTGTCAGGTTGTTGGTTATGAACTATTGTAACCACGTTTTCTATTGATGATGCTTCCGGGGAGGTATTCGTATTCTCTGGAATATTTGTAGAAGTAAACGGACGTGTTTCCACGTTGTAATTTGTAGTTTCTACATTTTTGCGATTTAGTGATAGTGTCTGTATAGTTCCTGAAGGTACTTCTGTTATGTTCACAAAATTCTGTGGAAACCAGTTTTTATCATAATTATATTGTAGTGTTTCGGGTAATTTAGTTATTATTTGAGGGTAAACATCGGCAATTTGTTGCGTGGCTGTAAAAATGTGTCTTACTAGGTTTTTCCAAAATCTATGTATATACCAAGATAAAAGTGTAAGTGAATCAAGGAGGTCTTCTTCTGATAAATCTGCATCTTTTGCAGAGGTGATATAGACATCAAGGAGTTTATTAAATCCTTCAATTTCCTGTCTAGCGATTTTATGTACGCTTTCTTTACAAGATTGTAAGGCATTTGTGTTTAACGCCGGTGCAAGGCGTTTTAGGAATTTAAATGAAGCTTTCTTAAATAGTACCTCTCTGTCTAGAGGTTAAATTTCTGAGTATATTCCGCTAAGGAATTCAAACAACGTATCCGATAGTGGTTTAAATAGTGTATCATATATTGAAGAGGTATATTTGTTTGTAAGTGGGTCATAAATAAATAAAATTGAGCCTTTTGTGAGTTGTGCTCCGTGAATTTCTATCAAATATGAGAGAAAGGCGCTTCGTGAAACCTGTGATGCCTTCTCTGGTAAAGAGAGAAATGGTTGTTGTTCTAGTGCAAAATAGTGTGTTTTTAGTTGTTTTGCTATGTTTAATAGTATATTTAATTCGTCTTGGTGTTGGTAGTTTCCAACTGCAAAGGGTGAAATTTCTGGTATTAAGCGTCGGTTCTTTTATGTAAGAACTGCGAGCTGTAACTCTTCAGAGTGTGTCTGGTAGTTAGATGAAGATTGTTCAGGGTGTTGGTCCATGGTCGGTATTTCTATGTTTTGATGATTGTAATCCTACTTTTTGCGGAATAGTGTTTCCCTTTTTCTTATATTTTAAATAAAGAAGAATTAAGTAACTATTGAGTCTAATTCTAGGTTTCTTTCGAAGTAGAAAGAAGGGTGTTTTATGTGAGTTCTTTTTACAGTTAGAGTTTGTTAACTCACTGGTCGCACCAGTTAAGGCAAACCCGATGTGGGCTCCTTTTACAGCCTTAAGGTATAAAGAGCTAGGGCTACTTATTTCTGCGCGCGAAGTAGACTTACCTATATCTCTTAGACTAACCGACTCTGTAAAACATGAGAGGTGTTTAATGTTTATTACGGTGAGTAATACAAGTAGCACCGGAGTCAAAGGTATACACATGGTGTATCTAACTAAACTAATAGACTAACTATAGCAAGTTCAGTTCTCTCTATTTAAAATAGAATAGTGTCTTCTCAGTCTCTGATTGGCTGAAGGTGTACGTTCAGTATTCCTACTGCTACAATTAATGAAGAAGGAGGGATGCCAAGCTCAATTAGATGACTGTTGATATAAATTAGATGTAGTAGGAAAAAATTTCAAGCTGAGAAAAATTACTCCTGGTCTCAAAAAATTCAGCTTTACCTCTCTTTGTTTTGCTCGAAGCTATTTGGCAGATTGTTAAGTGCTGAAACAACTTCAGGGGTCAACTTTAGGTCTTCAGGGGAGGGAGAGAGATAGACTTGGGTGCTGTGGAGAAATGACGTCACAACTGTCACCACCTCCGATTTGTTCATCATCTCGGAGCCCAAAGACCTACAAGTTAACACATTGCATTGGTAGTAAATATTGAACTGTTTGAATGACAATTTGAACGTTTTGAACTTCAATATATCACCCCTGTCACAGAGGAAGTTAATTCTATTAGATAATATAATCATTACTACTTCCAATAGTTTATCCAAAGGAACCCAATTTGAACACGCAATGAGCATATTCGCCCTTCAGGTTTCCGCATTTGAAGGTAAGAAAGATGATTAAACTGAAAATCAGTATATGATCAAGTAGATTTAAGCAGAAACAGATAATCATAAAATTCCGAAAACCAAAAGCTCAAAATGTTCAAAACCACCATTATATTGTCTATGATCTCTGGGTATGCATCATAGATTTTTGCTAGATACACTTTCCTTAATGAAAAACTCGAATTTGGAATATTATAAGGAATCAAATTCAATTGTTTCAGCCAAGTGCATGTTTTCTTTAAAAATATGTGAAAACTCTCGTTGTCCTTCTCAGTTTAGAGGTCAAAGGTCAAACTAACAACATGTCGATAAAACAGATGACTTGGCTTACATGGGGAAAGTTTTGCATTCAATTGATCACATTGCTCAATTGTGACACTCATATGGCGTGATCAAAGTTATACCCCCTGTCAAATAATACATTT
This sequence comes from Convolutriloba macropyga, assembly GCF_964194025.1. Classification (NCBI taxonomy): domain Eukaryota; kingdom Metazoa; phylum Xenacoelomorpha; order Acoela; family Convolutidae; genus Convolutriloba; species Convolutriloba macropyga. Next base: position 26,161,898 of record NC_134478.1, on the reverse strand, counting down.
CTCTACTAAGCGCGGAAAACTGTTATAAGTTTTCGGAATTTTATGATTATCTGCTTTAAAAAAACAATTCCGATTGATTGTGCTGTACATCCATACAGGGGATCCACCACTAATGAAAAATTAAAGGTTGTAAGTGAGTATGAAGACAGAAAAATTGAGATGCTAATACTACAAGACGGCACGAACAATGTTCTTAAACATCATCAAAAAAGTGCGCAAGACCACTTTGCGGATCATGCCAAACTCGTTAAAAAATGTATTGAAAAGTTCCAACCAGAAGTATTTGTTATATGCGAAGTTCCTCCTCTAAAAAACTTACCGCAAAACATGGACAAAAACAATTGCATTGACGAGTTTAATGAGCTAATACATAGCACATACAGTAATCAAATTGGATTTAAAATCTTGAATGTGAACAAAAACATTAAAGAGGAAGGAACTAGTATCGATCAAACAGACGACAAAAACGTTGGATACAACTATTTATTCTTTGATAATGTGCACCATCGATTTGGAGTCCCATTGCTGAAAAATTGGATGCTCTCGCATTTGTTACTTAGCTCAAACGGTCGAATAGACAACAACGTTCCATCTAACAATAAAGTGCAAACACATTCACAGGGCCGTTCGAATGACGTGATATATGCAAAAGCAAACAAAATCCAATTCAACAGGCAACACCGATTTAATCCGTTATATGGCTCAAATGTTTGGCAACACCAATATAATCCAAATTATGCTTCAAATGCGTCACATGCTCAGTATTGCAACTCAAATGCCCGTAACCACTACAACTATTGATGACACTACGGAAATGAAAACAGTGTTTACGGAAGCGTAGTTAAAACAATTTCTTGTGATCATACTTATGCTGTATCTAGCCCAAAAAAAGTTTTTTGTCATCTTTCTTCTATTGACCTCAAGCTTTCCCGCGTCAATAGAGAAAGATAATTCAAAAAAATTGTGTTATAAAAAGACTGTATGCAAGGGCCTCTCTTTTAAATTTAATTATCGATTTTCTCAACTTGGCCAATACAAAGGACCGAAAGTTTACAGGTGACTTAGAGAGAAAAACAACCCTTCAAAACGATCATTCAGTTTCCGTTTTGTCACAGACAAGGAATTTCACGACGCCTTACGTCTTCTCAAGATAAGTAAACCACAAGGCCCTTCACCGATACCAGCATGGGCACTTAAAGATGCAGCGTCGGAACTTGTTCCACATCTGTCATTCATAATAAATCAATCCATCAAAGAACTAAGTTTTCCAAAATCTTTAAAGAAAGCCATTGAAATACCACTTTTCAAAATAGGAGACACAGAGGACCCAGACAACTTTAGACCAATTTCACTCGCACCATGTATATCAAAAAATTTTGAAAATTTCCTCAGAGACCAAATTGTAGATTACTTATGGAATGACAAGCTGATCACCAAAACTCAATATGGATTTACGAAAAGATTTTCAACCACAGATGAAATCACGTACTGTAATGAGTTAATACGATCAGAAACTGATAAAAATAAATATGTATCTGCTGCCCTACTGGATTTATCCAAGGCTTTTGACTCCATAAACCACAAAATTCTTGATGAAAAATTAGATATGCTAGGCTTTAATACACAGTCTAGGCTATTAATCAAAAATTTTCTGTCTCATCGCGAGCAGCAAGTAAAAATACAAAACATTCTATCAGATCCAGTTGAACTCACAAGAGGAGTTCCTCAAGGAACGGTCCTTGGGCCACTGCTGATCAATTTATACATAAATGACATGCATAAATACCTTGACAACGAAACAGAGCTTATTCAATATGCAGATGACACAATCGTTCTCACATCTCAATCGAAGATGGCAAAAAAAATTTAGAAATGGAAACACAAAAGTTAATTACCTTTTTCCAATCAAATGGGTTAAGTCTAAATGCCTCCAAAACAGAGTTCATAGTCTTTAGCAAAACAAAACGAAATACCAATACACAAATGGTTATCGACAATGTAGTCATTGATGAAAAAGAGACAATGAAATATTTAGGCGTCCACATTGATAGATTATTAACTTTCCAAGAAGAAACAAAACACATATTAAAAAAAATGGCTGCCGGTATTAAGACTATTTATACAATAAGAAGAACAATTCCATACAATATGAAAAAACTCATTCTCAACGCATTAGTTTTGAGTCACATACATTATTCAGCAACTATCATTCAGTCTATTAACCAAAATCTTGTTCTAACACTGGACAGACAACTTAACTGGGCAGTTAAAGCTAGCTTCTTTAGAAAAAAGTTTGATTCATCTAGAGATCTGAAACTCAAGCATAAAATTCTACCTATGCATTATTTTTTGAATTTAAAGCGAATTAATTACATCTGGAAGATTAAAGCCAACCAACTACCAGCATTTGATAAAAGCAGGGGCCGTGAACTTAAAACCTGGAAAATTAACAAAAATGAAAGAACTGGACTCGAGTTCTGGGGCTATAAATTCAAGAGCTCAAAACTTGAAAATTCATTCGTTAGAAAAGCTTTACAGGACTGGAATTCTTTACCTTGTCTCTTAAGAAAAAACGAAATTAAAAAAAAATTCAAAAAACAAATCTTTAATCATGTTTTTGAGGAATTTAAAAGAGACCCTTGCATGCAGTCATCGGATAGTTTTTCTTGGAAACATGTAAGGTTTAAAAACTAACTTTTCGTGGTTTCCAATTCAAATAAAAATTTTTTTAAGTAATGACATTGGTATTATTATTGATACTTTGCACTGCCATTTTGTTTTGCGCAATGTACTTATTTGTTTTTGCACAGCAATAATGGATTGAATTCAGTGTTCTTTTTTTTATAAGTGCTCAACTCTTCTCAAGAGACGAATCTGAAAATGCGTTGCTGATTGAGAGCATTTATAAGAAAAAAAATAAAACGCCTGTTTATCACTGTGTTACAGGTAAGCACTATCAAATTTATACGGAAAAAAATTGTCAATCTTCAATTCGGTTGAATCATTCATCATTCTGTCTTAATTCATTCTTAAACATGTTATAATATCCATGTAGACTCAATGGATATTTTCAACAATTGCCCCCCCCCCTTTGGTACCTAGCAGGGAACTGCCTCCCTCTTTAAAACTATACTCCATGTTGAATTACAAAATACTCACGATTTCCACGTACGTCTATGGCTCAGATAATTTCTGATGGGTCAATAAATTTCTCGCTTAAATTCTGTTCCAGAATTGCCTGCTCCCCTTTGGCAATTTAGGAACAGAGCGATTGAAAAGATGCGACTCGGTTGTCATCAATACATCATTGATGCCCGATTCATTAGAGATCATCTATGTACTATTATGGATCTTAACAGACCTTCAATGGTCAAGAGAAAGAAGTGAGAAAATCAAAAAGTATCAAAGAAAAGCAGTCGAAATCCAACACACAAACTAAAAAACTGAGAACTTGTTTATTTATCTTAAACGCTTGTATCCATTATTAATTCAAATAAGAAAAATGATTTTCTGAGTAGAGTTAAGGCGGTCAATGTGACATCGGTTGACAATATACGAGTAGAATGTAAAAATGGACGTGCCTGAGAGTGTGAGAATTGGAGAAGAATCCTGATTGGCTGTTGTGGTTGGGAACAGGAGCCACATTCACTCTCTCCTCAATCATATCTCTCACTTCATCCCTGCAAGTGACCACCTCTGCGATTATGTTGGGGAAGCCAGTCACCACCGAGTCTATTCCCCACACCTATTGTTATCCCGAGTTGACCAAACTTACCATAAAACGGACCATATATGGTCCATAAAAGTCATAAATTATTTTCCTTCTATGATCTTACTATGATTCTTAAGTTTCCTTATATGGCTTGTTTTATGGTAAGTAAGTTTCCATTAATTTTTTCCTTTTTATGGAGAAGCTGATAGTTTATGGGTAACATTTATGATAGAACATTTATTAAGATATTTCAATTTCTCTTATCTTTCTATCATACCTATCAATCAAGTTCCACTCCAAGCACAAAGTCAGAAAATCCCCGTACCTTTCCTTGTTAAACAGCCGGAACTAATTTAGCAGTTAGTGAGAAGCCGTAAAATAAGTACTTCAACATTTTGTTTTATTGCATCCACCATTCATAGAGTTTAAAACTAACGGGACATTTATGGGTGAATCCTTAGCTTGCAATTTTATTGGTCAAAAAGGAGACAATAGACAACTGTTAATCTAACAGTATATAACCTTAATTGACCACAACAATCAAATCATTTAAAAAAAATCTGAACCCCCCGTTGAATGTAAATACGGCTGCGAAGCAGAGAGACAGACTGGGATGTTTCTTAATGTAGTCATGGTCACACTGGCAAAAGTATTTATACTGCTATTTGTCTGGTACTGTAATGGTTACAATTGAAAGTCAATGGTACAACAATGAAACTCACTGCGGACCAAGGTCCGGGACTGTACCTGATCTGGACGTTGGTACAATTGACCATCGTGTACATTTCTCCACTGGGATCCCTCTCTACATGAGAACTCAATCACAGGCCCACCAGTGAACCCAATCTAAATTCATATCTGTCACCCATACACTAGGCACACACACATTGTCAACACTCACGTCGCATATTTCATTATGTAGATTCATCTCCAGGAATTACAGTAAATAAAGGAGGATGAAAATTGACAGCAACTGGAAGTTTTGCAAAGAACAGTTAATTTCTTCAATTGGCTGTTATGGTAACTCTCTAAGTGCAAGCTCCTAGGAGGGTTCCTCCTAATGTTAAGTCTCAAGTATGATCTTATGGTTACCCTTTTTACAAATATTTTCTAAGTTTTTTAGGTCCGTAAGCGTCCAGTATTCTGCTAAGATAAGAAAATTTTATAGGCTCTGAGGATGGTGAATAGTATTATGAGCATTACACGAATGATTTCTGCAATGAGAATTCTCCACTCAGAATTGAGTTCATTCTATTAATAGATAGTAAATATCTTCTTAGTTTTGTTTAAGTCTGAGCGTTCATGCTCGATCTGCAGTTATATTGCAGCTAGAGAAGCGTTTAGCATGGGTTGGGAAGCCTAATAAGCGATGTGTTTTATTCTCTATTTCAGTTTTAGTCAAGCATTTCAGTTGAGAAATGCTCAAGTTGGTCGCTTTCATTTGTGCATTCTTGTTTGCAAGCTATGCGTGTGAGAAAATGATACAAGTAGGGTGCCTTGAGTTGTGAACAGAATACAATATTTATTATCGAAGGCCCGAATGTTAGCTAAGCTCATTTATGGAATTCCTTTTGTGGTGTGAGTGGAGACCCCAGGAGACCCAAGGGTTAGATTCGCAATCTCGCCCTTCATATCCGTGGTGATAACTGGATTTATGTAGTGCAGGAAAAAACAACAAGGAAGTAGGGATAGCAGTAGTAGTAGAGTTTCTACAGAATCAAAATTATTTGCATTTGCTTTCATTTGAATTGTTCAGATGTATCCTGTATTTATAAAACAATTATAGAAGACCTCTGCTTAGCACGACCATCTCTCCTATTCGCTAGAAAATCAGGTTTCAATGAGGTCAAAAAACGCAGCTGCCGACATGTCACGTTCCCAAAAAAAATCATAAGTTACTTAATTTCATCTCAAAACAAAGAACATTTTTTTCTTGACCAGCAATGAAAAGCAATATCGATACATATCCGGATGTTGACCAAAGTGCTCACAAGTAGTTTTTCCACCAGTCACCGAGTCTGAAGTGCAGAAGTATATTGATAACATGAAAAACAAAACATCTTGTGGTTTTGATGAAATAAGTAATCGTTTTCTAAAAATAGTTTCGCATGTAATTGTTCCATATTTGGTAACCTTGATAAATGAGAGCTTTATTTTGGGAATTTTTCCTTCTTGTTTAAAAACAGCAAAAGTTATACCAATTTTTAAAGAAGGTGATAAAAATGGTTTTGGAAATTATGGGCCGATATCATTATTGTCAGCGTTGAGCAAGATAATTGAGAGAGCCATCCATGCTAGAATTGTTAACTTCTTTGACAAAAGTAAATTGTGGAATTCAATGCAATATGGTTTCAGGAGCAAAAGAGGAACAGTAGATGCAATAATAGAGCTTCTAGAACAAATAAGTAATGAAAAAACACACTGTGAAGCAATTTTACTGGATTTAACAAAAGCATTTGATACATAAAATATCTCTGCTTGTAGAAAAACTTGAAAGATATGGCATAAGGGGTATATGTTTGAAATTGTTACAATCGTATCTAGATTCAAGAAAACAATATTTACAAATTTTTGATGCTATCTCTGAAACGATTCCAATTTTGCATGGAGTACCTCAAGGTTCAGTTTTAGGCCCTTTGCTATTCATAATTTATATAAATGATTTACCCGAAGTTTTAAACGCTAGCCATACTTATTTATTTGCCGATGATACAGCATTGATAAAAAAGGGAAACAAAACGCATACTGACTTTCAGGATGACATTGGAAATATTGAAAATTGGACAAAAAATAACTATTTGGTTATTAATCCTAAAAAATCTAAGTATCTTTGTTTTTCGACAAATAAGGTGACTAACAAAACTGTGAATATATGTTGCAAGACTATAAAAAATGAAAAGTTTGCTAAACATTTAGGAGTTCTTATAGATGACAAGTTTACTTTTTTAGAACATGTGTCCTATGTATGTAAAAAAATATCAATACAAGGAGGGTTAATCGGACAAATGAAAGACATTCTTATAAGAGATCATATTTTACTTTTTTATAATGCGTAGATCAAATTAAGAATACAGTATGCTATATTGGCTTATGGCAATTGTAAATTTACTCAAATTGATGATATTGTAAAAATTCAAAAACGAATTATTCGAACCATTTTTTCGGTGAAAAAATTTGATTCTGTCAGCAAAATTATGATTAAAAATAAAATATATACAGCTCATGAGTTATATGTATACGAATTATTAAAAACAATTGTCAAAAACAAGACTAAGATCTGTCCAGGAACGTGTACTTCAAAGTTGCTAGAAGATGATAGTCAAAATACATACCAAACTAGGTACAAAACTAAAGGTCTGCTCTCTGAAAGTTCATGTCCGAATAAAAACTTTAGTGTTCTTAAATCTAGAATTCATAAATTATATAATATTTTAATTAAAAATGATCTATTGCCAGAAAACTTATATAATTTCACCAAAAATGAATTAAATAAGTTTTACCATAGGTTTAGGGACAACTATATACTAGGAAACTTCGGTTTGATCAAGTATATTTTCAAATAATTTTGATGCTTCTCTATTTGATAAACTTCATACATTTGAGTTTTCAGGGTATGCAGCTGTCGGTCTTTCTGACAGTTAAACAGATTTTATCTGTTATGCACTATCCTTTATGGTAATTTTACATATTTATATGATTTCAATTATATTGCAATGGAAAGCAATCTCCCTACTTATCCGGATGTTGACCAAAGGGCTCACAAATGAGAAAGAAGGATCAAATGGCTTTTTAGACTCTTTTAAGAAGGTGCTCCAGACAAAGAGTGGATACCAGGTTTGATTCTGTTCTTAAGAAAAACTCTGGAAAACCGCATTCTACAAAAACTTGCATATGCTTAATTATTAAATGAAAAGATTCATATTATTGCGTTGTTTTTTTAAAAACAACCTCATTAAAAAACCATCTCTTCCTGCTGATAAATTCCTCAAAGATTTTAGAAATTCAATCCTCAAAGTAACAGAACTAGCCAATACATTTTTGGACGGAACAAATGAACTTTCATTGAAACTACCCATTTTAAAATGTGTGTTATGGTCACAGTGCAAAAAAAAGGTTCTAAAAAATCCAGTTTTGGTGAGATTTGCTAGAAACCTTTGTTTTTGAAACCTTTCAGTTTTGAAACATTGTGAATCGTTGGACTTAGTCGAAAAACAGCTGGTTTTTTAAAAAATAACCTCTGGTTCATCTTTTACAAATTCTTTTTACGAAAAGTGATAAATTGTTAATTCAGTCGTTTTTCTTATTTTACATCTGCTATTTCACTTCTAATTTAGCTAATTTTCTCGTTATTTTCTTTCCAATTTTTTGCAAACAATTTTAATTTCTTTAATCGTTGACCGTGTTTGTTACCGTGTCATTATTTCTCATTGACTGTTTATTAGGACTTAATTGATTTCGTACAAAGACGTCCTTAAACAAATTATTTATTTTATGACTCTGATATTGTCGTTTCGTATAAACATTTCAAATTTTTAAGTTTTGCCCAAGTTCGTTGTTTTTTTGTGGTCTAAACAATACAAATCGGTACTTTCTGTAAAATTGCGCTTCAGCGAGCCTTTATTGTTCTATTATTCGATATAGTTATATCTATAGATATATCTTATAGTTTTATGGCTTCTTATAGTTTCTATATATCTTATAGTTTCGATATATCTTATAGTTTCTCGATATATCTTATAGTTTTATGGCTTCCTCGCGGTTTTAGTATACTGTTGGTGAATTTTTTCATTTTCGCCGGTGTTTGACGTTCATTTAGTTTTATCACTAAGTATCATTAATGACAGAACACGGTGAGCTTGCATCGGAGGCATGAGCAAATTTGCATTATTTTTTTCAGCCAGTAGCTTGTTATCTTTTTCAGTTATAGACTTTTGTAAAACTTTAGATAATTTGATTGTCTTGACTTGACTTTACTTTTTATTTCTTTGACGTCCTGTAACTAAATCTCATCAATTACAATCCAATTGGGCTATCTAAAGAGATGTAATTGAATTTTTACAGTGTTTCGGGCCAGTGACTTTTGGTTTTTTGTCTTTGACACAAAAGGTTTTGGAGAGAATTTTATACATACCCGAGCATTTTATACATGCTCTAGGAGCTTTATAATAAATTCTTTTGAGTATGTTAAAGGTTTCCTCCTAATGTTAAGTCTCAAATGTGATTTTAATGTTACACTTTTTACAAACACTTTCTAAGTTTTTTAGGTCCGTAAGCGTCCAGTATTCTGCTATGACAAGGAAATTTTATAGGCTCTGAGGATGGTGAATAGTATTATGAGCTTTACACGAATTATTTCTGCAATGAGAATTCTCCACTCAGAATTGAGTTCATTCTATTAATAGATAGTAAATATCTGCTTAGTTTTGTTTCAGTCTGAGCGTTCATGCTCAACCTGCAGTTATATTGCATCTAGAGAAGCGTTTAGTATGGGTTGGGAAGCCTAATAAGCGATGTGTTTTATCCTCTATTTCAGTTTTAGTCAAGCATTTCAGTTGAGAAATGCTCAAGTTGGTTGCTTTCATTTGTGCATTCTTGTTTGCAAGCTATGCGTGTGAGAAAATGATGCAAGTCGGGTGCCTTGAGTTGTGAACAGAATACACTATTTATTATCGAAGACCCGAATGTTAGCTAAGCTCAATTACGGAATTCCTTTTGTGGTGTGAGTGGAGACCCCAGGAGAACCAAGACTTATATTCGAAATCTCGCCTTTCATATCCGTGGTGATAACTGGATTTATGTAGTGCAGGAAAAAACACCAGGGCATTAGAGATAGCAGTAGTAGTAGAGTTTCTACAGAATCAAAATTACTTACATTTGATTTCATTTGCATTGTTTAGATGTATCCTGTATTCATAGAACAATTATAGATGACCTCTGCTTAGCACGAATATCTCTCCTATTCGATAGAAAATAAGGTTTCAATGAGGTCAAAGAACGCAGCTGCCGATATGTCACGTTCCCAAAAAAAAATCATAAGTTACTTAATTTCATCTCAAAACAAAGAACGTTTTTTCATGACCAGCAATGGAAAGCAATCTCCATACTTATCCGGATGTTGACCAAAGGGCTCACAAATGAGAAAGAAGGATCAAATGGCTTTTTAGACTCTTTTAAGAAGGTGCTCCAGACAAAGAGTGGATACCAGGTTTGATTCTGTTCTTAAGAAAAACTCTGGAAAACCGCATTCTACAAAAACTTGCATATGCTTAATTATTAAATGAAAAGATTCATATTATTTTGTTGTTTTTTTAAAAACAACCTCATTAAAAAACCATCTCTTCCTGCTGATAAATTCCTCAAAGATTTTAGAAGTTCAACACTCAAAGTAACAGAACTAGCCAATACATTTTTGGACGGAACAAATGAACTTTCATTGAAACTACCCATTTTAAAATGTGTGTTATGGTCACAGTGCAAAAAAAAAGGTTCAAAAAAATCCAGTTTTGGTGAAATTTGCTAGAAACCTTTGTTTTTGAAACCTTTCAGTTTTGAAACATTGTGAATCGTTGGACTTAGTCGAAAAACAGCTGGTTTATTAAAAAATAACCTCTGGTTCATCTTTTACAAATTCTTTTTACGAAAAGTGATAAATTATTAATTCAGTCGTTTTTCTTATTTTACTTCTGCTATTTCACTTCTAATTTAGCTAATTTTCTCGTTATTTTCTTTCCAATTTTTTGCAAACAATTTTAATTTCTTTAATCGTTGACCGTGTTTGTTACCGTGTCATTATTTCTCATTGACTGTTTATTAGGACTTAAGTGATTTCGTACAAAGACGTCCTTAAACAAATTATTTATTTTATGACTCTGATATTGTCGTTTCGTATAAACATTTCAAATTTTTAAGTTTTGCCCAAGTTCGTTGTTTTTTTGTGGTCTAAACAATACAAATCGGTACTTTCTGTAAAATTGCGCTTCAGCGAGCCTTTATTGTTCTATTATTCGATATCTTATAGTTTTATGGCTTCCTCGCGGTTTTAGTATACTGTTGGTGAATTTTTTCATTTTCGCCGGTGTTTGACGTTCATTTAGTTTTATCACTAAGTATCATTAATGACAGAACACGTTGAGCTTGCATCGGAGGCATGAGCAAATTTGCATTATTTTTTTCAGCCAGTAGCTTGTTATCTTTTTCAGTTATAGACTTTTGTAAAACTTTAGATAATTTGATTGTCTTGACTTGACTTTACTTTTTATTTCTTTGACGTCCTGTAACTAAATCTCATCAATTACAATCCAATTGGGCTATCTAAAGAGATGTAATTGAATTTTTACAGTGTTTCGGGCCAGTGACTTTTGGTTTTTTGTCTTTGACACAAAAGGTTTTGGAGAGAATTTTATACATACCCGAGCATTTTATACATGCTCTAGGAGCTTTATAATAAATTCTTTTGAGTATGTTAAAGGTTTCCTCCTAATGTTAAGTCTCAAATGTGATTTTAATGTTACACTTTTTACAAACACTTTCTAAGTTTTTTAGGTCCGTAAGCGTCCAGTATTCTGCTATGACAAGGAAATTTTATAGGCTCTGAGGATGGTGAATAGTATTATGAGCTTTACACAAATTATTTCTGCAATGAGAATTCTCCACTCAGAATTGAGTTCATTCTATTAATAGATAGTAAATATCTGCTTAGTTTTGTTTCAGTCTGAGCGTTCATGCTCAACCTGCAGTTATATTGCATCTAGAGAAGCGTTTAGTATGGGTTGGGAAGCCTAATAAGCGATGTGTTTTATCCTCTATTTCAGTTTTAGTCAAGCATTTCAGTTGAGAAATGCTCAAGTTGGTTGCTTTCATTTGTGCATTCTTGTTTGCAAGCTATGCGTGTGAGAAAATGATGCAAGTCGGGTGCCTTGAGTTGTGAACAGAATACACTATTTATTATCGAAGACCCGAATGTTAGCTAAGCTCAATTACGGAATTCCTTTTGTGGTGTGAGTGGAGACCCCAGGAGAACCAAGAGTTAGATTCGAAATCTCGCCTTTCATATCCGTGGTGATAACTGGATTTATGTAGTGCAGGAAAAAACACCAGGGCATTAGAGATAGCAGTAGTAGTAGAGTTTCTACAGAATCAAAATTACTTACATTTGATTTCATTTGCATTGTTTAGATGTATCCTGTATTCATAGAACAATTATAGATGACCTCTGCTTAGCACGAATATCTCTCCTATTCGATAGAAAATAAGGTTTCAATGAGGTCAAAGAACGCAGCTGCCGATATGTCACGTTCCCAAAAAAAATCATAAGTTACTTAATTTCATCTCAAAACAAAGAACGTTTTTTCATGACCAGCAATGGAAAGCAATCTCCATACTTATCCGGATGTTGACCAAAGGGCTCACAAATGAGAAAGAAGGATCAAATGGCTTTTTAGACTCTTTTAAGAAGGTGCTCCAGACAAAGAGTGGATACCAGGTTTGATTCTGTTCTTAAGAAAAACTCTGGAAAACCGCATTCTACAAAAACTTGCATATGCTTAATTATTAAATGAAAAGATTCATATTATTGTGTTGTTTTTTTAAAAACAACCTCATTAAAAAACCATCTCTTCCTGCTGATAAATTCCTCAAAGATTTTAGAAGTTCAACACTCAAAGTAACAGAACTAGCCAATACATTTTTGGACGGAACAAATGAACTTTCATTGAAACTACCCATTTTAAAATGTGTGTTATGGTCACAGTGCAAAAAAAAAGGTTCAAAAAAATCCAGTTTTGGTGAAATTTGCTAGAAACCTTTGTTTTTGAAACCTTTCAGTTTTGAAACATTGTGAATCGTTGGACTTAGTCGAAAAACAGCTGGTTTATTAAAAAATAATCTCTGGTTCATCTTTTACAAATTCTTTTTACGAAAAGTGATAAATTGTTAATTCAGTCGTTTTTCTTATTTTACTTCTGCTATTTCACTTCTAATTTAGCTAATTTTCTCGTTATTTTCTTTCCAATTTTTTGCAAACAATTTTAATTTCTTTAATCGTTGACCGTGTTTGTTACCGTGTCATTATTTCTCATTGACTGTTTATTAGGACTTAAGTGATTTCGTACAAAGACGTCCTTAAACAACTTATTTAATTTTATGACTCTGATATTGTCGTTTCGTATAAACATTTCATTTTTTTAAGTTTTGCCCAAATTCGTCGTTTTTTTGTGGTCTAAACAACACAACTCAGTACTTTCTGTAAAATTGCGCTTCAGCGAGCCTTTATTGTTCTATTATTCGATATCTTATAGTTTTATGGCTTCCTCGCGGTTTTAGTATACTGTTGGTGAATTTTTTCATTTTCGCCGGTGTTTGATGTTCATTTAGTTTCATCACTAAGTATCATTAATGACAGAACACATTGAGCTTGAATCGGAGGCATGAGCAAATTTGCATTATTTATTTCAGCCAGTAGCTTGTTATCTTTTTCAGTTAAAGACTTTTGTAAAACTTTAGATAATTTGATTGTCTTGACTTGACTTTACTTTTTATTTCTTTGACGTCCTGTAACTAAATCTCATCAATGACAATCCAATTGGGCTATCTAAAGAGGTGTAATTGAATTTTTATAGTGTTTTGGGCCAGTAAATTTTGGTTTTTCGTCTTTGACACAAAAGATTTTCGAGAGCATTTTATACGTGCCCGAGTTTTGACTCATTTGCTGTTGGCTATTTATTAAGTGACAGTAAAGTCCGGTCCTTTTGTTTTCTTAGTAGTCAAAATCAGTTTTCTATGTTTTCAGTCAAAATTATTGGACTGTTTATTTTTGCAAACATTTATATTTTTCTTCTTGAGTAATGATTTTTTATCAATGATAGTTCTCGTCTTATTTGTAGTAACTGCAATTGGGAAAAAATGCTTGAGGTTTTCAAATAATGAAGGGCCCGAAGTACTTAAAAATTTTAATGAGTGACTGCGTGTTTCAATGCGTGGGTTTATGTGTAGCTTGACGCCACTAACTTTCAAAAACCCTTTGATATTTCTTAATTTATGTATGCTATATCGTTTGTGCGTTCAATCTGTACATAAACTTTTGGAGTGAACATGACTCACGACTCAACAAATTGACTTCTGAACTAATCTAATAAACTTAAATTGTGAATGTGAAATCTAAATGAAATTAAATAGATCGAGGTCAATCGAGCTGGATAATTACCATGTCATATAATTACCAATCTGCTTCGTGATTGAGTTTTGGTTTGAAACAAAAACTATTTCACCATATATTGTTTCTCAGATCGCAAAAATCTTGTTGAAGTTCGTTTTTTTTCTAACCTAATATTAAATGTGTTGCTAAGTCCATTTTTTGTACATGCTAGTGAAAGAAAAATAACCAAACTGGTATTAACCTCACTGATGTGTTTGTTATTTTGAAAGTTTCCTATCTCTAATTAATTCGGTAAATAATTAAGCCAAGAATGTAGATGAGCGGCGTCGGAACATGATGTGCAAACGCTCATAACCGAGCCTCCTTATTTGCTTAAATTTCTTTTATTGGTCTTGGCTGACTTTGGAACGGAGATTAATCTGTCTCAAAGTATATTAGATAAAATTTGATTAAAATATTGTTTCAGTTAAGAACCTCAGAAGCCATTTGAAAGTTGGCAAGATCGAGGGTAGTGATGTCGACGCCCCTTGACACCTGAACCAGTCCCCCTGGTAGATTCAGGCCACATGATGCCTCCAACTCATCCGCTGTTATCACTGGATTAGCTGATCCCTTGTCACCAGATGACGACACCTTTGCTCCAGTCGCATGTGGGAGAGCAATCGTCAGAAAAACTACACAAACCCATACTGAAGTCCTCCCTCCTGATTGGAGGATTATCGACGTACGGGGGGGGGGGGGGGGGGTAAACTGTGTTTAACATTATATGGTCAAGCACCGCAGTCAAAATTTTCCGATCAATATAGACAGTAGCACCGCCGTATTTTAAGGAATTTTGATCCAAAAAGTTTTAAATTTGAACCGTAGGATTTCGACCTCAACCTCTAGAAAAATTGGACTAATTGGAGAAGCAACGTCTCTGTTAGGGTGTTAGGTCAGCTACAAAATACTGGCATACCTATAGACCTCATGGAAAAATTACGTAGTTAAACCTCTGAACTTTAACCTCAAATGGACGTATGTTCCCGAATAAGTTAGAGATTAAGAGAGGATGCTCCTATCTAGGTTTCAATTCTGTTCACTTTTACCCGTCTTTATTAAAAAAAATACTTCATGAGTCGCGCAGTACTTTGTCATTTTCTGATTCTTGAGGCCAGAAATGCTTTACCGATACGCAATGTCGATTTGGTTCATTGTTGGTCAAACCTCACCTATGAACGCAGGAATTTGAACCGAAACACTCAATGATTCCGGTTCGGATTTCTTCCGCCAAGCAAAAAAAAGTTGAATACTTCGGATTTTTCGTTGACGTTGGACAAAACGAAATTTTAGCTACATTGATAGCTAAAACGAAATTTAGCTACATAAATTGATTTTAGCTACATTTGTTAGAAAAGAAAAGATAGGTCAAAATGTTACAACTAAACGTCTTTGAGAATTAGTTGAAGTTAGACGAAACTACTGGAAAACAAAAATATGGAACCATCTATAAAAAGTCTCAAACGATATGAACTGGCTACAAGGATGTACACTTCAAAATACTATGTCATAGAATGAATTTTTTTTTTAACAAAATTTCTTTTTAATTAAATCTGAGTGGTCTCCATTATCAAATAATCTTGGTTTATATTGATCAAAAATTTAAATGTTTGCTGATTATTTTTTATTGCCAATCTTAAGGTTTTCTCCGATCTCTGACATTTCTTCCTCTCTCCCTCAGCCTTTTAACTCTCGTTTTTTTAATTTCCTCGCGTTAATGAATTGCGCTCAAGTACCCTCCTGTTGTATTACATTGCTTACGAAAATATTCCCCTCTCATTGGGTGAGTACAATAAAAATTCGGGCTTGTTTCTAATTCATCAAGAAATTGATTCAGCTCAACACAAGCGTCTAGGAAAAGTTATCTTCACATTGCGTCCCACACAATCGGGCCGCTGAATATCAGACAGTTCAACTACGGAGCTCGCGACAACAGCATATTAGCTGATCCTCGTATGATGACAACAGAAAGTGACTGAACTGCTCTGTCGAAGGCAATGGACTGTCCCAATGACTGATAATTTCTGCTATCAGCTAACAAGATGCGCAGTAAGGCTTTCTTCAGAGTCCTCGACAGAGCGCCCAAAACTTCAATTGCCAGCGGAACGAACATAATTCCTCGTTGAGCACAACTATTTTCATACTGAGCATATTTTGGATCTTCAGCAGCTTCAATTGCATAGCCTGACTTCTCTGCCGCATGAGAAATAATGTTCGGTTGCAGAGAAGAAGTCACGGTTTATGTCTAGAGCAGCAGATTGGCCAGATTTCCAACAAGGCAGATAGACGTCTGGGTGTGAGGGCGTGAGTTGTTTTCCGCAATGAGATTGCGTTTTTCAATTACTGGAGACAAATTAGCTGCTAAACAGGAAGAAGCTGTACGATCGCGAATTCTATCGTGCCTTGGAATCGCATCTCCCCTTCCATGGCAGGCAACTGCATGGTCACCAAATGTGTCCAATGTACCTGACTTACAATAAGGACATTTTATTTCTTGATCATAAACCGCGATCCCGAGCCTGTAGTTGACACTGACTTGAAATTTCTTAGCCGAAAGGTGTAGACCTATAGCGGGAATTGGAGGCGCGGCAAGCCATGCTCTGGAATGAGGCAGGCATAGTGATTGGAGTCTTGCTTTTTCCCTAGTTGACGTTTGATTTCTTATTAGGTCAACAAGTTTTTCTTTATCAAGTGCTTCTTGGATCTTCTTTTGCGTGTGCGAGTGTAGATTGAACTGTTCGAGACTTTGTTGTAACTCTTTAAAAGTGTCACTTTCTGAGGGACGCCTACTTGTTATTTTGTTCACCAGCTCGTCTGAGGCTAAAATTGAGCCCACAAACGCACTTTTGTATTGCTCTTGTGACTGTCTGACGCCTAGTCCCGACAAACTGATAGGTAAGGAAGACTGTTGCCATGCGTCATCATCAATGCGTCATCATCAATAATTGAGCCAATAATTTGATCCAACACTTCTCTTTGGCCGTCATCGAAACTTTTCAATACTTCGAGCATCTCGTTTGATGGAGTGTTAGTTCGTAAAGAGTATAATAGTTTCGGAGTTCCCAAACAGTGATGTAAATTATCCAGCATAGATAAAATTTTTTGAACTCTCCTCTTCAAACAAGAAGCAACAAACTCTTTTGAACCAACTGCAGCACCCAGAATTTCAAAACTGTTTCCCAAATTCCTTTTTACTGCCTGATCAACGGAGGGTAAATCTTTAATTGACCACAGCTCACATTTGTCTTTTCTCAAGATTAGGCCTCTCTCAGGGCCTTCATTGGCTAGGACTTCAAGCGTTTGTTTGATCTGATCTACAGAACCAGCAATAAACCCATCATCTAACTACCAAGTGTGCTGTACAAAATCCGGAACTGAAGTCTTGATCTTCTGTATGATCAGCCATAACGTCAAGGAGAACAATAACGGTCCCAGCGGATCACCCTGCTGAATACCCGATTCACTTTGAATGATTGCATTGTCATGAAAGAGGGGTGTGTGCTGGCAGTAGCAAAAATTGGTGAAGGCGTCAATCCCTGGAATAAGTTCATAAGTTGCTTTTAATAAGTGTGATCGCTTGACTGAGTTAAAAGCATTTTGGAATTCAATTTGAAGCACGCCTTCGTCCTTCTGAGCACTTACTATGTTATCGTATGTAATTTCTGACGAATGAATGATTGCCTCAGCGCCTCCGCTAATGCCGACTCCCAATTGCAAACTATCAAATAGCTCAATTGCTTCTGATTTAGCTTCACTTGCCAAGCATTTTGCTATGAGGCGTCGCAACACTTTGCCAACGGCTATCGGACGCACCCCACCTTTCTTTTTGGATAAAGCCGTGAGTGAAGCGCAGCAGAGTGCTTTGGAAATAAAAACAGGAAAGATACCCCTACTACCAAAGTTTACAAAGTTTTTTATCGCTTTCAGTGCAAACTCGGACCGATCAGGTGCAGTGCAGTCTACTGCGTGCTGAAGATGTTCTGGAAACATCTTAGAGGGACCGGCTGCAGTGTGCTTGCTGAATGTCTTTAGTTGTTCATAAACTGCGTTTTCACTAAATTGGAACGCATTGGATGCAATATCGTCAGGTAAACTGACATCAGGTATCGGTTCTTTCGGTTGTAACTTTTCGAGTGCTTTGAATGTAGCTTTGTTATCGGATGCGAGACCTTCAGAAGCTAAAACTTAGCAGCTCGGCCATATTGGCCTTGTAGGCACAACGTCTTCGCTCTGACCGATAATTCTTCAATGCTGTTAGTTCTCTGTCTTTTTGATTGTTTCAAGGAGACAGCTTCTGACCAAAGCTTCCCATATTCACCGGCGTTCCAACGATCAAAACGTTCTGCGAGACGTTGTTCTTGATTGCGCTTTTGCTTTTTGCCACCGCGGGTACAAGCACGTAGAATGCATTTTGAAACCGCAAAAAGTTTTTGCCAATTTGTCTCATTGTTTGGAGCTTCAACACATTCAAGAAGAATACCGGATAGCAATTGAGACCATCTTGCTCTGAATTTGATAGGAACAAAGCGACAGGTTGGCACGTATGAACTCAATATTGTCAACACCTCTGGCAATTTTTTACTTTCTGACTTTATTTAGATATCAACACGTTTTTACTAAATATATTTTACTAATATATTTAGTAATATATTTTACTAATATTTTACTAAATAAGGTTTTTGCTTTTGTATGCATTATACTTTTGAGCATAATCAGTCTAAATTTGGGTGTTTCTGGGGGCAATGGGGGAGCATTGCCGAAAGAGGGGCAGGTAAAGTTGCTCAAAACTATTTTATACAAATAAAATACTTTATGTGCAGACTTTTACTCTAATGGACTTGACTTCTGAGCTTCCAGAGCTAAAATTGTAAACGTAAAACAGAACGCGCAAACTATTCAAGAGTTATAGATATAGTTGATAACAACTCATCTAACAACAGACCTAGACTGCCTTTCTTTATCCAGTGATTTTTAAGTGCAGCTTTCAGGTTTTAATAGGTCTTCGCCAAATTTCCACAAAATGTTAGTTGAAATTATTCCCCCAGTTTCCAGGAAAATTCCTCCCGCCTAATCGCACTCTCGGCCAAAATCATACGCTCAAATCAACCAAATGTGTGACCAGATATATGAAAAATTTAAAGTCCAGGATAATTTAATTTCGAACTTTAGATGAAAGCAAAGAGAAATCAAGAGATAAAAAAACAAGAGAAATCTGATAATAACTCAGCTCAGCTATCGCTACTGAGGCTATTAATAAGGTACTAAATTTAGTTATGTACTCTTTTGCGGGAACATTCTTTAATGGAGATGAGTAGTCATGTTGCTGCTCCTCTCCAATCAGAAAGTTTTGCAGACAGGTCAAAATCTTCTTCCTGCTGCTAGCTTTGATTAGTGGGAGCTCAAATCATAACAGTATTAATGTCGTCCTTAATTCGGAAACCAATTTTTATGTTGTCAGAAACTAATTGTTTTAGTTATCTGTGCACTGTGCATCGCTATGTAAAAAGGTGAGCTTCGTCGAAGCGTTACGTGCAAACGCACACTACCGTTATTCCTTGGCCCCAATCTAATTTTTAAATGAGGATTATATCTGCAGCCTGAACTTACCTGCAACTGCTATCTTCATCATTGTATTCTGTCTCCTTGATGTTACAATTTATTGAACAACCGATATGAAAATATCAGACGTAGATCTACAAATAAATATGCCTAATTGCAAATGCTATCCAGTTGAACGCAGTAAGGTAATAAACAAACCTAACAAATCCAACTTAATTCGTTACATATTATTGCTTGTTTATTAACAACCTCAAGGTTAAGGATTCAGCAAATCAAATTTCTTGTCGGCAATAGGTTAGCAACCAGAGCAAAAAGTGACTGCAATGCGTGTTCCTCTTGAACACGAGATCCAAATTTCTGGGAAGACAAGACAGACCACTAATAAATTAAATTTGCAATTTTTATATCACTTTAGGATAAATTTCAACCGCAACAATTTACATCAAATACTGTACAATTTACAATAAAGTGAACATAGCCGGCAGATTGCCGGAATAGCTGCGAAAGAATATACTTGCGTGTCGTATAATAGAGATAGAAACAGATACAGATATAAGTTGAAAAAGTTATCGACGCCGCTCGAAAAGCTATGCAGAAACATTTAGCGACAAATTAATAAAGCTTGTTAAAATTCATTGCGCAGAAGCCTTTTTATTAGGGACCTTTATTACAAATGAGTTTCTTTGACGTTAAGCTAATTCAAATAAAACTTGAGTTCTCAAGTGCAAAAGAGTTCTATTGAGTAGGGTAAGTCACGTATGATCAAAACAATCACGCAAATGTGCTAAAAACGTTGGCTAAAGAGAGTAAGAAAGGGCGTCACGCGTGCAAATGCAGTTAATGAGAGGAAGAAGTCATTCAGAAAATTTGACTCTTTCAGCTTTGCTGTGTGAACAAATGTAAAAATAAAAAGAGCGTCAGATGACGAAACAAAAAAACCAAAACGCTAAAATGCCATTTCCCATCAATTATTTGACAAATAAACTCTGTTACTGGTTCTGTTCAGGCACCTAACCAACCAACACCTGGCAAAAACTCACTAAAAAACACCAAGAACGAAAAAAAACAACCAGCAAAAACTAAGAATTTCGTATTATTTAAGTCAGAGAAAAGGCCCTCTCTGACCTTCAAAAGCACCTTTTAGGAGCAAAACCTATGAAACATTGCCAAGCTGCGGACTGAAACATAAACGACTAACAACGGGCGAATTGCTCTCAAACGAACGGTGAGCGGTTGGCTTAGTCAGTAGCCAACCAACGTTTAGTGAGGCACGCTTAAGTTTACTTGAAGGGGCATGAGATGAGAGTAATAGATGATGACATCACGCCACAGAACAGCAGCTGAAGTGCGGCATCAACAAAAGAGTTAGGGAAAGAGAGTATGCGAGAGATAAAAACTGAACGAGACAGAAAAGTAAAGAAACAAAACCGACCGAGAGAGCAAGGGAGAGACAGAGAGCAAGGAAAATTTTCCATGATGAAATTTGAGTGTGCAACTTCTAGTTTTTAGCCTAGCCTTGTTAGTAATTAAATCATATAGAATACAAAGTGCAAAATTCCAACAAAAATCTTTCACAATTCGCAGCGAGAAAACGTTGCAAACCTTTTTTTTCTCAGGAGTTGTTCTATCATGTAACTCATCTGCAAGACTTAAAAAGTTTTGTTGCCCAGTAATGATAGTTAAACTCAGGACAAAAATTTAAAAATTTTCGAAAAAATTGAAAATTTTAAAATTTTGCGAAAATTCGAAAATTTAATATCTTCAGAACCATTTCATTGTCTCAAGAGAGTATCCAGTATCCCAATTTCAAGTTTCAAAGAGTTTCAATGGCTCATAAAGATCCATGAACTTCAAACATGATAAAAAATTTTCGAAAAATAAAAAACAAACAAACTTATACATCATCAAAAATTGCAAAAACGCGTGTCGGTAAAATATTGACAACAAATCCTTTAGCTCTTAAAACTATTCAACAGCTTATTATCAAACTTTGGAGGAGGTAGTGACCACTGAGGCTGAAAAAAACCTGAATAATGCCAAAAACATCCAAAAAAAAATGCGAGTTTTGTCAAAAAAATGCTAAAATTCGTGACGTTAAAATCTTAGAAAAAACATTCCGTTACATCTAGAAACTATACAACAACCTATTATCAAACCCTAGGGGAGGTTCTTTCGCTTTTGAGGCTAGAAAACTCCAAAAAATATTTTTAAAAACCTGAAAAAATTGCTAAAATTTGTGAAAATTTGAAAACTATTCCATGCCCAATAAAAGTTCTTCAGTAACTTATTTTCAAGCCCTTAAGGAGATTTTCGGACCCTTGAGAGTGAAAAAACATGAATGGCAAAAAATGTCAATAAATAGTAATTGCAAGTTTTGTAAAAAAAAAAATGCTAAAAATTGTGATGTGAAAACGTTGCAAACTATTCCATTATCACTAGAAACTTTGCAGTAATCTATTATCAAACTCGAGGAGGTTTCGTGACACCTAGGTTTAAAAAACTGAAAAAACGACAAAAATTTTCGGAAACAATAAAAAAATTGAAAATTAGTATAAAATTGTTTGTTTTTTTGGATTACCAAAACATATAGCTCTTAAAATAGTCATAAAGAGTACGTATGTCTTGCAAAAGATCTTTTTCAACTTTAACCAGCCTCAATTTTAGACTGGTCCAAAAAAATCAAAAAATGACATAATTCGAATTAAATCCTAAATAATTCGATCATTATATCCTAGGTTTTCAGTCCAAAGTGCCAAAGTTCCCCGGCACTTTGGACTGAAAACTCAAAGAATGACAAAGATCTTCAAAAAGCCTGAAAATTGTGGAAATTAGTATACATTTGCTTGTTTTTGTTTGGACTACCAAGACATATAGCTCTTAAAATAGTCATAAAAAGTACATATGTCTTGCAAAAGATCTTTTTCAACTTTATCCAGCCTCAATTTTAGACTGGTCCAACAAAAAATCGAAAAATGACAAAAAATTTTGGGCTGAAAAACTCCTAAAAATGAACTTTGACCATAAACTACAGCCTTCCCGGTAGTTTCATCACACTAAGCACTTGATGGACTACTAAACGCGGCTAGAGTTCTCTTTTGAAACTTAATGACCGCTGGGCGCTACATGTTTATCCCGTTTTTAGGACGAAAAGTCAAATGGTTCAGACGAACAATCGGTCGAGCGAAAAATCGGATTAACAAAAGGCCAACAGAATTAATATAATTACTAAAAACTTCGTTTGAGAGCAATTAACAAGAACAACTATAGCAAGAAGCTTGAAAAGTGAAAAAATTTTAAATAAAAAACAGACAAAAATTGGCCAAAATTTGCTTAAATTTACTCAATTATCTTTTTAAAAACAACTGAAAATCAGAAACAATGATGTCAAGAGCCAAACAATATCCCTAAAACCGATTTTTTTAACCACACAACTCATCAAACGCCATAAAAATTTGAAGAATACAAAAACTACACTAAAGGCGCGCAACAGCTTTTAAGTGGTAAAAAAAGCTCAAAATTTGATCTAAAACATCACTTTTTGAATCACATGGTCAAAAAACTTTAAAACACACTGTTACTAGCTTGGGTAAACGATACCAACATCTTTGACAGAAAAATACGAAGTTAAAAATTAAAAAGGCCGCACGCGATCAAAAAAAATTCACTCGCTCAGCGAAAATTTTTGTCACAACCTACTTTTCTCGCTCTCTCTCAAAAATATAGTATGAACAGAAAACCACTCTCTCTCTTCTCTCTGCTCTTCAGCCATTTGACCTAAACACTTTGTTTTCCAGCATTTCACTTCCTGTTTCAAATACACTCCAACAAAATTACCGATCAAAAAAAGACGGTCCACCAATACTCCTCTTCGAGTCGTAAAAAAAACAGCGCATTTCAAATTCTTTGAGTTGTAAAAAAATCAAGAGCACCTCAATATAGCTCCGCTCAGCTTACAGCTTCGCAGCTATAAAAACACACAAGCGAACCCGGCACTGAAACCCAATATCGAATCACAAGGGATTGTTTCTTAGTTTATATGCAGAAGCAAACTCAATCTGAGCTGCAAGAGAGTTGCACACTTGCAATTGATCATTAATGTCTTCCTCATTGTAGGTTGGAGAACTGTTCCGTTTGATGAGAGTTCTCAAGTGCAGAATGAGGCAATGCACATCCAAGTATAGCTGAAGGTAAATCTTTTCAGAGTCTGAAAGTGATTGGGGAGCAGATTGTGATGTGTCTTCTAACATTGCTTGGGAGGCCGAACCTTTCATTGATTTGGAACTTCGGATTTTCTTCAGACTGTGTTCTATCTTTTCTACACTGGCGCAAATATCGCTCACCTTAAAACAGTGAATACCATTGTTACCACTGAGACAGTATACCCTATACATTAACAGCCGGCAGATCGCCGGAATAGCTGCGAATTGGCCATCCGTGCCGGAAAATAGACAGAATCAGTTGGAAAAGTTATCGGCGCATCTAAAAAACCACGCACGTTTTTAACTAGCAAAAATAATTTTGATCAATCAGAATTAAGTCAAGACAGGCGGGACAGTTTAAGTCTTTTTGGGTGCAAAATATTTCGACACCTTGCTCTCCCGTATAACAATGCGCGTAGCGCACGAAGTGCAAGGTGGGTCAGGAACCCCCTTCACACCATGAATTTATGGCTTCACGGCGGTTTCGGTGAATCGCATAATTATATATAGTCTAGTAAGCCAAAAGGCTCTATGAGAAAATAATGCCCTCCGGGCGTTATCTGTTTATCCCGTTATTGAGGATAAAAAGTCAAAAGGGTTCAACAAAAAATCAGTCAAGCAAAAAACGCAAAAAAAAGACCGCTGCACAAACATAGTTGCAGCAAACTTCGTTGCAACTCACGCAAAAACCAAGAACTCAAGCGTAAAAAAAGCTGGTAAAAAGTTGAGGAAAAGAATATTCTAGAACAATGTAAAATAAATAATGTAACACAACCGAAGAATTGAACAAATTAAAAACCTGAAGTTCAGCTTCCATAGAAGAACAACTTTTAATTGACAAAATAGCATATACCAATACAAACACAGAAACAACTTAACACTTTTTGAAAACAGCTTTTTAAAACAAAAACTGTTGCCTAAGGGGTTGAAACAGTTCCCAAGATATTCAGATTTGCCCTTAATGAGCCTGCATAACAAGACAAAAAAACTTAGAAAAACTAAAATTACAAAATCACTGATATTTTAGAAAAAATCAATTATATTGTTTGAAATCAAGTTGTGACAAAGTAGTTAAAACCATCAGATATTAGTTAAAACTATTAAAGGCTTCTATTTCGCCTTAAATAAATGATTTGTACGTTAATAGAACTCGTGTATGAATATTTGAACCTCTTGGTTGAGAAAATTTGGAGAACAATTAAAATAGAAATCGAATTGCAGTACGGAAAAAAAATCGCTTTCCAAAACCGCAAAAACAAGTAGTGTCAAACTCCTTGAAACTGCCCGATTTCTCGTCAAATGAGATAGAATTTAAAATATACGTCAACAGAGAGCCATTAAAATTGATCATTAGTGAGACTCAAAAACAAAAATTAAAAAATTAAAAAAAAACATGCGAAATCCAAAAATATTACTTACATTTCATGAAGACAAAAAGCGTCTCAGTATTAAAAACCAATAGAGGACTTTTTGCGGCTCATCATTAAAACACATGTATGACCTTTTAAAAGTATTGGTACACAAAATCAAGAGAAAAACATAGACGGCAGATTACCGGAAAATATCCGCCGTTGACGCACATCGGGATTGAAACAGGAATAGAAAAAAACCAAGACAAAAATTGACAGACTTTTTCATCAGTTTCGAAAAGACTGTTCTGTGTCAGTTTCAGTTATATTCTTAAAACAATACTTAATTCAGCTTCTAAACAGAAAGCTATTAAGCTCAATATTAATGTCATCTAGCAATTCCTTTAATGAACTTTAATAACCTAATACACTATGACTTAATGACCGGGCTTAATCGGTTCAGCCCGTTTCATTTGCTTTTGCTCTTTTGACTTCGACTGTTTTCACTACATTGCGTAATTCAACGCGTGAAAGAATTTAAAATCTATTTAGTTGAAACAGTGGGTGAGGTAAGTCAAAGTCAAGCGTGAAAATCGTGACTTATGAAAAACGGAAAATGTGATCAAAGGTAAAGCGAATTAAAAAAGGACAGCGCCTAAATAATAGCCGTTGAGAGATTAACGGCGGCTATTAAACAGCTAACACAAGTCAAACTGCCGCACGCAAAAACAAATTTGCTCAAAATCAAAAATCTGTTCAAGCTGTTCATTTACCCACTTCACTATAAAAGCAGTTTGAGAATTGTCACGCCTTAAAACAACTAGCTGATAGCTCCTCTTACCACTCCAGCATGATTAGATCACTACTCCAATTTGACTTCTCATTAACAAGAAAAGGTCGAAAAAAGTGTGAAGAGCTTAAAGAAAGCTCACCAATACAAATCAAATTCTTTGAATTGTAAAAACTAAGGGCGAACAATATCCCCACCTATCATTTTGCCGCTATTAGAAAGATTTTGTGTTTGTATTATTCTGTAGACATATTAATGTATAATTAGTTCGGATTACGGTTCGTAAACGCCTTGAGATCAGCATCTGTTACTATTTTAATTGCGTGTAAAATTGTGCATGTGTGTTTATAAACATACCCGGCAGATTGCCGGAAAATAGCCGCCGTTGATTCCAAAAAGCATGATTGGGATTGAAAGAATGGAAGATATTGAAAAAAAAAGATTTTTTGTACAAAAACATTTTTTAAGTCCGATTTATTTTGATGGCATTTCGTAGTTGAACATACTTCTGTTTCCTAGAGAGAGGCTACAGGGTTACTATCAATACTAATAAGCATTAGAGATGGTAACTAAGACTTATAGGAACGATGTTCAAATAGCGGGCATCTAAAATTTGGCTTTATGGGTTTATCCCGTTTCTACTTCTGACTTCAATATTTTATACAGACTCTGTTCATTTCGAATTGCTTTGCTGAGCAACTGATGTTCAAAATAACTTTTAGCAGAATGAGAGAAGAGAGAAACTAGCCTAGAGAAGTCAAAAAGATTTCACGCAAAATGTTGAAAAAGAGGCAAACTGAGGTAAAGCGAAACATTTTTTCATTCGACGAAGCAAAAAAACATAGCAGGGCAAGTCCTGACGTACAATTCAAAGAATTTTAATTGACTAAACCATAAACGACTTATAACGGACTATGAGTGAAATGGGAAAACCATTTCTAAAAAAAATCCAAACATAGCCGGCAGATTGCCGGAATAGCTGCGAAAGAATAGACCTGCGTGCCATATAATAGAGATCGAAACAGATACAGATCTAAATTGAAAAAAAAAAATCGAGGCCGCTCAAAAAAGTTGGTAAAAAACATTCAGCGATAAAAAAAAATGAAGCTTATTAAAATTCATTCCGCAGAAGCCTCTTATTAGGGACCTTTACTGCACATATGAGTTCCTTTGACATTGAACTAATTCAAATTAAACTTAAGTTTTAAAGTGCAAAAGTCATTTTATTGAGTGAGTAAGTCACGTATGATCAAAATCTAATCACGCAAATAACTTTTGCTAAAGCGAGTGAGAAATGACGTCACGCGCGCAAAGGCCGTTAGTGAGACGAAGAAGTCATTCAGAAAATTTGACTTTTTCAGCTTTGCTGTGTGAACAAATGTAAAACGAAAAAAGAGCGTCAGACGACGAAACAAAAAAAACCAAGAGCACCGCAATATAGCTTCGCTCAGCTTACAGCTTCGCAGCTATAATAAAAAAAATTCAAAAAAAAACAAAAAAATCGGTGTCAAAATGCCGCATGTGAACTTTCAAACAAAAAAACTAGGCCTAGAATGAGCTGTGAATGGATTGGAAAACCATTTAGAAAAAAAAATCCGATCCAAAAAAACAAAAAAAAAACAGTAAAAATCAGAGTGAAATTGCCGCATGTGAACAAAAAACCACTACCGAGAAACCGAATTTTTGTTCGAACACCATTTTCTCACTCTGCTTTAAAACTAGAGCGAAAATTCACGCCGCAAAACCACTCGCTTTTTCGCTCCATTTCCTGTTTCAGCGTGACCAAAATCACTACTCCAATTTGACTTCAAAAATCATGAAAATGTGTGAACAGATCTTTAAAAAAGACAGCGCCCCAATACAATTCAAATTCTTTGAATTGGAAAAAAATAGGAGCGCTATAATAGCCGGCTGAGAAGATGAGGGCGGCTATTAATAATTAAGTCAAATCAACAAGTTTATGTGTTACCCATTAGTACTCTTTTTACTGTTTTATTATGATTATTATAATGTTCAAAATAGTTCACTTAAAGCTTATTTTTAGTGTGTCTTGTCCTCAAGACAGCCAAGTACACAACAGTACGTGTTATACATTTGATCGTCAAACCAAATCAGCTCAAATGCAAATAATAGTCACCTGTTTACGCATGTACTCGCACAATTGCATTGCTACTTCCGTTAGAATCGAACTCTTTGACTCCATACTTAGTCTGGTCCACAGTTTGCATCCTACAGTTAGGGCATCCAACTTCGACACCACGTTAACCATGTAAGGCGATTCCTTCTCCGGAGCACCCCGATTCGTTTTCCTGAACAACCTGGGCGTTTCTGAGATGGGTTTCATCACCTTTTTCAACTGTTCAACGGATGCAGCAACAGCTTGCTTGGTCAAATTATCCAATTGCTGCTTGATCAAGTTTTTGATGCTTTGAAAAGGTGTTCCAACAGAGTTTGTGTGGACTGTTGCACTGGTGGACAATTGTTGAACTTGTTTAATCTCTCTGTATATTCTCAAATCCCACAGGGTCTGTAAGTGACTCAGGACAAATCCACAGTCGGCCATTAAACACATGATTAATGTGTCCAAACACTCTACCTCTCTCGACGTCTGAAAGATAAAAACTGGATTGAGTTTCATATATCTATTTATTATATATAGATACGGCATCTTTTTTCAACGGTCCACTTTTTGTTTGCGCGTCGTGGAGGAAAAAAAGAGAAACATCATTATGTAGCCCCCTTAGACTAATTTTGATTTTTAAATATAATTTTTATAACAAGTTGGAGAGGGGAGCTGTTTAGAAAAAAGAAAAACCAAAACCGATTTAAAGTCGGATGAATCACTCTCGAACGACAAATGGGGGCAATTTAATTTTAGAGTGCACGTAGCTTAGAAATGTTTAAGGGGTGCAAAAAACGTACACCACTAGGGTTCCCACCCAGACCTCCAAGTCGTTAGGCTGACATCTTAAACACCCAGTTACAACGGCTTTGATTTTCGTTCACTCGCAATCTCTAACTTTATCTCAGAACAAGCGCTCAAAGATGAACTTAAATCACTCAAAAATGAACTTAAGTGTGGAAAGGTCACTCAAGAAGTAATAGAATATTCTAGAATAAAAGCGCAAAAGCGTCGCGGAAGTTTTGCATAGACACACGCGTTTACAGTAATTGCTTCAAACTTCATTCGAGGGCAATGCATTGGGGCAGGTTGGAAAAGTGGAGCTGTTGAAAAAACAACAAAAACAGGAAAAATGAAAAGCATTGGAAGGGGGGAGGGGTGTTAAAAGTGGAGATATTAACTAATAGTAACAATGTAATATAATTTTTTTAAAAACGTTGCTGATGTACATAATCATAATTAAATTTTATTATACAAATTTAAGTGAATAATTCATTTAAAAAACAAGTACTCAAAAGATAACAATATGAAAATACAAAAAAAAACTAAAGACTAGTAGAAGTTCTATTCTCTTTTCCGTCTTGTTTTCCGACTGTTTCTCGTCTTGGTATTAATACTCTTGATGTACAAGAGAAGTATAGAAAAGAATTTTGCTAGAGAAGGAGAAAGTTAAAAGAACTTTGCAATATTTTATTCATTTTCTGCAACAAGAGCAGAAAAAATTATCATTTGAGAAAAAAACAAAGAAAAATGTTATCTTTTTGAACAATGCAACGTTTGTTTCAATTTATGTTAGGTTGACTTCAAAAATTACTTTCTCTATTTGACTCAAATACTATTGAATCATCGAATAACAATCCACAAGCGTGAACTAAATAATATCCAAAACATGAGTAGTTCAGTTGTAAAAGCTTTAACTTGGCAGTTTTTCTTCAATTTGTCAAGTAAACATTTTAAATTGTGTTTGATTCAAATTGTACGAAACTAGAAATTGTCCTAAAAATAGACACATGCCTTAAAAATTAATTCGAAAAAAACTCAAAGACAAAAACCAACAGCTCTACTTTTCGATGACTTCTTGTCTCCCGGGAACATTTTTCCCACTCGATCTTGATATGAATTGATTAGTACAGACAGATTCAATCAGTCGAGTACTTTTTAAAGCAAAAATAAGTAGATCCGAAAAAAACACAGTCAGTTGAACATTTGCTAGTTCTAGCGTGTGAACTTGCCACTGTCATTTCTTTAGGCAAATTACTGTCTGTATTTGCCTAAGACCAGCTTTCTACATAGCAGCTTTATTTTGCAATAATTGAAAACGCATGTTTTTACTTGTTTTCGCATTATATTTAAATAAAGGCTCCGAGTTCTCATATTAAAGAAAGTTGTGATCAATGTTGATCCGATAAAGTCTTCAATTTTCTGAGATCAAAGAAAAGCTTTTGAAACAATTGAGAGGTATGTTGAAACAATCTGATCTAATCAAATTCTCACAAGAGCTGTCTTGTAAATTCTAGACGCTCGGTTAAAGCAGCTCGTTATATGAATGAAAATCTTAGCAGAAAAAGGAACATTTTTTTAATCGTACCAGTGCACCGCAAAATTATCTTATCTTGTTCAACAAAAGCATCTTTAGACAATTTACCAACGTACGTAAGAACAGAAAGAGTTATCACAACAGAATTTCTATTGTGATTTAGTGCTAGTTCATTATCTCGGAGCTCTCTTAATAGTCTCTACAACTCGCCTAATTGGGTGGTCCTCGTTTGTTGTGTGAAACAAGAAAAAAAACAGAGCCAGCACATTGCCGGAATAGCTGCGAAATCGAATTGCGTGCCGTAGAACACAGATAGAAACAGAAATGAGTTGAAAAAAGTTATGGCCTCCACCTAAAAAACAAATTAAAACCAAAAGGAGTATCATTTATGGGTGAAAAACGATTGGACAATGAAGAAGTTCGAACCCCCGATCTCCTCGGTAATTACCCCTCGGCTTTCAGTCACCTGCTTTCGATAATCTTACAATCGAATTTGTTTTAGCTATAGACAAAATTTCTCAGTAAGCGCAATTTAGGTCACGCAAAAACCAAGAAATCAAGCGTGAAAAACTCAACCGAAACAATGTTCTAGAACAACAGTAAAACAAAAAAATAGTCAGACGGCGAAACAAAAAACATAGCCCGCATCCAGAGTTCCTGAAGCGACTCGAAGCGTCAAACTTGTGGTAACGTTGGTAACATTTGGTAATGTTGAAAAATGACCAAAAATCTAAGGATGATCAAATATTGACAAGTTCAAGAAACTGACAGGGCTACAAATTGTTGTCAAATAACTCATGATAGCAGACTTAAAAAGCTAGAACTCCTACAACTCTGCAACCCAAAAGACACATTGTCAAAGCACAAGGCGGATAATATTCTTAGCAACTAAACTGAATTCTTAAAAAGAAAAACACTGGTACCAATTTCCGAGGGTTATATTTCAATATAGCACTGAATAAAAAATATTTGCACAAAAAGAACAAATTACAAGCAAGAAAAAAAACCGGGCCAACTGGACGAAAAACGGCTAAAAACGGTTATCTATATGCACCATTCTGTCAAAAACTCTTCCGAAAGTCGAAAAGTCAATCACTGAACGCAATCAAAAAAACATCTCTAGCTCACACGGCAATTTTACTCACTTTCACTTTTAGGTCAAAACGCCATCTGGACGAATAGTACTTCCGGTTTAAAAAACCTCAAAACCAATACTCCTCTTCCAGCTGTAAAAAAAACCAAGAGCACCGCAATGTACAACCGCTCAGCCTACAGCTATAAAAAAGTAACGTATTAAAATCCCCGCGTCTTAGAGTAGCTTAAATTTCAAATTACACATTTTTGTAAGATTGTAGAAGTGGTATGACTTGTTTTTTGACCTAAAAGACAAGCGGTTCATTATCGATCATTGAACCCATTAAGACTTCCTAATGGCTACCACCGCAATATTGACCATTTGTCTCGGACATTATGTTTGAGTACAGTCTTATGATTATTCTAGTACTATCCGTTCGCGTACAACGAAGATTTTTTTGTTGATGTCTCCGTTCTCCATTCAAACTTTCATATATATAAAAGCTGACACCACTGTCCCTTGGAACTTACTTTCTCTTTACTATGTTGTCCAACGCTGTTCAAAGAAGACGTAGTAATCATATTCGTATTCTGCTGCACTTGCTCGGAAGAGCCAATCGCATCGGAGGACAAAGTGGCTGCTGATAACAACTCAACCTCCTGCTGCTTCTTGAACTTCTCAAAATCGGAGGGCGCACTTTCAACCCACGTCACAAACCTAAAACATAGTTGGGAAATTGTCGGAAAATAGCCGTTGATTCGCTTGACGCACATCGGGATTGAAACAGAAAAAAAAGTGAGAAATTGACTGGATTTTGGTGCGCAAATTCTGCAATGCGGCTAGATTCTAAAATTATACTTAATTCAGCTCATAAACTGAAGGCCATTAAGCTTAATATACTGAACGACAAACGTAAGTTAGCGCCCCCCATTTTCACCAATAAAATTTCAATTTTTGAGGTAGTATTATTCCAATTTGAAATCACATTTCGAAGACAATTTTTACACCATTGGTCCCCTACTCTAGTAATCTCGTCTACCTATTACCTATTAAATTCAGATAAAACAACGTTCACTTACTAGAAATCCCAATGTAAATTTGATGAACTTCATCCAAGTTTCTCAGTCAAAAGGAAGTTGTCTCAAAATGTGATATTTTCACGTTTGTTCACTATGATTGAGATCGCATTAGCGTTAACATTACAGGCAGCAAAGATGTAATTAAAATGTCATAACGTGACAACTTTCTTTTTCTTGTGAGACTCTGATGGAGTTCATCAAATTTACATTGCGATTTCTAGTAAGTGAACGTTGTGGTTCATCTGAATTTAATAGGTAGAAGAGAAAACCAGTGTAGGGGATAAATGGTATAAAAATTGTCTTCGAAATGTAATTGCTTCAAAAATGTCTTCGCCGTTCAGTATACTAATGCGAGCTAGCAAACAATTTAATCAACCTTGATAATCCAACGCACTATGACTTAATGAAAGGCTCTATATGTGTACCCCGTTTTTTGATTTTGTGAGTTTGCTCCATTGACATTCACCGTAGTCATTACATTAGTCGATTCGACCAGTGCAAGAATCTGAAATCCATTTAGTTGAAACAGTGAGAGGTACGTCAGAAATCAAGCGTGAAACTTTTTGACTTATATAAAACAAAAAACGTGAGAAGGGTAAAGCGAATTCAAAAAGATAGGACATCTCCTGAATGACAGTCCAACAAATTATTATAACTAATGACATGACAATAAAATTCTTCAGAGAAAATCAAACAAAAACAGGCAAAAAATGACCCTATATTCGCAAAAATGAACAAACGGGTACAAACATAACCGACTAACGTCGGGCGAATTGCTCTCAAACGACCGGCGAGCGGTTGGCTTCGTCAGTAACTAGCCACTGTTTAGTGAGATTAGCTTTAGCTTGATTGAAAGGGCCTGAGATTAGGGTAATGGGCAATGACATCACGCCACATAAAAGCCGCTGAAGTGCGGCATCAACAAGAGTTAAGGAGAGAGAGAGAGAGAATGCGAGATTAAACGTGAGCGAGAAAGAGAAGGAAAGAAACGCCCGCCAACACAGAGAGAGCGAGGGAGAGCTAGGAATTTTTTCAACGATGAGATTCGCCTCTACAACTTCAAGTTTTCTAGACTTGTTAGTAACTAAATCATATAGAAAAAAAACTGTGCAAAACTCAAAAGAAAAAGTTTCCACATTTCGCAGTAAAGAAAAGGTTCAAAAACAGTTTTTGACGCTTGATAATTGTCATGTAACCCATCTGAAAGACTTAAAAAGCTTCGTTGGCCAGTAATGATCGTTAAACTCAAACGGACAAAAAAATTCAAAAATTTTAAAAACAATTGCAATATTTCACAATATCTTGCCAAAATTCGTGATGTTAAAATCCTCAGAACACCATTCCATTGTCCCAAGAAACTATCCGGTATGCCTATTTCAAGCCTTAAACAGTTTCAGTGGTTCATAATGATCAATACACTTGGAACATGATAATTTTTGAAAATTTTTTATAAATTAAAATTTATCAAAAAATTGCTGAAACTCGAGTTATTAAAATAATGATAATAATTCCATTAATTCCAGACACTAGACAGCAGCTTAGTATCAAACCTCGAAGGAGGTCTCTTGCCTCTTGGGGCTGGATAAACATAAAAGAAATGACAAACAATTTAAAAACATGAAGATTGCCAAAAATTTTTCAAAAAATGCTAAAACTCTTTAAATGTTAATTTCTTTAAAAACACTCCATGGCATCTAGAAAAGATACAATAACTTGGTATGTTAAGGCTCGATAAACCTATAAAATGACAAAATATTTCAAAAAAAAAATTGAAAATATTGCAAGTTTATATAAAAAAATCGATAAAATTTGTTTTATTAAAAAATTAAAAACCATTCCATTACCCCTAAAACTATGCAAACACATATTATCAAACCCTTAAGCAGATTTTCTGAACTCAGAGGCTGAAAAAAACTTGAATGACAATAAATGTTTAAAAAAATTAAATGCTTTTTTTCAAAAAAATGCTGAAATTCGTGATGTTAAGATCTTGAAAAAAATTCCATTACTTCTAGAAACTATACACTGACCTATTATCAAACCCTAGAGGAGGCTCCTTGGCTCTTGACGCTGGAGAAACGTAAAAAAACGACAAAAATTTTCAAAAACCTTGGAAAATTTTGCAAGTTTTAAAAAAAAGCAAAAATTCGCAATGTTGAAATGTTAAAACATTTCTATTACAGCGAAACTGTACAGTAACCTATTATCAAACCAGAGATTGGGTTGCTTGACATCTAGGGTTGATAAAACTCAAAAAATGACAAAAATTTTCAAAAAGCTTGAAAAAATTTGCAAGTTTTTAAAAAAAAAAACGCAAAAATTCGCAATATTGAAATGTTAAAACCATTCTATTACCACTAGAAGATGCACAGTAACCTATTATCAAACCATAGAGTGGGTTGCTTGACATCTAGGGTTGATAAAACTCAAAAAATGACAAACGTTTTCAAAAAGCTTGAAAAAATTTGCAAGTTTTTTTCAAAAATATGCAAAAATTCGCAATGTTTAAATGTTAAAACTATTCTATTACCACTAGAAACTGTGCAGTAAAATATAATCAAACCATAGAGTGGGTTACTTGACATGTAGGTTTGATAACACTCAAAAATTGTGAAAATTTTCAAAAAGCTTGAAAAAAATTGTGAAAATTTGTATAAATTTGCGTGCTTTTAGCGAGCGGTTGTTCGTCAGTAGCTAGCCACGGGGGGGGGGGGGGGGGGGGGGGTAGCAACAGTTGGTTGGGGGGCAACAGCGCGGTGGGGGGGCAATAGTGGGGGGGTGTGGGGTTAATAGTGGGGGGGGGTCTTCAACCTCTAAGAACCGCTCTTCACACCATAAACCATATGTATAAGTCTCTAAAACAGTTTGAGGTGAAACAGAGCTGAAAGGCTCTAAGAGCACTTATTGCCCGCTGGGCGCTACCTGTTTATCCCGTTTTTGAGGACGAAAAGTCAAAAGCGTCAGACGAAAAATCGGTCAAGCGAAAAATCGCATAAAAAAAAGACCGACAGGACTAATATAATTGCTACAAACTTCGTTTGAGAGCAATTAATCAGTTGGAAAATTTAGTTTTTCCGCAATCTAGTGTTTTGAGAAACAATTAATGTCAAGACTTTATGAAAATATTAACTCGACGCATCCAAATGAATACACGATAAATCAACACAGCACAAGACAATAACAAAAATACACAATACAATAGTGTGAATCAATGGCAGGCAAAGCAAAAAAGAACCAAAAACTAAGGAAATAGGAAGAATTTAGAAACTGTTCAAAATCAGTGGAGTTTAAAAAAACAGATAATTGATAGCCCTGATCGCAGCACACCGTAAAAAACAGAAGTCGTGGTCGTGAAACTTCTTTTTAACAGTTCTAAGGCTGAAAAAAGGAGAATATAACAACAAAAGAAGGCAAGCTACACAAGTAAACCGAAAAAAACGCTATCTCAGTCAGAGCAATAGTTAATTAAAAATATGATATGTTTGCTGAAAAAAAGGAAAGACCAATAAACCAAATTACAATTTTAAAAAGAGCTGCAGAAACCAAACATACCCGGCAGATTGTCGGAAAATAGCCTCCGTTGATACCCATAACCCATTGGGATTGAAAGAAGAGAAAAAAACTGCTGAAAAAAAAAGATTTTTTAGACTAAACAATTTTGTTCACAAACAACATTTGCAAACTATCTTGATGTCATTTTGGAGCTGAACATACTCCTGTTTCGTAGTAAGATGATACAGTGGCTAGTATCAATACCAATAAGCACTAGAGATGGCAAATCAGAACAAAGTTTGAGTAACGGGCATCTAGAATTGGACTTTATGGGTTTATCCCGTATCTAATTCTGATTTCGTTTCTTGATACTGACCCTTTTCATTTTGAACTGCTTTGCTGAGCAACTTCTATCTAGAAACACTTCTAGCCGAATCAGACAAGAGTGAAACTAGCCTACAGAAAGCGAAAAGATTTCACTCAAAATGTTGAACAAGCTGTGAAGTAAGGTAAAGCGAAAATTTTAGTACGAAGCTAGCCTACAGAAATGGAAAAGATTTCACTCAAAATGTTGAACAAGCTGTGAAGTAAGGTAAAGCGAAAACTTTAGTACGACAAAGTAAGAAAAAAGAGGAGCGCTATAATAGCCGGCTGAGAAGCTGAGGCCACTATTAAAAATCGAGTTCTATGAATTGAAGATCCTAATTTGATTTTCTTATTCCTCGCCCGCAACCAATGAAATCCGTCCTAAATGAGACTAAAAAAATAAGAACATAGCCGGCAGATTGCTGGAAAATAGCCGCGATAGACGCTCGTGGCCTTCCATAAATTGAAACTAAAGAAATAAGATAGACAGATCGACCACCAGTCCTTTAATAGACCACTAGACTTTTTGGGTTAGCTTCGGACTGTCAATTTTTTTGACACATACGTTCTACAAGGAAAAAGCCCTTAAAGAGCTATTTCAAAATTGATATTCGAAATAAAAAACTCAAGACTAATAATCACGAATTAAGGCATATAAGATTGGCACTACTTAGATGCACACTATTAACTAGTAAATCTTCATAAAAAATTGAAGTTCCATTAGTGAGTTCAGAAGTCATTTTTTTGAGTGAGGTAAGTCACGCAATTGACCTAAAAGCAGAAACGAGTCACGTACATAAATTTTGACTGCAAAGCAATAGAAGTCACTGAAGTCAATTCCAAGAAGTCAATTCCAAGAAGTCAGGTCGTAAGAATCATCGATGGAGACGACGAATTAAAAAAAAACCACGATGTCCCCAATAATAGCCGCTAGCGCTTCGCGGCTATTAACAACAAAAATGCAACTAATTATCGCGAAAACTAAAGAACAGACTGATACTTTGAACAGAAAACCAATCTGCTTTCTCTCCCATCTTCAGCTATTTGACCTAAAACTTTGTTTTCAAGCATTTCACCTGCTGTTTTAAAAGCACTCCAACACAGTTACCGATCAAAAAACGCTGCAGCAATACTCCTCTTCGAGAGTCGTAAAAACAGAAAACCATAACGCCTCTTCGAGTCGTAAAAACAAAAAATCTTAACTCCTCTTCGAGTCGTAAAAAAATTAAGAGAACACCAATATTATTTCGTAAAAGCCCTAATTGGCATAACCTAGATGATCCTATTACAAGAGAGACTCGAAAAGGATCTCAGGTATCAATTTTAGGTAGCTTAGAACTCTTGTCGATAGACAACGCCTTCGAAAAATTGCACGAAATGCTCACTGAAGCATTAAAGTCACCTCCCTGAAAATTATCGTACATGAAAAAAGACCAAACATTAGATTGACAAGTAGGTTAAAAATTTAACCACAAAAAACGTAGTCTGAGGAAACTGGCAGATGCAACTGGATGTCCACAAACTAACGAAAATTTTCAAATAACTTGCAATCTTAAATCGATCATCAGATATAAAAACCAAACTTTTTATCAAAGCCTACTTAAAACCAAATCGGTAAAAAACAGGAAAAGTTTTTTTCCGGTCTATATTTCTATAGCCTGCAATTCAGAGTCCTCTAAATTTTTTTGATCAGAAAATAAAGTAGAAGAATTTAACGAGTTCTTCAGGAAAATTGGGAAAAAAATTAAATGCAGAATTTTTATGAAAAGCTGCTACTATAGAAAACCAGTGTCAAAGTATGTATTAAACTCAATATCTGAAACCCACGTAAAATACGCTATCAAGAACTCTAAAAACAAATTTAGCCTTGATTGCTATAACTTGACCTACTTTTTATTTCAAAATTTCTGACTGTTTAACAGCTCCTTTACAACTATTGTTTAACAGATGCAGAGAAACGGACAATATCCAGAAAGTCTGAAAATTACAGAAGATATACCGTTCTTCAAAAGTGGAAATAAAGATGACCTATCAAATTTCAGGCCAATCTCGTTGCTACCAATTATAGGGAAAACATTCGAATTCAAAACTGTCTACACGTTTTTGAGATTCTCTCAGATTCACAATTTGGCTTCAGGCACGGGAAGAGCAGTGTCGATCAACATCCTACTGCAAAAGTGTTATAGATATGGTCTTCGCGGTCCAATATACAAAATTAAAATCATATTTGTCCAAACAAACTAAAAATACATAAATTGGAGATAAAAAGTCCAAACTGAAGCTTGTAGAACTAGGAGCGCCACAGGGTTCAGTTCTTGGCCCTCGTGTTTTTTATTTTCTAAATGAAAAAAATCAAATTTTATTTTATACGCCGATGACACTGTTGTGAAGAGCAGAAGTTCTGCATCGAAAATTGACGAAGATCACGACAAAGCACTAGATAACGTTAATGATTGGCTCACAAAAAACAAACTAACGCTGAACAAGAAGCATGCTTTTTGTAAAAAAATTTTTAAAATGCGGTTTCAAGAACATACATAAAAAGCACCTTCTAATACATGGGTATCACAATAGACAATGAACTACGTTTCTCAAAGCACACAAGGCACGTGGTCACAGAACTTTTTTCGAACTGCTCATCTTTTATAAACTGAGAAATGTTTTGAGAGAATCACAGATGATAAGAGCATTGAGAACATACATACAACCAATAGTACATTATGGAGTATTGGTATACGGGTCAACGACAATCACAACAATTAGGGAAACAAAATTGTCAAACGTATCCTGCGGCTAATTTTTCATCGAAAAATGTTTGAAAGCACTTACGAGGAAAGATTAAAACAGGATCTATTTAGCATCAGAGTTACATGCCTATGAAGTACTCAAGCAAAAACTTAAAAACATAAGCGGACAATGTAATATTCAACAGAGCCGAAACAAAAAATTTCTTGTCATCAATTTCTAGATAATTATATTTTGGGTAATGAGGACAATCAGAATGTTGCTGAGTTAATATCACAACTCAAAGGCGTTCCAAAACTAGAAAAACGTTTTTTTTTGTTAGGTTTAACGGTACCTAGACAAAGCCCTTCCTCTTTTTTTCATTTTGAATAAATTTCATCCAGATAAACTGCGATCATCCAAAAATGCGATTGTATTTGTAAAGGTAACTGTTAAGCTACTTATTGACTGATGGAAAGAATTTTTTATTTATTATTATTTGTTCCGTTCAGCTATCGCAGCTATTAAAGTGTTGTGTATTTTACATACCTGATACAGAGTTGGAGAGTGAGTTTGACAAACTTGTGACAGAGTGCGGAGAGATATGCCTCCTGTTCACTCCAGCACAGCGAGAGACAGTCGGACACCTCTTGAGATACAACAAGCACACAACTGCTACTGCCATTGCTAAATAACACACATTAGTCAACTTCTTATAACAAAACTGATATAAAGTCTGAAAACAGCCGCGAAAGAGAAATATTTCAAAAAAGCACAAACAATCTGCTTCATTTTTTAAAAAAAACTCGGCTTTTAGAAAGAATAGAATGCCATTAAAAACTTAAGTCTTCCACATATGTACAAAACTGATCTGCAATTAGAGTTTTTTCACACTATTTAAACTTCAGGTCATTTTTAGTGAGGTAAGTCTCAGAAATGGCCGCTATCGCTTCGCGGCTAATAAAGACATTTTTACAAATATTATATTAATCAAATCAAAAGGTCGCCTGAATTAACCAATCAGATATGAGATACGGAATCGATGTCAGTTATAGATTTCTTTGCTGAGCAACTGCTCTTAAAACGCGATTCGAGTGTAATATAGGAAATTTGAAAACAGGTCCAAATATTTCAGAGATATTTGATCAAACCTAGAAGAGGATTGAGAATCTTCTGAGTTTCGAGTTTCTGCATCATTGTATAGAAAAGGGGACACCTTTCGTTGGTTGTTGTGAGAAATTGGAGGTGGTTCAATGACCTGTTCCACTCTGGATACGACTTCCTGGAATACTAGCTGGAAGTAAACAGGAAGACTCCATTTGTCACTCAGTCTTCTGTAGTGACTGCTCTGTCTCAAATGCCTCACTTGTTCTCCACTGTGCAATACTGTCCTCTCTAACTCACCCAGAAATTCTAGACAGGATCTGTGGCACATAGCCATTTGTCTCCAGTTCACTGGCATAAACAGCTGCGAACAGCCCTTCACTAGTTGCTCCACAACCTGGACAATAAAGAATGACTCCGTTCAAAAACTGCTCAATAAACTGTTCAACTCTACACGAAAAAAATTCTGAAATTGATCTAATTTGTAACCCCTATTCAAGTAGCTTCTCTAGATCGACATATTAATTATCCAGTACGTTTTTTGGTACATCTCTCAAAACCACATCTTTTGACATCCCCATATTGTAAAAATTGGAACGCAAGGCTCCCTTTGCGCATGCCTTTTCCTAAAAAAAACATGTGGAAAGAAAAATAGACTCAAAGCTGTTGGATATTCTCCAATTCTACGTCTTCAAAAGAAGTTTATTGGAAATTCTAGTACTCTACATACATGTTTTCATGAAAATTACCTTTATCAGCTGAATTCTGACGTTTATCAACACTTAAATGTATTCAAATAACGTTGCTGATGCAAAGAGCTCAAAAATCAGTAAACAAATTCATTGACTTATCCTCCAAAACTATTTACAAACTTGTTCAAATTTCAAAATAAAGTTGTAGCAAGAAATATTGACGAACTTATCAAAAGCTCATATATCGGAAACATTTGCCGACTTGAACCAATAATTCAAAAAAAATTAAAAAAGATTATGACTTAACGATGACGAGGACAGTTCTGGGAACCTTAAAAGTGGAAGCTCGCTGACATCATCATCTCCACATTCAACATGTTTGGCTGGATGAGTGTTTGAAAAAACCTTTAGAGCAAAATAATGACCACTTAATTCTTGGGAGTAGTATCGTAGCAAAATAAGAGACTCAACACTTTAAGACATAAGAGTACTATCATATCGCGGTTCAACAATCAAGGAAAAGACCAAAGTCCTGCGAGAGTAGGAATCGAAAAATTTGAAACATTGGTAATACAGGATGGAACCAATATTAAAAAGTCATATAAAATAGAGGACGAAACTATTCAAAAATATGAACAATTAAATGAGTTAGGTGCTAACAAGTTTGTCACGCCCCTATTTCGTCCCTCATAGTTACGCGATGTTTTTCCTTTAAATATCCATAAATAAGTGCTATAATTTAGTTCATATTCAGATAGATCTCAAGGCCATATATAGCCAGTATTTCCATCTAGGCTTGTAACCTCTAATTTGTTATGTTTACGAAAAACAACCGCAGAGTGACAGTTTTATCAGCAAACATATCAAGTGCCTAAAAGCCTCAATATTTACTTTTTTTGAGTTTCTTGAAGATAAATTCACATAATTAGTAAATAACTTCATGAGAGATTATGTACTTGGTGAAGTAATTATTCTGATAAAGTAGGTGCTAATACGGAATTTGTATATGTACTTAACAAACATCAAGAGACGTACAAAAGCCAGAAATTGCCCAACTTAAAAATCAGTAAAAATTTGCGAAGGACCAATACAACTCCAGGCACAGTCCAGCGGAACGACGATCACCAGAACACCGGAGAACCAGCCTGACGATCAGTTGCTTGACATCTTGTAAAACTTGATAAAACTTGCGAAACTTCTTGTTAAAGTTATTGAATAATTATTGCTTAAATAATTAAAGATTGAACTGGAAATTCTCTTGAAAACTGCCAAGTTTGACAGACTTTGTTAAAGCAGAAATTGAGACTAACAGGACGCTAAAATACAAGGCAAACTAGTGGATATATTACGCATCTGAACCGCTCAATAAAAGGCTATTACTAGCTAATTTTATTCAAATTATATCCGCTAAAAATCGCACTGTGAAACACCAAAATAAGTCCTTGTAAAATGCCAATTATTCAAGTTAATTACTCCTAATATAAACCTGAATAACACCACGAGGAACATTATTAAAATCAGTGCGTAACATGGTGACAGGAGTTATTAACTGTTTCCCAGTTTAACGGACCGAAAATCCGAATAATTCTTTGATAAATTCAACATTTTCTTTCTTCTTTTGACATTTTCTTTATTTTCTTCCACTTCATTACCTTAAGAGCCTTCAATCAGCCACCAGCACTTCTTTTCCGAGCAAGATAATAATGCAAAGAGCAGTAACAAAGGAAAGAATGGGTGGAAACTTTGTGTCTTTGTGGACTAAGTGTAACAACAATTCAAAAGTGTTTGAGTGGACAATAACTGGAACAAACTCAACCACAGCCGCCACAAAGGACAAAAACAACACAGGGTATTTACAAACGAGGATATTGTGAGTAAATGAATTTGTAAAATTAATTTTGGCGCTTATTTATGTCAATTTATAAAGAACAAATTCTCCCCGCTATTAATAATTGTCGCTCTTCCCCCAATTTTGTTGAACATATCGAAGGAAATAACATTAACTACACACAAAACAACAGCAAAACACAAGCTCAGATAATAAGCGCTTTCTCCTCTTCTCTTT
Organism: Convolutriloba macropyga; assembly: GCF_964194025.1. NCBI lineage: Eukaryota > Metazoa > Xenacoelomorpha > Acoela > Convolutidae > Convolutriloba > Convolutriloba macropyga. Next base: position 26,119,061 of record NC_134478.1, on the reverse strand, counting down.
ATAAATCCATCGTTATGTGCTAGATAAAGATGATAAACGTGTAGCAATTTATTGGACAGCAAAATTTAAATCAGAAATCTCGCAAATTTGGCCTTATTCGTAGCAAACTTCAATCTGATAGAGATATTAACCTTGACAACATCATTACTGATTACCAGATAACATCAGAAAAAGCTAAATTACTGAAACCATAACTTAATTATTAACTAAAGGAGGGCAAAAAAAGTTAAACAAAAATAAAAACAATTATATTTTATTTCCCCGCCCAGCTCCGGAGGTTAATGAATCAAACAGTGACTTCGGTCATTATGCTGTTGCCTATCTGAGTGCAGCTTCCACAAGGCCTGTGCGTTCGTGGTCCCCACAAATTTTCCTAGACTAAGGGGCACTCTTTAGAGGTGAGACTTCGGCGGCCCATACGGCTTCAACAATATAAGTCTGACGATTCGACCGGAGCTTTAGGAATAGATTTATAAGTGGCCCTTCTTTATTATTTTCTGAACGAATGGTTTCAGTAGTTTCTTTTCTGATATTCTTGTGCTATTCATTTAACTGTTTTCATCTCTTAAAACCACTTAATCTCTCCATTAAGTTAAGTTAAGTGTGCTATTTAATACTTTAGAACGAAAGTAAGACTGATTGAACGAAAAGTATATAATCTAATCGGGTAAAAAGCAAAATTGCACACGCAAAGATCAACATCACGCCCTTTTCTGGATCAGAAACGGATAACTTTAACGAGTTCGAACAACTAATAACAGGTGCAGTCGGAGTAGCAGCAATCGCAAACGCGCAACAAGCGAACTTTTTCCAGTTACATTTAAAAGGAGACGCTTTACGATACTTGCTAACCTTACCAGAGGCTACCAGACTAGTTTTTGCAGACAGTATAACAGCTCTAAGAAACAGATTCACGCAAGATGACTTGAGAGAGATCAGAATAATAAAGTTAGAGAACCAAAAGTTCAATCCAAAAACAGATACAGTTAAAAATTTCCTAGTAAAGTTAAGAACAGAAGCCAATAAAGCATATCCACCACCTGAAATAGTAGTAGCGCCAGCTGGGCATGGTGATGCTGAAGCCCGTAGATTCGAAAGAGACAGCAGCAAGAGATTCTGCACTTGAAACATCAGAAAACAGAAAAACGAACAAATAAAACGCTTCTTTATTAAGTCCATGCCAAACTGGCTTAAGCCTAAGCTCTTAGAAAAGATACAGATACCATTGATCAATTATGCACCTTAGCTAGCCAACAGATTGCAATAAGGGAGATTTGTATTAGAGAAGAGTACTTTGATGACGGATTTAATGAAATAACTGAGTCAACAACAGATAAAATGTTAAAAGCAATAACTACTATTTCAAATTATCAGAAAGAACTTGAGCAGAAACTCGAACAGAAAGCAGCACCTAAAAATGAGCCACCAGAACAAGGCCCAGTAAACGTATTCACACCACATTACCCTCAACAAGTCTACAGACAAAGTTATAGACAAAATTTCCGGCCCCAATATCAAAATTATCGACCAAATTACACTCAATATCAGCCTAATTATCGTCCAGTTCAGCAAAACTATCGGCCCCAGCAACAGTATACCCCTCGTGCTAATAATTACCGAGAGTTTAGACCGCAATTTAATGCCCCTAGACCATTTTATCATAATGAACAGCCTCAAACTCGGAATTATTGGACTGAACCTTCAGATAGCCCTCCATTTGTTCACCCAGCTTATGTTAATAGACCTATTTACCGGTTCCCAACAAAAAATAACCCTCAAAATCTCCTCCAACAGGGTACAGTTTATGATAGTCCAGCCCCGGTACAAAACCGATATGGTACTCAGCAATCAAATCAGTTTATTAGTGCAAGTAATTCTCAAAGTAGAAATATGAGAGGTATGAATTACCCATTTAATCAACAAAAAAACTAATAAAGCCACCCAACTTTAAAAAACAAAATAAAAATTATAAAAACTCAGTTAATTATTATAACGAAAGCACAGAAAAAGCAAGTCTTACAGCCAAATCAACAAGCAGTATTAGAATGCAAGCTTTACGATAAACTAGAATCATTCACTGACCTTTGTGGAGTAATAATTCCAAATGAAATCTTTGAAAAAGATAGCGAAGTAATATTAACATCCTCTTTAAGTAAAGTTGCTGAAAATAATATTCTTTATATTTACGTCCTGAACATTACTGACCATCCAATTACCATAAGTAAAGGCGAAGAAATAGCCAAATTCTCATTCTTAACATCAGACCAAGCTGAAAAGTTGTTAGAAGTAGATCCTCAATTAATTAATGTTGCAAAAATGAGCGAAAATTACTTAACAGAAATAAATCAATTAATTCAAGTTACGGACACCCCGAAAAGAAAAGCTCAACCAGCGCCAGAATATGAAAAACAATGGTTCCCAACGCCTGAAACGTGCCCAGATCCGATAAATTTGTCGCCCTTGCAGAGAGAAATCTTTGAGCAACTGCTAAAACTGCAAGAAATGGAGAAATTAGATCCAAAGGGTAACCATGAGGACAAAATAACCTTTTTGAGCAAATTTCCGTGGGAAAAATCAGCCCTTAATGATGAGCAAAAAGCAGTAGTAGGCGAATTATTAGTTGAATTCAGTGACATTTTTGCAAAACAGATTTGACGTCGGATATAATACAGATTTGAAAATAAAGTTAACTCCAGAAAGAAGCATACCAATTTACGAACAAGGTCCTCCAACGCCTGTCCATTTGAGAAATGAGTTACAAGTAGAACTAGCGTTAATGCATTATTACGGACTGATAACAACTTTGTCTCAATCAAGATATAGTAGTCCACTTTTCGCACAACGAAAGAATTCAGGAAGACTTAGACTATTAATTGACTTGAGAAAAGTTAACCATTTGCTGAAAAATGACTATGTGAATACAATCTTCCCGATTTCGAATATGAGCGACGCAATAAATTACTTTGCCGGGAAAAAACTTCACAAAACTTGAATGTTCTCAAGCATATCACTGCGTGCAAATGGCAGACGATGTATCAGTGCAACTGCTAGCATTTAACTTTGCTTCGAGAACTTATGCCTATAAATGCCTTGCACAAGGATTAAATAAGTCAGTAACTGGATTTAGCTCCTCTATTAGACATTACTTGGACCCATGCTTAGCCTCAGGAAATTGTACCCAGTTCATGGATGATATCGGAAATGCAGTGACTCATTTTGAACAATTGGTACCCTCTTTACGAGAAATCTTTACGCGTATACGTCAATCAGGACTAAAATTGTCACCTGAAAAGTGTGAAATAGCAACTGACACAATGAAATTCCTTGGAAATAACATCAGCGCAGATGGAATATCACCAGAATAGGCGAAAATAACTAAAATCCTAGATAAATTCAAAATGCCAAAAACAACAAAACAAGTAAAGCGATTAATCGGCTTCACACAATTCTTCCGTAATTACATACCTAATCTAGGCGAGAAACTAATGTCATTTTACAAGCTCCTGAAGAAGGATGCAGTAATAGAAACCACTGAAGAACATGTAAAGGCATTAGAAATAATAAAGAAGGATTTAATGGAAGCAACAAATGTAACTTTGCGATTACCAAAACCAGGCTTGCAGTATGTAATTCTTTGCGACGCTAGTTACCACGGTGCAGGTTTTGTACTAATGGTGGAAGAATACGTAAATGAAACAGGAAAGAAAGAAAAGAAAACATACGCTCCCGTATCGTTTGGATCGCATTTGTTTAACGCCGCACAATTAAAGTTCTCAATTTACTACAAAGAAATCCTAGCTTTGTACTATGCGCTGGACTACTTTTCGCACTACATTTGGGGATCAAGCAAACAAGTAATTATACTCACTGACAACAAAAGCCTTACACAATTCTTTCAGTCAAAAGTAATACCGCCATCACTTTGGAATTGTTTAGACAGAATACTCGCATTTAACATAAAAATTGCTCACATTCCTGGACGCGCTAATTACGCAGCAGATTTCCTCTCCCGAATGGAGAATGACAAAACAGCAACAATGTCTTTAAAGTTAACAGATAGAATTCCTGTCAGAGAAATAGAAATAGATACTGAAGCACAAAACCCTGATATTGAACTAAATGTACTATTTGATACTGAAAACCTTAGTGACGAAATTAATAGCGATGAACTTGATGTACTTAAAAAACTTGGCTTCTATGATGAATACAAAAAACGACAAACTAATTTACCAATAACAGAAATTCAAGGGCTATTTAAACTAAAAAGAAAAACAGAAATAAATTCAATTGAGTACCCAAACCCATTAGATGAGTTCCCAGACCTTACAGATAACTTAATTAGCCTTAACTTAGCAGAAGAGCAGCAAAAAGACACAGATATTAGAACAGTAATAAGCTGGATTCAACAAAATAATCAACAACCAGATTTAAAGTACGCTTCAACTAATTTAAAAAAGTATCACAAACACTTGAATAGATTACTTCTTGAAGGGAATGTCTTATACCGGAATTTTTATGATGATACTGGAAAAGTACTTCATAAACAATTCTGTGTACCTAAGCATTTGTGGAAAGAGACTATATACAGGCTTCATAATTCACAAACAGCAGGTCACTTAGGCATTAAAGCAACAATTCAAGAATTCAGAAAGCGATTCTATTACCCAAGCTTCACCGAACATTTCATTAGTTTCATTAAAAACTGCCTCACTTGTCTTCAACTTAACAGAGTACCAAAAAGCCACATCACACCAAAGTTACAACCAGTCAGTTCCCTACAATCATATCCAGGAGATATGCTCCAAATAGATTTAATAGGCCCCCTAAAGTCATCGCACTTTAAGTATGTTTTGAGTGGAATAATGTCTTCACAAAGTACCTATTCGCAGTTCCATTAACGAATGGATACGCCGATACAGTAGCCCGAGAACTAGTAAAGGTGTTCTTCCAACACAGCTACATTCCTCAAACGATACATTCCTCAAACGATACATTCCTCAAAAGTGACTTAGGAACAAACTTTACTTCTGAATTAATGTCAGAATTAGCAAGTTTATTAGAAGTAAAGTTAAAACATGCCTCACTGAAGCACCCTCAGACCATTGGAGCAGTAGAACGATCTCACGGACCACTGAAACGAATATTAAAGCTGAATACTGAAGAACAATGGAAAGATTGGCATAAATATGTACCATTAGCAACATTCATCCATAATACTTCTTATCATTCAGCGACAAATTGTTGTCCTTCAACTTTATTCCATGGCAGAGAACCCATTAAACCTCTTGACATTAGGTTCTCTAGAAAAGTAATGGATGCAGTAGCAGTAAACTCGGACTTTGTAAATGAACTGCAAGATGCCATGATGCAAAAGTTCGGAGAAAACAAAGAAAAACTGACGACTGCATACCTGAAGTACAAAAAGTATTATGAACAAAAAGCTTCAGCAAAACCGATTCCGGAGAAATTATTCTGTTTACTTTTGAATCCCAAGCTACTAGAGCAATCGAAAGTAATAGCTTCTCAGAAATGGCTACCACTTTATAGAGTGGAAAAAGTCATTACTGACTCTAATTACATAGTTCGGAAAGTAAATACGAATTACACCCAATGTGTTCATCGCATCAGATTGAAACCAATTAAACCGAGTGAAACTCCTGAAGACCTCGATGTTATTAACCCTGCAAACTTTCAACCTGATCCATCTAGAAGACAACACATGGAGCCAGATCTTTTTGATAAACATCTTCCGGAGCTGATAAACGAACAAGAAAAGGAGATAAAACAAGCTACTAAGGAGAAACAAGATCCAGTCAGAGTGACCATAAATGTTCCCCTAGGTGGACCATTAGCAGGATCAGCAGTAGCAGCATCTCCAGCAGCACCACCGGCCCCACCAAGGGTAATAGCACCAGCAGTTAGACCACGAACAGCGCCAGTCCATCATCCAGTATCTGATTCTTCAAGCTCAGATGAAGCACTCCCAAACTTATTTGGTGAAAATAGCAGTTCAGACGAGAACCTAGCTGACCTGAACCTAAACGCTGAACAAATAGCTAGAATACCAATTGATCCGCTAATTGCTGATGAAATTAGACAGCAAGAACCAGAATTTCGTGTCCCTCTCGTACCATCCTCATCAGATGAAGAAAAGTTCCTACCAGCTCAACAACCCCAGCCGTCAATAGAACCATTCGATAGTGACTCGCCTCCAGAAACACGTGGAGAACAATTTGCGTTAACTGATAGAAAATTAAGAGCCCGACCTTATCACCCTAAACGAAAACCAGAAAAAAGTGCTTTCAAATCACCAGAATACCAACAGAAGAAAAATGTCCAAGGATTTAAAATAACTAGACAAATATGGTTACACGATGAAGATAGGACAAACCCTTACCTAACCAACCAAGTTAGAAGATCAGGCAGTCCTAGACCAAAAAATGCACGTGCCAGACTGGAACAAGAAGAAAAACGTGAAGCAGTAAAAGCATCAGCACAGGCATCAAAACAATCAAATACACCAAGTAGCGAGACAAAACTAGACCAAGTTAGAGCTAGTATAGCGAAATATTCAGGTAAAAAGTCCAGCAGTTCAACAAACAAACCAGTAACCAGATCTCAAACAAAAAACTCTTCACCAAGCTCTTCAAATCAAAACTTAAATCATTTTAGTCAAGAAATAAATGCAACATATCTAAGTTCACCAACAGATATCTTATACTCTCCACATCCACAAGATATTGGCTCAGTTTTAATCTACTTCGACCCCATTTCCGAACGTTATATCTTCAGTTCAGTTACCAAATTCAGGTATTACCATAAACCCACATACGAATCTGTATTGGCAAGTCTCTATGAACTAAGAGAAATAGTAATAGATGCAGGAATTACACACTTAAGTCTTCCAAAACGCGCCAGTGGCTATGATAAATTGGATTTTAACATCATTTTTGAGCTTATATGTCAAGTCTTCGTCCCTCTACCCATAACCATCTATATCCATTAGCATGTACAGACCCAGTACAGTCTAGCAGTACCCTTCATTTGCCCCAAAAGCCCAACAAGCCTGAGCAACATAGCCCTAGAGCCCAAAAATCGCCAAAAATTCTAAAAATTCTGACCTCAAATCTTAGTTATTTTGTTATATCTCCACAACTACTTGTCTGAACCTGGATTAACCTATTGTTCTGAAAAACCCTCATCCAGTAGAAGCCATTCCAGCTATTATTGACCCCATTCGACCTGTTCTAAGTACCAAAAACTTAGCCTAAAATTGACCCTTCCGAAAATCCAAGGTTCATGTCAGGAAAGTAGTCATAAAATTGTGAAAAATGCCCCGATCATCCCAAATGTTTGCGCTGCAGCATTTTTCAAGCCGAGGAACCGACATGCAAATTTTAAAGCAATTTGGAGAACTTTAAAAATCGAGTGACGCTGGAGCTCTCAATTTTTGACACTTTTCGAATCCGCTCGAATTCAATGATAACTCCCACAAAAAAACCCCAATTGACCCAGTCTATAGCCCTAGACCATCCTACTGCTCACGCTTGACATCCCAGTACCCAAAAATCCCGTCAAAAATCAATAAAAATTGAGTTATGACAAAAAATACCAAACCCTACCAAAATGCGTTAAAATTGATAAAAATGTAGTGTAAATTATACCCCATAAATATGCCAAAAACTGTCCCAAATGCCCCAGCAGCTAGTCCCAACTGCCACCCACATGGTACAACCTCAAACAACCGTTAAAACCCAAAATATCCAAGTATACGTTGAAAAATAACGAAAAAACGAAAATTGCGCTTCTGCTTCAATTCACTGCTTCAAAAATTTTGTCAATTTATTCTCCATCTGACCCGATAAAAGCCACCTATACCCCCTACAACCCTATTGCGACCCCCCACTAGCCTTGTAGTATCATAAAAACCAGTCCCAGCTCATCCCAGTATCAACCCTGAAGACTTAAACCCAAATAAGCTCTGAAATTACCACAATTTTGTCAGGAAAAATTCAGTTATTTCCCACTAGAGTCAAAATCTTCTGACAGCAATTAACCACATCATCAGCACTCCCACATCTATAGCTCTCAGAATATGCACTCCCAGCCCCCTAGTGCCAATACAAGCTGAGAAAAGACAACCAAAGTAACGAAAATCAAAAAAATCGAGTGTTATTCCCGACAAAAGTGATCAAAAATGCATCTTAATACCTAAATATGCCCAATTTTATTGTTAATTCAATTAGCCCTACTCATGAGCAGTCCAACCATAGCAATATTACTCATTTTGAACAAGTTTTTCATAGCCTCATAGCCAATAACCTATCCCCTATGAGCCTTTTCAAAAAACCCAGGTTCACTGCAGCAAAAACGTTATAACTCGTGAAAAATAGTCAAAACCGCCCAAATTTTTGCGCTGCAGGGTTTTTTGAGCCGATAAAGCGATTCACCAATTTTGAGCTCGATCGAAGCATTTTAAAAATTGAGTGACGCTGGGCCCCTCAATTTTGGAGACTTTTTGAAAATTTACGAACATGTTCATAAAAGCCGAAATATTGATCTTAAACTCGATATTATTAGCTTAAAACATCCGCATGCTCAAGCTCTACACGCTCATATCAAAAATATCGAAAATTGTTAGGTAAAATGTTGAAATAATAGCAAAAAACTGAAGCCTACCAGACTCTTCTCAAATTCGCCAAAATAGAGCCAGATTTAGACCAGAAAAATAGTACCAAATAGCCGACCTATGAGCCCATATCCAATATTCAGTCTCCCTAGTAGTTGTCCAAGCCCAATAAACCCATACAATCGCACAGAAATTCATAAATGTTGGAAAAAGTGAAAAAATCGAAAATTGCACATATTTGATCAAACTTAGTCCAAAATTCTAAAGTGAAAAACTCTACATAATAAAGTCAAATCATGCACCAAACTGCACCAATAGCTGCTACCAACATAGTATTCACTAGTATGACCCACAATTACTCTCAAAAATCAATTATCTCCAATCTATGTCAACTTATACACCAAACATGACGTTCCACAAGTAAAAATCTAGTAAATTTCACAGAAAAAACCGGTACAAAACACAAGTTAATCAACTTCAAAGCTACCAAAATGCTACCCCTGATAGCCACAAATATCAGTACTAACAATTAGCACCTGATTTAGGCCACTAAACACCAGACTGACACATGTCTCGAAGAAGCTCAATTAGTGGAAAAATCATGCCTGAAAATTAGCATTTTGGACGTAAAAATCAATGTTCTGACCCGATAAATAGCTTCAAACCCTATAATTCACTAATATACATTAGTACCAAGCACAGGCAGTACCATTTTAACCATTCGATACCGATAATGTATGAACAGTGATGACTTGTTCAGACCGAAATTTCAGATTGAAACCAATTAAACCGAGTGAAACTCCTGAAGACCTCGATGTTATTAACCCTGCAAACTTTCAACCTGATCCATCTAGAAGACAACACATGGAGCCAGATCTTTTTGATAAACATCTTCCGGAGCTGATAAACGAACAAGAAAAGGAGACAAAACAAGCTACTAAGGAGAAACAAGATCCAGTCAGAGTGACCATAAATGTTCCCCTAGGTGGACCATTAGCAGGATCAGCAGTAGCAGCACCTCCAGCAGCACCATCGGCCCCACCAAGGGTAATAGCACCAGCAGTTAGACCACGAACAGCGCCAGTCCATCATCCAGTATCTGATTCTTCAAGCTCAGATGAAGCACTCCCAAACTTATTTGGTGAAAATAGCAGTTCAGACGAGAACCTAGCTGACCTGAACCTAAACGCTGAACAAATAGCTAGAATACCAATTGATCCGCTAATTGCTGATGAAATTAGACAGCAAGAACCAGAATTTCGTGTCCCTCTCGTATCATCCTCATCAGATGACGAAAAGTTCCTACCAGCTCAACAACCCCAGCCGTCAATAGAACCATTCGATAGTGACTCGCCTCCAGAAACACGTGGAGAACAATTTGCGTTAACTGATAGAAAATTAAGAGCCCGACCTTATCACCCTAAACGAAAACCAGAAAAAAGTGCTTTCAAATCACCAGAATACCAACAGAAGAAAAATGTCCAAGGATTTAAAATAACTAGACAAATATGGTTACACGATGAAGATAGGACAAACCCTTACCTAACCAACCAAGTTAGAAGATCAGGCAGTCCTAGACCAAAAAATGCACGTGCCAGACTGGAACAAGAAGAAAAACGTGAAGCAATAAAAGCATCAGCACAGGCATCAAAACAATCAAATACACCAAGTAGCGAGACAAAACTAGACCAAGTTAGAGCTAGTATAGCGAAATATTCAGGTAAAAAGTCCAGCAGTTCAACAAACAAACCAGTAACCAGATCTCAAACAAAAAACTCTTCACCAAGCTCTTCAAATCAAAACTTAAATCATTTTAGTCAAGAAATAAATGCAACATATCTAAGTTCACCAACAGATATCTTATACTCTCCACATCCACAAGATATTGGCTCAGTTTTAATCTACTTCGACCCCATTTCCGAACGTTATATCTTCAGTTCAGTTACCAAATTCAGGTATTACCATAAACCCACATACGAATCTGTATTGGCAAGTCTCTATGAACTAAGAGAAATAGTAATAGATGCAGGAATTACACACTTAAGTCTTCCAAAACTCGCCAGTGGCTATGATAAATTGGATTTTAACATCATTTTTGAGCTTATATGTCAAGTCTTCGTCCCTCTACCCATAACCATCTATATCCATTAGCATGTACAGACCCAGTACAGTCTAGCAGTACCCTTCATTTGCCCCAAAAGCCCAACAAGCCTGAGCAACATAGCCCTAGAGCCCAAAAATCGCCAAAAATTCTAAAAATTCTGACCTCAAATCTTAGTTATTTTGTTATATCTCCACAACTACTTGTCTGAACCTGGATTAACCTATTGTTCTGAAAAACCCTCATCCAGTAGAAGCCATTCCAGCTATTATTGACCCCATTCGACCTGTTCTAAGTACCAAAAACTTAGCCTAAAATTGACCCTTCCGAAAATCCAAGGTTCATGTCAGGAAAGTAGTCATAAAATTGTGAAAAATGCCCCGATCATCCCAAATTTTTGCGCTGCAGCATTTTTCAAGCCGAGGAACCGACATGCAAATTTTGAAGCAATTTGGAGAACATTAAAAATCGAGTGACGCTGGAGCCCTCAATTTTTGACACTTTTCGAATCCGCTCGAATTCAATGATAACTCCCACAAAAAAACCCCAATTGACCCAGTCTATAGCCCTAGACCATCCTACTGCTCACGCTTGACATCCCAGTACCCAAAAATCCCGTCAAAAATCAATAAAAATTGAGTTATGACAAAAATACCAAACCCTACCAAAATGCGTTAAAATTGATAAAAATGTAGTGTAAATTATACCCCATAAATATGCCAAAAACTGTCCCAAATGCCCCAGCAGCTAGTCCCAACTGCCACCCACATGGTACAACCTCAAACAACCGTTAAAACCCAAAATATCCAAGTATACGTTGAAAAATGACGAAAAAACGAAAATTGCGCTTCTGCTTCAATTCACTGCTTCAAAAATTTTGTCACTTTATTCTCCATCTGACCCGATAAAAGCCACCTATACCCCCTACAACCCTAGTGCGACCCCCCACTAGCCTTGTAGTACCATAAAAACCAGTCCCAGCTCATCCCAGTATCAACCCTGAAGACTTAAACCCAAATAAGCTCTGAAATTACCACAATTTTGTCAGGAAAAATTCAGTTATTTCCCACTAGAGTCAAAATCTTCTGACAGCAATTAACCACACCATCAGCAGTCCCACATCTATAGCTCTCAGAATATGCACTCCCAGCCCCCTAGTGCCAATACAAGCTGAGAAAAGACAGCCAAAGTAACGAAAATCAAAAAAATCGAGTGTTATTCCCAACAAAAGTGATCAAAAATGCATCTTAATACCTGAATATGCCCAATTTTATTGTTAATTCAATTAGCCCTACTCATGAGCAGTCCAACCATAGCAATATTACTCATTTTGAACAAGTTTTTCATAGCCTCATAGCCAATAACCTATCCCCTATGAGCCTTTTCAAAAAACCCAGGTTCACTGCAGCAAAAACGTTATAACTCGTGAAAAATAGTCAAAACCGCCCAAATTTTTGCGCTGCAGGGTTTTTTGAGCCGATAAAGCGATTCACCAATTTTGAGCTCGATCGAAGCATTTTAAAAATTGAGTGACGCTGGGCCCCTCAATTTTGGAGACTTTTTGAAAATTTACGAACATGTTCATAAAAGCCGAAATATTGATCTTAAACTCGATATTATTAGCTTAAAACATCCGCATGCTCAAGCTCTACACGCTCATATCAAAAATATCGAAAATTGTTAGGTAAAATGTTGAAATAATAGCAAAAAACTGAAGCCTACCAGACTCTTCTCAAATTCGCCAAAATAGAGCCAGATTTAGACCAGAAAAATAGTACCAAATAGCCGACCTATGAGCCCATATCCAATATTCAGTCTCCCTAGTAGTTGTCCAAGCCCAATAAACCCATACAATCGCACAGAAATTCATAAATGTTGAAAAAAGTGAAAAAATCGAAAATTGCACATATTTGATCAAATTTAGTCCAAAATTCTAAAGTGAAAAACTCTACATAAAGTCAAATCATGCACCAAACTGCACCAATAGCTGCTACCAACATAGTATTCACTAGTATGACCCACAATTACTCTCAAAAATCAATTATCTCCAATCTATGTCAACTTATACACCAAACATGACGTTCCACAAGTAAAAATCTAGTAAATTTCACAGAAAAACCGGTACAAAACACAAGTTAATTAACTTCAAAGCTACCAAAATGCTACCCCTGATAGCCACAAATATCAGTACTAACAATTAGCACCTGATTTAGGCCACTAATCACCAGACTGACACATGTCTCGAAGAAGCTCAATTAGTGAAAAAATCATGCCTGAAAATTAGCATTTTGGACGTAAAAATCAATGTTCTGACCCGATAAATAGCTTCAAACCCTATAATTCAATAATATACATTAGTACCAAGCACAGGCAGTACCATTTTAACCATTCGATACCGATAATGTATGAACAGTGATGACTTATTCAGACCGAAATTTCATGATTCAAAAATAGCCAGGTTCAGATCACGAAAACAGTCATAACTTTGCGAAAAATGCTCAAATTGCGCCAAATTTTTGCGCTGCAGGGTTTTTTGAGCGACAGAAGCGACCTGCCAATTTTGAGCCCGATTGGAGCAATTTAAAAATTGAGTGACGCTGGCGCCCTCAATTTTTCGCATTTTTCGTTTTCTCATACATTAGTGAAAAAGTTGACAAAAAGTGCCCAAAAACCAGAATTTATAGCATAGTTATTCCCCACTGAGGACGTCTACTGAGTGGGCTAAGCCAAAAAATTTGCCCAAAGTTCAATAAAAATCGAAAAATTTACATATAAGCAACACCAGCTCTGATGCGGAAAAATCGCCAAAATTACGAAAAAATTTCATGTAAAAATTAGTAGCAAATACTCTTCTAAACCAGTTCAAATTACACACAAGTGTTGCTAACAACCAGTACAAGTATCTAGAACCATTAGAACCAGTCTATGATCAATAATTTACAAGTAAATTAAAGTTAATGCTCAAACATCAATAAAGTCGTTATGTCACCAAAATTTCACTTTCACTAATATGTCATTATAAAGTCACACACCGAAATTAAACTGTTATCACATGCTCACACACACCACATCTCCTAGTTCCAACAGTAAAAACCAACTATCAAAGCTACAATTGCCAAATAATAAGTAAAAACTCACCTATAGATGAAACTAAACTACATGATGAATACAATTGCACCGACACTAGTCATTTCTCATCGGCACTATCCTCAGCTACGGTACCACCACCACTAGTACTCTGACCGGACTGACCCCTTGTCCTAATAGAACGAGTCACGTAGCGCTCAACATCATCCAAACTGAATAAATGCTATCAAAATGAGTAAACTGCCTCAAAATTGCACTAAAATTCGATTAATTTGGCACAACAACAGTTAAAATACTCATTGCTATAATGACCGCTAAAAGTTAACAACACATGACGTAAAACACACATTATCACTCTGAACACACACTTACACCCTTCACTAACATTTACTTATTCACTACGCCTCACTAATTCTTCTTTTTATCCCCTACTTATATCCTCAACCCCCCCCCCACAAAACAAGTCTTGCTATATTAATTACTACCATATTACTAGCACCATGTGCGAAGTATATTAGTAGCACCAGTCAATATTACATCTAAAACTACAATATTAAAGTCAGTCCCAATAGTCCTTACACAGTATTAGTATAAATATTAATATTACACAATATTACAGCTATTAATATAGTTAAATAAAATAAAAATAAATAATAAGTCACACTGAATCTTCCCCGACAGCCTCCTCTGATCTTTCCACTTCCCTCCTCCTCCTCCTTCGATTTGCCCACAATCCCAAAAACCCAGATACTAATGATAATAATAAAAAGAATACTAATATAATAATAATCCACCACTCAGTCCCACCACCACTCCCACTGTCAATAACTATATTATCTACTGCTGTCATATTGCATTTTTGATGGATCAATCTTGACCAGTGAACAGCTTTCCTTCCGACAAACCTGGTCCAATTTGTACAACATTCGTACAACATCCAATAATTAGGCCAGAAACAGTGATATTAAAGCACATGGTGCAATATTGTGGGCAAAATAATCTGAAAAACTCGAAAAAACATGTAAAGACTGCATAATTCGACCCCCCCAACCACTATCCCCATCATCACACACCCATCATTCAATCAAATAAACACACTTCAACATGTTTAAACACCATATTTAGTAGTAATATCAATAAACACACACAACACACATGATCACAAAATAAAGTACACCTGAAATGAACAAACATCACATAAACAAGTGCCATATTGAGAAAACTAGAACTAGAAGCCCGAGTACAGTAACTAAATGAACAAATAAACACCGGAAGACCAAATAGAACCAGTTGAAACACCCAGAAGAGCCACATCAGTAGAAGATTGTCCTGAAACATAGTTGATATTATTGAAATACGAAAATGTTACTAAGAATTGTGTTGAATCTCGTACTTTTCGGCCCCACTTTTGAGACTCCGATTAACACAGAAGCAGCTCTGGCTAAAGGAATAATCTTACATAAGGAAGGGAAGATATTAATCACTGAGAAGTTCATCAACGTGGAATTTTTAGTACCGTTTCCTCGTTATAATTTCACGATACGACAACAAGTAGAGACTCTACTTAACGAACTCTCAACGAAATGGATAACACAGTCAGAGTTTTGTAATAAGATATACAGTACCACGTATCAGAATAAGACAAAGGCCTTCAATGTCGACTGGCTTTACACGAAGATCCTAAATGAAACAATCGAAGCTGAAATTGAAGTTCTTAAGCTACGTAACGAGACCGAAAAACTCCTCACCAGAGTCGAACAGGACCCTCAAAATCGACAGAAACGAGCCGCCCCGCTTGCTATAGCAGCCGCAGTCGCTGGAATTGGACTCTTTTATCCAGGAATAGCAATGAGCAGCGGAGGATGCGGTGGAATAACAGGAATTTTCGGATCTTGTCAGCGAACGTCTCAAAATGCTGAAAATATCGATCGATTAGCTAACAGTTTTAATAGCCTTAACGACTATGTCATGGAAATCAGTGCACAAACCGATGAGAAATTCTTCCTAGTTGCTGACGAACTTGCAAAGGTTTATAAAGTTCAAAACGAAATGCAAGAAAACCAGAACAGAAACTGGAAACTAGTTGAGGAACAATTTGCAATTGTAGACCATAATCTGAACGCAATAGCAACCTGCATGGAAATTCAAATATCACAGCAACAATTGAACTTTAACTTTGACACAGCAGCCTCATTACTTCTTACTCTTTATGCAGATATCAAAAGTTATAGAGCAGCCTTATATTCTTTTCGAATTAATGTTATAAATGCAATCCCTACTTTACTTGACAAACGTCTTCCAATCTCTTTAGTACCTCGTAAATCTTTGATAAAGATCCTTGATGCAGTCCATTATAGCCAAAAGAACGCCCCAGATCGTCTAACTTTGGCAATACCCATGACTGACATACTTTCGTACTACGATGCGAAACTAGTCCAAGAGATTTCGACAGTTGAAGACGGACTTTTACTGACATTAGCCATTCCCCTAGCCTCTAGCCAGACAGTGTTTGAAGTTTATCGTGCAATAGTAATCCCTATGCCTCAGAAGGACTCTGTAGATGCCTTACGATATGTGATAGAGGGAGAATACTTAGCAATCTCAGAAGGACAGATGGAAACTACAGTACTGAACAAAGCTCAGTATGACAACTGTCTTGGATCGCCACGATACCGAATCTGTCATGAGACAATGGAAACCCACCTTGGCTTCTCCTCGTGTCTAGCAACCCTCAAGTTTCACCACTCAATCTCAGCATTGAAAGTATGTGACACAGAGAAGGTTGTGTTACCCAACCCCGAACGATCACAGAACCTTGGATATGGAATTTGGCTCCTAACATCAGCTTCAAGTGATTATACCCTTAGTGAGATTGTTATGGATGAAAATGGCCGACACATCAATGTTCCTCATAAAGGTTGCAACATCTGTTTAATCACATTAAAATGTGGACATACAATGTTCAGTGACCACATTAAAATTCGAGCTGATTTACAAAGTCGTCAGTACCTTCCAGCAACCCGAATTAATGTAAAATTACCAGATCCACTTGCACATTTAATCGACTCAGTACCCAACATAAACGACCTTCCGAAATATGATTCCAGCACTGAAGCAAATCTAGCTTTATTGAAGAAAGTTAAAACAGAATTTATTTACTCGAATCGAAAGTTATCAACAGAGTCACTAGATGCCATAGCAAAGCCAATTACCACTGAAATGAACCAGCACTAATTGACAAACTTGAATCTTACGTTCCAATCAAACTTTCTTTTTCGTTAACCATCATTGTCTTTATCGGAAATCTAGCCCTACATATTCTCTTCATGTTCTTATACCATAAAATAGCCTTTGTACGACGAATGGTACCAAATTTCATGAAACTTAACGGAACCAATGTACCGCTAAACCCAGTAGTTTCCGTACCTAAACATCTGAAAGAAGAAGTAGTTAATAATCTCGCAAAGCAACTCAAGCAACCGCCAACAGTCATCTCTCCAGAAGAACTGGGAACCATCAAGAGACAACGACGAAATTCCATGCCAGCAACTTCAACACTATCATTTAACACCCTTGACAGATTCAATACAGATGATGAACCGGACAACCAAGCTCAACCCCGAGATGAGAGTATTCTTTAAGTTCTTGAAAGTCTTATATAAGTTCGACAACTATTATCCTTATAACAAATTAAGTACCCCTTCACTCAATAAGCTTAACTAATCAGTGCTCAATCCATGATAATAAACAGTGCTTTAAACCCTTCATTTAACCAGTATTCTTCTTAATCTCCTTCTAAACGTTTAGAGCCATTATTCAGAGAAATAACCATGATTATTTCCAGTGCTAATTCCCGCTATTCCTTTAACCTTCACTTAAACTTATGTCTTCACACTTAAATCTGAAATTAGCGCACTTTCCCACCATTAATGTTCCTTTAAAGCTCTTAATCTTGTCTTAACTTTCCTCACTTTAACCTTTATTTCCATTTGTCTTAACTTAAACTTTACTTCTTTAAACTTCTTTAATTGTCTTTAATGCTTTCGTTCCAAAAACTCTTTTCTAAGAAAACATAAATTGGGTGGCTCCAACAAAAATATGTGTTTATCCTTATACTCGTGCAGATTATATGTTCTATAGAAAAAATTGTAAAAACTCAGTTCCTTCTCAAAATTTTCATGGAAAATTTTCATAAAGTCGGGTAGTGTCACGCCCCTATTTCGTCCCTCATAGTTACGTGATGTTTTTCCTTTAAATATCCATAAATAAGTGCTATAATTTAGTTCATATTCAGATAGATCTCAAGGCCATATATAGCCAGTATTTCCATCTAGGCTTGTAACCTCTAATTTGTTTATGTTTACGAAAAACAACCGCAGAGTGACAGTTTTATCAGCAAACATATCAAGTGCCTAAAAGCCTCAATATTTACTTTTTTGAGTTTCTTGAAGATAAATTCACATAATTAGTAAATAACTTCATGAGAGATTATGTACTTGGTGAAGTAATTATTCTGATAAAGTAGGTGCTAATACGGAATTTGTATATGTACTTAACAAACATCAAGAGACGTACAAAAGCCGGAAATTGCCCAACTTAAAAATCAGTAAATATTTGCGAAGGACCAATACAACTCGAGGCACAGTCCTGCGGAACGACGATCACCGGAACACCGGAGAACCAGCCTGACGATCAGTTGCTTGACATCTTGTAAAACTTGATAAAACTTGCGAACCTTCTTGTTAAAGTTATTGAATAATTATTGCTTAAATAATTAACGATTGAACTGGAAATTCTCTTGAAAACTGCCAAGTTTGACAGACTTTGTTAAAGCAGAAATTGAGACTAACAGGACGCTAAAATACAAGGCAAACTAGTGGATATATCACGCATCTGAACCGCTCAATAAAAGGCTATTACTAGCTAATTTTATTCAAATTATATCCGCTAAAAATCGCACTGTGAAACACCAAAATAAGTCCTTGTAAAATGCCAATTATTCAAGTTAATTACTCCTAATATAAACCTCAATAACACCACGAGGAACATTATTAAAATCAGTGCGTAGCAAAGTTCGATCCTGACGTATTAGAACTATGCAAGATTTAAAAAAAGCACTGCACAACCGACCGGAAAACGATGCGGAAAACAAAACAATTGAGGAATTTAACAAGCTACTCAATGGTCTTGAACAACAATCAGACTACAAAGTGCTTCCCGTGAACCAACTCAAAATCCATTTCAAAAATCAGCTGCTGTCAATAATTCTGCCTTATTCTTTTGGCATTATATACATAAATCCGAAAGTCCAAAAACATTTGCTACCTATCGTAACCAGCAGCAATAGCACATTTGCATTATCAACCGTAATGATTGATACTTAGGCCAAGAAATTTCCACACAAAATAGCTATGCCTATTTCAAATCATTACACATAGCAGCGTAATTGCCATTTATTTGAGACTTATATAACTCGACAATCAAACATTTCTAAACCTTTTCTAAACTTTTTCAGACATTCTAAACTAGTAAATGTTCTTCTACTGATTTCTCTGGCCTTTCGAATTCCGGTGTCAGAGCCATAAACTATGAGCTGGAATTTATTCAAGAAAATTGCAACCTTTCTCTCCATGACAGGTCTCTTATACAGCTACTAAAATTTTTCTCTTATGAAAAGATCTACTTTTCTGACAAACAGCTGATCCTGCAGCATTCAAAATCATTTGAAAACTCCCCAGATGTTGAAAAGATTCCCGTCCACAAACTCGTGTACTGCGGAACCCAAAAATTTTTTCCCTTCAATTGTCGACGCAATAAAAAAGCAGCCAAACATAGCTGGCCATAAAATAACCGCAATAGCTTTTGTAGATCAGAAGTCTCAAAAAGATAGTAACAGAAAGAAGAGCTATTAATTTCTTTTCATTAAATGCTGAGATGATAGATTTTGATTAGGAATCTGTATATCTGATTGATCCCTCTATTAGCTGCTCTCAAATAAACTTGATCAGAGTGTTACACATTCAATTGACCTTACCTCTTTGAATTATAGTAGAGAAAAGTCAATTTCAAGAGTGATGAAGTCATTTTAGAGAGGGAGGTAAGTCACTTGCTATCAAAACCTTAACCACGCAAACAAACACAAGATTGGCTCCACAAAGATTGAAAAATGATGTCACACGCAATTTAGTTGAAATTGCATGAAGGAATGAACAAAAAGCAGATTTGAATTGGTTGCGACAAAATATGGTCTAATATGGTCTAAACAAAAATTTCGACAAAATCCCAGAAGGTCAAAAATAGCCCCAGCTTTCCCCGTGCTGCCATTAATTCAACTTCAGAAAGATTTTTCGGAAATATAATTTATGGTTTTAGCGAAAATATTGGCAACGAAAAATTAACTTCAAAAACATGAAGCAAAGGCTGAAGGAATCAAATAGGTTTCAAAACATTTAAATCGAAAGCACAATTTATTCAATGCAATCTTTTTGTGTTGAAATAAGCCATCACCATTATAAAAACCTTAGCACTTGTCTCCAAGAGAGCTTGTCAATCAGCAATGAAAAAACAGCTACTGAAAATAAGAACTTGCTTCTTATTGGAGATTTTAATATCGATTCTACAATTAAAAAGAGAACTTCTCGACTGAACTTCGACTCCATACTACCTAGAGCCTGTATAATCACCATTGCCAATTACAACAAAAGCAATCAGCTTATTGATAACATAATTACTGATAGTGCAGTTATGGCTGAACCTTCTGTACGAATGTTTGAACCCAGTGTTAAAACCGATCATTTAGCACTCTTAGTTCTGAGAGAATTTAAAAGAAAAAATGTACCATAAAAAGTATGAAAAAATCACATCGCAGCTTGAAAAATTTTAAAATAAAAAGCTAATTCGTTAAAATTTTATCAATCCAAGCAACCAACTCAAATGCATCTGGAATTTAACAAGAATGTCAATGAAGCCATTGTAAAATGTGCGCGACGAAATAAGTATTTTGTGCAAAATGACAAATCAAGTTTGTCTTCATTAAAAGATAGTGTCATATCCGAGCTATTCAAAAAGGCAACTATTGATCAAAAGGAATAGAAAATATTATATGACACGAGAAACAAAAAGGAAAGCGATCGAACAATTTCATTCTCGCAAAACTCTTTTAGAATACCTGTCAAACTCACGGCAAACCCTCAAAACTTGATAGATAAAAGAAACTACCTCAAATATGCGCCAGAATAAAGTTGCTTTTTCGTTTCATTTTGTTAGTGAGCAGGGTCCTCTAAAGCCGACAAGCCCATATTGTTCCTCATTTTACAGTGATCTTGAACAACTGTACTGATCAATGTTTTTCCCTCCATCTGAACAGAAAAAAAGGGTTCGTTACTAATCGCGTCAGGAAAAAAAAGATAACAGATCAACAGAAATATATATCTACATATTAAGCACTTGACTCAATCAAACATGAGTGGCACAGAAAAATTGGGATCGACAGGATTTGACAAATCGATACAAGTTACTTTACGATAGTGTTTTTACGAAGGCAAAGGCGTCAAAAAGTTTTAATCATTAACACTCAGGGTGGTATAGAGGGTGATCCTCGGCGAGGGTGATCCTCGGCGAGGAGTTTTTGACCAACTGCTCTTTAATATTTACAAAAACGATCTTTAAGGTCCTATTAACGAGCACTGTAAACTGTCCAATACCTGTCTGATACCTTAGGACTTTCAGGGGACAAAAACCTATCAAATTGACTGCATCAGGAAACACCATTTTGGCTTGTGTCTCTAATTTAACGAGAAAGTGCTCAGGAGTGTGTTTATGGATCGAACTCGATTCCTAATTCAATCAATTGAATTGCCCCGGATTGAGGAAACGTTCACGAAAAGCAGTAAGAGTGTTTTCTCTTTGCTCTCTTGTGGTGTCAAGGTCTGTAAAGTTGCATCTTTCAAGTGAATTTTCAAGAAGAATTTAATTTCTCTAACGCTTAAGATTCAAATTCATTCAAACTTTCGTTTGCAGCTCCCCCCAAAATTTTGTTCAATGTAATGCTCTATAAGGCGTGCGCCATGTTAAATACCTTAATTATAACAAAACTTGTAACTCAAGTTTCCAATTTACTCATATAACGCTGTGTTTATTTCAGCTAACTCTTCTCTGGTGTTGCTCCCCAGTGAGTGATATTTTCTGGCCCAGTCTGGAAAGAGGAAACAGCAGTAAAAGGTAAAAAAAATGTTCAAAAATTTTTAAAAAATAAGAAGTTCAGTGTTTGAATGGCGGTCGATCAAGCTTCGAAGCAAGTCTCACAGCTCAGAATTGTATTGGACAACAAAGAAAGAAAGAATATATTTCTTTGATCAGGTAATACAAATCTACATCTAATAATAAACAAAATAATTCTTTACCGCAACCAAAGAGGACAGGTAACGGGGTACTAGTACCCGCAAATTCTGCCCCAGTGAGACTCTCTAATCTTGCAATCAAGAATTAAATAAGCTTAAAAAAAAACGTGAATGTTCTCGGGGAAAAAAACTATAACTATTTATTTGAAATTCCGATCGACCTCAACTTTTCAAGGACTTCATTCCTCTTATGGTACTGCCTGCTAGGATTTAAACCTGGAGATCGAAAACTTTAAAAGTTAATGAAAATTTTTCTTAAGTATTTTCAATTCCTAAAATGCTAAAAAAACACAAAAAATGCAATATCTCGTAAACTACGGGGTTTTAGATGTTCATATTTTTACACAAGAAAGCCAACTCTCAAATAAACCTCTGGTAGCATTTATCCAATGGAATAGAGAAGAGAAGAAAAAAATCAGGCAAAGAGGCTTTTGACAATGTCATCGTTGTTGACTAATAAATTTCTTTGAAATTGTGGTAAAAATTAATTATTTTCTTTGCACAACCGCAAATAATATTTTCAGGAAAAACGTCTGCATTTGAGAGAGCATTGAAGAGCTTAGAGGCCCTTGCCTTAATTGATCTTTTTTCAATTTGCCTTCTACAAATAGGTTCATTTAGCAGCGGTTTTTCCGAACTGCGGGTTATCCGCCTCTCAACAAAAGTAAACATGTCATTGAGTTGTGGCTCCTGGTGGAGCTTACTTAATGATTTGAGAACAAACTTAAGAAGTTCGTATATATGAAGTTGATACAAGTTCAAAATTTTATGCTTCATAAAGAGATCTGAAGAACTATCACTATACTTCCTAAAATGAATTAGCTTCAAAATTTTCTTTTGGAGCATAAACATAGGCTCCAACATTGAATAGCTTGTACAACCGTAAATCAGAACACCGTATTGGATAATAGAGTTAACGTTGGTTTTGTAGTATTCTATTAAATTAGATCGGGGGCAAAGTGCCTAAGTTTTGCCATTATGCCACACTGCTTAGAGAGTCTCGATGTTACGTATTGTACATGTGAAACAAAAGATAGCTTATTGTCTACAAAGACACCAAGATACTTGCACACAGGTTGGACATTTATGGTTGAGTTATCAATCAGGAACACATTATCAATAGCATTTTGCTTAACATTCATCTGAACTGTTTTATTAACATTAAGAGACAATTTATTCGCTGCAAGCCAATCTTTTACTTCACTCAATTCTTTTTGAACGACCTCACTTTCAACATCAATGAAAGTAAGGTTCGTATCATCAGCAAACAACAAACTTTTTGAGTTAGTGCACCGCAACGGTAAATCATTAATGTATATTAAGAAGAGGAGCGGACCAAGAATAGAACCCTGTGGAACACCGTACTTAACGCTTTGCCATTTAGATATTACACCATTAACTTCAACCCGTTGCTGGCGATTCGTTAAGTACGACTTGAAGCAATCTAGTGCTTTTGACCTGACACCATAAGAGTCCAACTTCTGAAGTAATATAATATGATCAATAGTATCAAATGCCTTACGGAGGTCAAGGAAGAAACAATGTATAGATTTGACATTACACTTTTGCCTTACATTTTCGGTTAATTCTACAAGTGCGTCGATGGTACAATGCTTGCTTCTGAAGCCAACTTGACAGTTGCTTAGCAGATTACAGCTTTCAAAAAAGTTGTACACTCTTTTAGACATGGCACGTTCATAAATTTTACTCCATATAACAAGGAGTGATATTGGTCGATAATTATTCTCTTCAAGTTTTGAACCTCCTTTATGCAGCGGTAAAACTTTTGCGTATTTTAGTTTTTCAGGAAAGATGCCTGCAGCGAATGAAATGTTTATCAAATGTTTGAGGAAGCGAACTACCACTGTTGCTGAGAGTTTAACGAGTATATTATTTATACCATCAATACAATTCAAGACAATTTCCTGTATTGTAATAATGTCTACAAGTTGAAACTATAGCTGTCTTCCACGTGTCACCATGTCACCAACAAAAAGTAATAGTGGCTTAAATTCTGACTTAAATTTATACTTTTCATATCACCTTTATTGTAATAAAAATTTATATCTCTCAGGAAATCTGCTATGTTATCTTCTTCTCCTATATCATCCAGCTTCACACTATTACTAGATAAAATTTCCAAATACTTGTGTCAATACACATTAATTACCTCTTACTATGAATCCATTTTCTTTCAGTTCAGCACCAACACTAATGTTTTTAACTTTACCTTCAATATCTTTTGTAGGTGATAACCTCAATTGTGAGTTTCCTTGTGCATTTGCGTTTACGAAAATTATCCTTGTTTCATGAGGTATCTTAATTATATTACCATCAGCCTCTTTTATCTGTACAGGATCGTTAAAAGCCAATGCATATGTTGCATCAGCGCTTGACTATAAAAAAGCTTCATATAATTTTCTATTATTTTCTATTAGTGCATCAGTTCATGAATTTGATGCTTTTGTTAATGGATCAAATAACTGTTCCGTGTTACCATAATATTTCTGTTGTATTAATATATCTTCCAATCTGTTTCTGTTTTTTTTTTCTAGATTTTTAATTGTATTAGTGTTACCAGTTTGCCCAAATTTTTATTAGATTAAATTCTTTTTACCATATTATTTCTGATAAAACCAAAATGTTTTTGAGTAGCGTATTAAAAATATAACCATTCACCAAAATTATATTCTCATCGTAAGAAGAAATTCACAACTTTGTTTCAGTCAACGGAGCTTCAACACATAACTGGTAAATGGTTTTTTGTTTTAAGGTTATCAAAACAGTTAAAACTCTGTTTTTAGCGTATTTTATTATTGATGGCAAAAGTGCATCAAAAATGAACGACATAATTTTCCATATTCTCTCCTCTTTTTACCGCTGCAGATACCATCTACCCATTACTTTAAAATTATCTCACCCAATAAGAGGTGAGATTGATGAAAATAAATTGAAAACTGAGAACGTAAAAGCCACAAAGCACATGAGACGTTTCAGCAAACAATCTCCGCATTGATGATAGGAATTCAGTGTGAAATATTGATCAAATTCCATTAAACAATGATACGCTTCGAGAACCCGGCTGTGTGGGTTTTACCCGTAGATTAAAAATGACCATATCTTTTGATACTGACAATGAACAATCAGACAATTGCTAATTTAATCTTCTACCTCGGCAAAGACTGCCTCCACTTCGTAGTGGAACCTGCCTCTCCACTCAGGTTGTGCATTCAGTGCCTGTGCCACAAAGAGTGCCCTCTGTGGGAAGAAGTCCAGAATTTGCAGGAACAGCTTGCTCACATTCTCTTGTGACACAGAAAGTGCCACCGAAGATGCTATCGCTTCCTTCACATATGGCTCCACAAATTTAGAACGGAACACCTACCAAAAGGATACTGATACAACAACAAGAATTAGTTTCAAATTATTTGGTTTAATTTGCTTGCCGATATAACTGCCAAAGAGACTTCTGAATGTAGAATATAAACCAATTTAGCAGAAAATTTACATTCTTTAGCAAAAAAATAAATCAAACTCTGTTGGCGATAAGTTACGTTGTAACACTATGCATGCTAAATGTGAGAAAAACGCCCACAATTCTAAAAACTAGAAGGCAAAGGAATATTGACGAAATCAACATTATTTTACAAATCTTAAATTACTCAAATTTCTCAAAACTCTCAAATTTCTGCTACCGAAATTACCAAATATACCACAAATAATGATGAAAGGGCTTTTGACCACTCTTTCTGTTCCCAAGAGTGGTTGTTGTTGGAGATCAATGTCATAGTTTCAGAAAGCTTGGCAGAACAAATGGGTTTTCAGGCACTTTTTGAAAGCCGAATAGTCTATCGTCTGTCGTAGATATTCAGGTAGCTCGTTCCATTGTTTCGCTCCTTGGTAGCTAAAGCTTCTTTTTGTAATTTCACTCTTGCATTTCGGTAGTCTGAACAATTCTTTCCTTTTGGGATGTGATGATGTGACGTTTCGAGAAAAAAAACTCCAAAAGGTACGAGGGTGCTGTTGTGCTATTCACCTTGTGCATCATGCATAGGATCTTATATGATATTCGGAAATCTACGGGTAACCAATGTAATTTTTTCAACAGCTCAGTGGCGCTTTTGGAACTTGTGTATCCACATACGAACCTTGCTGCAGAATTCTGGATTCTTTGCAGTTTTCGTAGGAGGCCTTTATCAAGTTTGATATAAATTGAATTGCAGTAGTCCAGGGCTGACAAGAGATAAAGCATGTAGCAAGTTCTTTCCGCTGTTCATATTTGACATGCTTTCTGATAGAGTATAGTTTTCGAAGCTGTATGTAGCATTGTTTACAAACTTTATTCACTTGAGTTGCATAGTTGAAATTACCATCCAGTGTAATCCCTAGTAGCCGAATTTCCGCACAGACCTTCACTTTAGTGTCATTAATGTCAATTTCAGAAGGAACTCGAAAAGTTGATCTCTTGCTTTTAAGAAAAATAACTTCTGTTTTTTCTTGGTTGATTTTTAATTTCAAGGACTCAAAGACTGAGCTGATTTTTCGAACTATATCGCTAATTTCAGATTGATTGTTGTTAAACTCGAACAATAACTGGCTGTCATCTGCATAAAAGTGATAGTAAATGTTCAAACCATCCAAAAAATCAAACAACGGAATTAAATAAACGGTAAATAAAACGGGTCCGAGTATCGAACTTTGTGGTACGCCAGTGTGCGTTGTGATGCTTCCAGACCATTTATCTTCAATTACTACACGTGTCTTTCTGTTGTGCAGGTAAGTAGTAAAAAACTTCAGTACGGTGCCTTTTATTCCAAGACGATGTTCTAAAATTGAAAGTAAGATAGTAAAGTCGACAGTATCAAATGCTGAGCTCAAATCAAGCGCTATCAGGAGCACAATTTTACCCTCACTTAGTAATTTCGCAATGATTTCAAAACAGAAAAGAACTCCAGATTCCGTTGAATAGCCCTTGCGGTATGCCGATTGATGGACAGGCCACAAAATGTTTATCGTAAGATGGGACATTAGTTGTTTTAGAATAATTCTCTCGGCCAATTTCGAGACAGTTTTTAAATTTGTTACTGGTCTGTAATTGTTTATCTCGTTAACGTCGCCTTTTTTGTGGAGAGGCCTGACTATGCCTTCCTTGAGAGACGTTGGGAAAATGCCACTTAATAAAATGCTGTTTATCAGTGAGGCAAAAAACTCCGGATACGAGCATATCATGTGTTTGAGAATATTGGTTGGCACTATGTCATTATTGGATGTAGAGTTAGAAATTTCCGTGCACGTTTGTTTGATTTCAAGACTAGTTACTTGGTTAAACTCTTCCCATACAAATGCATTTGTAGTCACTGGTTTCCACGTTTTTGACCCAAACGTTGCTGATATCGTTTTAACCTTTTCAGCGAAAAAAATGTTGAAATTATCAGCCAATTTCTGAGCGTCATCGAATTCTGGGAGTACTGCAGTTTTCCGTTTGAAAATTTCATCAAATGTTAGATATCGTATTTTGCTAGCCGAGTCATTCAGTCGTTGAGATAGGAAGTTGCATCGTTTTAGGTTTAAAATTTCGTAGTATTCACTCAGACAGCTTTCAAACTTCACTTCATTTTCCGTTGTGGGGTACTTTCTCAGTTTTCGTTCTAAAACTCTTTTCCGTCTCTTCATTTTCAGGCATTCAGTATCAAAATACCTTGGTTTGCCTTAACATTGCAAATGTCTTCCTGTGGTAACTTGCTGATCTCTAACTTTCACTAACGTAAAGTAAAGTTGATTAAAAACATCATTAATTAAAAGTTCTTCCGACTCATATGAGTCTAAGTTAAGTTTAAGAATCTCCAATTCAAGCTGTTCGAAGCAGTTATGAACGAAAAAGTCTGTGTTTACTTTTGCCCATTTGAAAACTTTTGCTTCCTTTTTCTTGTGGATGTACTTCTCAGTGGTGAAGGAAAAAATGACACAGTAATGATCTGAGACAAAGTTCTTATCAACTCTACACCGAACATGATTCTCTTCATTCGTAGCGACGAGATCAAGAATATTGCCCGAAATTATAGTGGGCTCAAAAACCTGGTTCGCCAATCCAAATTCTTTGAGCATTGATTCCAGTTTTCTTTTGTGAGAGTCATCTTTGTTGAAGGGGATATTAAAATCTCCAAGAACAAAAAATGTATCATATTTTGCGCAGTATTTGGCTAGTAGGTCACCAACGTCTTCAATGAAAGAATTGAAAGATCCACTTGGCGGCCTGTAACCAATAAAAATAAAAATTTCAGTTTGATTGATCTTCAATAAAACGCCCATCAATTCAGCGTGCACAAGTCATTTGTTGAAACAGCAATGCAGCCTTAAATTTTGTTTTGTAAAACAGTGCTATTCCTCCACCATGACTAAGTGTACTATCGGCGTGTAAAAATCTATAACTTTTTCCTGCTATCATTTTCAGTACGAATTCATTGTTAGTTGAAATCCAGGTCTCGGTAATTGCGAAAAACGAAAACGAATTTCCATACAGATAATCAATTGTTTTTTCTACTTTATTAGAAAGGGATCTCGCATTCCACAGAGCACAGTTTACAACACTTCCATTTAGTCAGGTATTATTCAACTGTTCAACATTCAGCGTATTCAGCCATATCCTCGCTTCCTCATTCAGAAAGTATCGCCGTAAGATGATGTCCTCTGGCCACGTATCTGCACATTCTATCATATCCGTGTTTTCTTCTGGAAAAACGATATGAAACGATCTAAGGTTCTTGTTCCTACTTGGAAGTTCACGGCAAGCAATTGGATCGAGATTCTGTGAGTGACAAGAATCCATCACGGCTGATTTATCAATCGAGGGCGGAACCCTACTGAGGAAATAGTGTTTCCTGGGAGGTTTTCTCGGAGCAGGTTTCACTCCTTTAAAGACAGTGTCACTTCTTTTCCCTTGCACCACCGCTACTTCCGTCACGGTAGTTCGTCTTCGCTTCCTTGAAGCATCACTACTTATTGAGTTGGTGCTCTCACGTCTGGGTTTGTTGCTTTTCTCAAACATTTGTTTTGCAGGATTCAGAGTCATTGACGTTTTTACAGCTCCGGAATACGATCCAATTGTAGGCATTGCCGAATGATTAGACAGTGGTCCGGAAAATCCTCTGGTATAAGATCCATTCGTGGGCATTATCATATGATTAGACAGTTGTTCCGGTTCGGTGGCGGCATCTATGGTTTGTTTTAGCGATTGCTTAATTTCAGTCACGTCCGTCTCAATTTTTTCAAGCTTACTGAGTTTCGAGGAGATTAGACAGAGGTATTCAGTCAGATTCAGCTTGGAGCAGGCAGAGCAACACCATTTCAGTGTACCGCAAACATAAGGTAAAGCACTCGGGTCAAGGCACTTTTTGCATAGGCCAGTTCTGCTGCACCATATGCATATGGTAAGCTTTCCGGAGGATTCCGAACACGATCCACAATTAAGCAAAATGCTTTCATCATTTTCATCATCAAACATGTCGTCAGTTTATTCCGGTGGTACCTAAATAGGTGCCGTTGGAATAAAAAAAAATACTGGGGGATATTGGAAAGTAAAGTAAGGCTCTGAAGTAAAGTAAGGTTCTGTAGTACCTAATTAGGTGCTGTTGAACCTTTCCATAAAGAGCAGCTACAGGTCTGCTTGCAGATAATCACAGCTGTGTGTCCTTCTTTGTCAGTCCTCGGGCAATGCTTCTTGTGCAAGATCTTGTTCTTCAGAATAGAAGCAATTCCGCTGAGAGCAGTTTGCGACAGGTGTATTTCGTCTCCCTCCAAGAATTTGTCCTCCCGAGCGGGTACAGGTTCGCGACTTTAACTAGCACAACCAGGGTTTCTATTGGAGTAGATCTTCTCCTATATACCTCTGTAATCCCAGGCTTTGTCTTTCTGCAAGGTGTTTAACAAAGAATTTACCGCCTGGGTTCTCTCTGGATAATCCAATCGATGAGGTAGTCCAAGAATATAGGTCTTCCTAGATAGGGCCGCTAACCTCTGTCCCAATTGGTCTAGTTCCCTGGCAACACTGTGAGGCTGCGCACGTGAGGGTTCTCTAGCGTTTGTAAACAGATCGTTCGCTCCCAAAAACACAACTACAATGTCGTATTCGTTCCTCTCTGGAAGGAAATCTAACGCGTGGCAGACTGGCACCAGGGATGGAAACGATATTGAAGTTGGGAAAAGTACAATCCTTGAGTTGAGAATCGGCTATGATAAGGTTCTTCTTGGGTGACGTCTTAGCAATATGGTATCTCATCAACTCTGTTTCTAAAATCCCTCCATTGAGGGTCTTCCACACAGAGTTCGTCGAAACATATTCACATATTCTATTTAATGGATCCATTAGTGTCAAAACAATAGTGTCTAAATAAGTGATCAAAATATGCAAGCCATTCATATGCAATACGCAGCATGAAGAAAAAAAAGCTTTTATTGTAGGTCTAGAAAATCAGCCGTACAATTAACACCATTCAAATTTTCCTTGCGCATGGTGCCAACGACGCTATTGCATCAATGGTCAGCGGCTTAAATTGGAATCCAACCGGTTTTCTTCATACAGTATTGAATTTTTTGAGAAACTGAAAGCATCTATTGAACATTGCTTTTCAATGTTGTTTAACTCAAAGACAGCATAAAGGATATATGCCGATAATTGTTCACATCCGATGTTAATCCTTGTTTATGAAGCGGAAGCAATCGCTGTGTTTAAACCAGACGATAATCTTTGTCGAAAGCCTGATTTAGGAGATCAGTGATGGATGGTGCAGCAAATGTCTTGAGAAACTTATTAGAGCTTCACCAAGCGATGTGGAAGATTGAAGACGTTTAATTTCCCCCCTCACTTCTGATAAAATTGTTTCCGTCAAAAACATTGCCCGATCCTCTCATCACCTGAGCTAAAATTTTCGAGTACCCGGACTTTTTAGGAAAAAAACTTGTCAACTACTCTGCGCACACACATTTATCGGCAATAAATATGGTCAATAAAACTCAAGTGGATAAAATTTAAAACACATGTGGATAAAAACCACCAAAAATTGAGTGAAACTATGCTTACTTTCGAAATTAAGCAATGTCATTCCACTATCTGTATGGCACACTTACAGGTTAGTTTTAGATTTTAGATTAAAAACGAGATCTCTCGATTCTGACTAAAAAAGGATTAAGATTTTTCAATTTCGAAACAATTTTTATCAAACTCAAAAATTGCAAAGGTTTTCTCCACCTTCCGGGAATATTTAAAAAGTTTTTGCAACCCCCCCCCCCCTACAAATTAGACCAAAATATGAGTTTTCCCACCGCACAACATTGGCGAAAAGTTTTTTGCCGAGCACAAAATTAAGAAAAATTTACAGGTTTTGTCACCACCAAAATTGAAAAATTTTACAAGGTTTTTGTTACCGCCGAAATGCACCCCGGGATCCGTAACAGGTGGTGAGGACCTCCCCACCCGCCACAAAACGCTATGCACGACAATTCCTCAAGGGGACGTCCCCCCGTGACAATACGTGCATCGCTCCAGGTACCTTTCGATCAACTTTATAATAATAATAATAATAATAATAATAATAATAATAATAATAATAATAATAATAATAATAATAATAATAATAATGAATTTAACTAAACTTGGTTGCACCAAGCTTAGTACGTCCCTAACGGGGCTTGAATTTGGTTTCCCTCAAACACTGTCCATCCATATGGGTACAATTTGTAATTAAAATTCTTCTTAGCTAAATCAAATAGATATTCTTTGACTTCTTTTTTGAATTTGTGAGGACTTGAATATGGGTTATAGTTGGGAAAATCACGCGCCAGTGACATCGAATTGTTGAAGTTTGTAACTCGTTGGAAAAAATTTGATCGGCAACGCTGGCGATTACATTCGTTTGAGTATAAAAATATTTTCTCGTTTGATCGTGTTTTCGGATGTCCATTCCTTATTTGCCAAAATTGCTCTGCCTCAAGTGGAAGTTTTCTTGTCAAAATTCTGTTCAAAACTACGAGATCCAAAAAGACAAGTTGATATGTGATCGGAAGTAAATTTACTGATCGAAGACAATCATTGTATTCTTTATCACTATAATGACTGTTTGATTGTATCCATTTTAAACTTTTTCTCTGAAGCCTTTCCATTTGCCTGACGATAGTTTTACTGGCATACCAAACATTTGATCCATAAAACAAGATTGATAATGTAAGTTTTGACTAGGTTGCATTTAACTGACAATTTTGTTTCACTTGGAATTGATCTCTTAGATAAGCAAGCTTCTGATTGACTTTTCGTAGAACAAAACTTAAATGATAGTCCCATGACAAACTTTCGGAAAAATATATGCCCAGGTCTTTGAAGTGTATTTCCTGTGGGATGTTTCTATGGCTAGGAAGACGCAAAATTTGCTTGTTTTGATTTTTACGTAAGGAAGATTGCACGTTTTTAAATTTATCGAAATTGAAGTTTAACCGATTCTCCTTGCTCCACACAATAACATTTTCAATATCTTTTTCCAGCTGCATTTTATTGTCTACAGTGCTGACGATTTTTGTGTCATCCGCGTATAAAAAGCACTCATTGACAATTATTTCGGGTAGGTCATTTATATAAACGGAAAAAAGAACCACAGTGAAAATTGACCCTTGAGGCCCACCGCTAGTGATCGGTCGAAAGTCCAATTTTCCGCAAGATATTACAACTCTCTGTTGTCGATCTGTTAAATATGACGCAAAAAATCTCAAGAAAGCACTATCAAATCCCATTCGACATAATTTTACAAGTATGATGTTATAATTGATGGTGTCAAAGGCTTTTGCTATGTCTAGATACACTGTCATTGGCATTTTGTTGGCTTCAAGTAACTCATACAACCTGTTGCAGTAGACAAGTAATTGAGTGATGGTTGAACGATTTTTCCTAAAACCATGTTGTTCTACGCAAAGCTTTTGTTGCAGAAAGATTGAGAACTGTTTATACACCATACGCTCAAATAGTAGTGACAAGGAGCTAAGCATGGCAATTGGTCGGTAGTTTTTGATATCTAATTTGCTACCACTTTTGAAATGGGGTCGTACATGCACTTTTTTCCACAAACTGGGAAACTCACATTTGCTAACACAGCAACTGAAGATAAACAAAAGTTGATTCGAAATGTACGGTAAAGCAGATTTCAGAAATTTTGGGCTGATTCCATCAGAAGAGTTAGCACCACTACGTATGTTTTTGACTTCCTCGCTCATAGCCGCTTTGCTAAACTGAATGTCATCAAGAAATATTTCTGGACTTTGATTAAATGGAATAACAACTTCAGTATCGTCTTGAATAAAAACAGAAGCGAAATAATTGTTAAAACAATCTGCAATGCTCTTGTACCCAAAGACTTCTTTTTCCATGTACACCATTTTCTCTGGAAGAGCTGGTTGTTTTTTATTTGTCTCATCAATTTATATGCATCGTTTGTTGACCAGACCTTGCTTTTTTCAACGAAATTTTTCTTGTCATTATTTAGAGAAATGGATAATTCTTCTCTAAGTCGTTCTTCTAGATGTTTTGAGTGGAATTGCAATAGAAGACGCTACTTCTAATTTATGGTAAAAGGAGTCGACAATATTATCAACTGAGTCAAATGAAGACATTGGAAAATTAAAATTGATCGTAAATTCGTTCCAATTAGCTTTGCCAATATTTAAACGTTTCATTTTAGGCAACGGTTCTAACTGATAAAACCAATTTTCAGAGTAACTTACTTGCATTCAACAATACCTAGGCTCTCAGTAAAATTTTGAAAATTAGGGTTATGTTGAGCAATTATATAATTCAGTTTTTCTGTCAAATCATTAAAATTTTTAGCCACTTGTAGGAAGAATTTACAGAAATCACTCAATCGAAACGTTATTCAACAAACAAACTACTAACGTCAGACGAATTGCTCTCAAACGACAGATGAGCGGTTGACTTCGGTAGTAGCCAGTGGGGGCTTACGGCTGCTTAGAAGGGTTAGTTAAGTTTTTTTTCTAAAAAGCCACAGAACTAACAATTGCTACACTTCGTTTGAGGGCAATTAAAAACGGTCAAGCAAAATATTTGCATAAACTCAAAACGACACACATGACCACAATAATTGCTTGAATCTTCGTTCGAGAGCATCTTCTGTTGAATAAAAGCTACTAAAACCAAATTATTTTAAAGATATATTTTTGGGGAAGATATCGTTAACCTGCCTCTTGATTTTTGTTCAGCAGATTGATTGAAACTATTTTTTGTCAAATGCATTTCCTGTTTCAAATACACTCCAAAAAACTATTCATTTGGAATACGCTCCTGTTGGAGCTGTAAGCATAGATTGCCCTATCTCCTGTTCTAATCTTGCTGTAGGTCGCCATATTTTTCTTAAGTCTTTTAAAAGACAGAGTAGCATTACACTGCAACTCTTGGATTGTACCAAAGGCCACGATTAGATTAATAACAGCCTCAGCCTCCGGCTCGCCGTTATAAATAACACAATTTTAAATCGCCCAAATTGCAACCTTATAAAGCAGAAGGGAAGAAATTGACCTGGTAAGCAGCTGGCATCTTTTCAACAGTGGAATAGATCTGGAGGAGAGAAAGGAAGGCCTGTTGGTCTTGTGAAGAGACACTTAAACAGAGACAGAGTCCCAGTTGGTCTAGGAAGTGTTGCTGGACTAGGTCTACTCGTTTCAGTACAGTCTCACTAACTGTCCCCATGTCACACCCAGCTAGTTGTGAGTTGAGACTGCTCAACTGGAGGGATACCCTCTTGACACTCCCCAGTTGATCCAAAGACAGCGTCTGCTTCTTTCCTACTCATAAATATTGCCAAAATATTATGGTTTCCTCCCTTTTCCTGAATTCATTGAAACAAAACAACCGTACTTCGTAGGTCACTAAAAAAATTGGAATCATCAAAAATTATAAATACGTACGACTTTAGCAAAGCGTTCTGCGGGCTGAATGATAGAGACGCGAAGTGTTGTTGAAAATGCGGTGTTAAATGAATCGAGGTGAAAAGAAGTAAAACCATTTAACTCAGCTGCCCTAAATTCCATGTGTACAAATTAATAAGAATGTCAAAAGTTGCAAGTCGGTTGCATGATTTTTTTGCAGCACACACAGCTTTATAACTTTACTCATTTTTCTCACAGCCGAAAACATTCAATATATTGTCCAGGTATTCCATATCGTCACGTGACATTCAATACATTTTTCATTAACCAACACACATTCAATTTCAGATCCATTTTCTTACACAAACAAAATTCACATGAGTGGATCAAAAGTTAGTCTCTGGACAATTTCTCTGAGGAAATTAAAAATCAAAGCAACCTAAGCATAAAAAGTCGGTTGCATGGATTTTTTTAACAGAACACATCAAACAGCTTTTTCAACTCCATTTTTTTCAATACACGACAACATTGGATATATTACTGGCTGGGTATTCTATCGTCATACTAGCTGGGTATTCTATTCTTGATGAGAATCCATTTTCTTACTAACATACACATTCAGTTTCAGCTCCATATTTTTCTTAATTTTGCAACTCAAACATCAATTTTTACGTGAGGGGAACAAAAGTTGGTATCGGTATGTTTTTTTGAAGAACTAAAAACATAATCGCCAGAGGCATAAGATATCAAGATGACTGATACTACAAATTTATCGAAATGGACAAAAGAAAAGCTGGTAGACGAGGTAATGCAACTCAGAATTCAAAAAAAGAGTCGAGTCGCTAACTGTCGCAACAAATAAGTTAAACGCAACAGATATTAAACCTCATCAAAGACAAAACACCGGACAAAAACAGATCAACCAAAACTTAACTGGCAATTTCACACAAAGTTTGTCCCGCGATTTACGAAACAACTTCTATTTTCTGATAGCCCATTAGTCCGGCGAAATGACATTAGCAATGAGGCAGCTGTCCATTCGTATCCGTCATCTAAAATTCAAGACCTGGTTAACAACGTTAACAAGTATGCGCCATTAACTAAAGCAGGATGTCTGATGGTTCACACTGGACATAATTTAATTGATCAGGTTCTGCCAAGCGAAGAGGCAGCAAAAGAGTTAGAAGCTGTTCTATCAAAATGTTGCAGAAAATTAAAACCATACAGACCAGCTATTTGCAAATTGAAAAAAGTAAAGAATGATACATTTGGGAAAGAAACAAACATGAAATTGAAAAGTTTAATTGTCAGTTAAATGACATTGCAGATGGACTAAACGTCGAAATCCAAAACACACCCGGCATATTGCCGGAAAATAGCCGCCGTTGATTCCCATAAACAAGATTGCGATTTGAAGAAAAACTATTAAAATGATTTTTGTACAATTTTAAAGTGCGAACTATTTTGATGTAGTGAGACAACACAGGGGCTAGTATCAATACCAATAAGCATTAGAAATGGTAACTACGAAAAAGTTCGAGTAACGGGTATCTAAAATCGGGCTTTATGGCTTTATCCCGTTTCTACTTCTGATTTCGTTTTTTTATACTGACTCTGCTCATTTTGAATTCCTTTGCTGAGCAACTGCTGTCTAAAAACACTTTCAGCAGATCGCGAGAAGAGTGAAACTAACCTAGAGAAGTCAAAAGATTTCACGCAAAATGTCGAAAAGGCGGCAAAGTGAGGTAAAGCAAAAAAATTTTATCCGACGAAGTAAAAAACATGAGCGCTATAATAGACGGCTGAGAAGCTGAGGCGGCTATTAAAGTTCTGAACTATACTTTGGATCAAGCAGATATTCGAAGGCAACCATCCAAACCAAAACGGAATCCAAAAATAGTGTTCACCCTCTAAAATTATCAAGTGTGGGATCAGCCTGCTGGGTGCAATGTGTCTGTGAGCCAAATTAAAAAGGAAACAAAAATGGAAACGTTATGAGCAACTGGAAAAGCAATGGTGATATAGGATATAATGCGATTGGGTGACTAGGTTTTTGGAAAATGATTTCCAAATGGATATTTTTTCTCTTTTCAACTTAATCTTTTTGGAAACTCAATATAAAAACCTCGCTCAACTACATAATTCAAAAACAAACAATAAACTCTACAAAAAGCTTCCTATGTGCGTATTTTAGCATCCTCATTTAGTTGCCGCTTTGCAAATAAAACCCGAGATTAAAAAATCATTCTAAAGACATAGGAGCAGTTTCTACACCAAAGAAATACACTTTACCATCAAATGTTTCTCTACTTATATCTAAAACCCTATATGTTCCCTCATTTAGATGTCATTCTTCACGAACTTTGTTGTAAAATTAGGATTTGTTAATTTGTTGAATTTTCGATGGTGGGTACGATATTATGTTTCTAAATAATAAATAGAAAATTAAGTAAATGGAAACATATCTGCAAAATATTCCAACGGAGTTGTTTTTCAACTGCATAGATTGCCAGAGGAGTTTGGTTACACCAAGCCAAGTATCATTTTTTCCTTTTCAAATTCTATTTTTTGGACAAGTTTTTGACATTGTTGAAGTTGGTAAACTTGATGAAAAAACGGTGAAAGATGGTAGTTTTGTTAAAATTAACTTGGTGACCTGTGATGGAACAGTGTTTAACTTTTTGGATACCTGTAAAAAAAAGTACCGTATGGCACATTCTCGTTGAAAAACTTGTTGGTTTTTGATTGTTTTATTTTTTCTTTCTATTTATGCCTCAATTTTAGCACCTTTTAGCAGCCGTCTTCTATTTACCTTGTAATTTACCAAATTTAATAAATTTATACGCTATCTTATTCTCTACTACACCTGCGATAGGAGTAGGAGGTAGGTGAAAACTGAAGTCAAGTTTTGAAAATTAGGTAAATGTTCGAAAAGAAAGGAGTCAAAATTCACAGTTCATTATACGGAGCATACTATTCGCCTGTCGATAGAGATTCTTATAATGCAAAGGCTTAAAGAAATTTTTTCGTTACAGTTATAATATTTGAAATTAAATGTTGAAATTAGATTTGAAATATAGATTTCAATAATAATCTCGAAAAAGTAAAATCAGACGCAAAGATGTATAAAAATAATTGCTACTAATTTCAGTAACACAACAGCTAATGTAATGATTAAACATTACTTCGGCATGAAAGGACCAATTCCATGTGAGATTATAAAATGGCCTCCATAACTGACCTGACGCGTCGAAGAGTGCGCTCTCAAGGAATGCCAGAGTGGTGTGCAATGCTTTTAAAGCAAGCAACTGCTGTTTCCTCGCAGAGAGACCTCTCTTCTCCAATAAAAGGGATTGCGCCCTCGAATCCAACTGCGTCATCTGACTCTTCATGGTACCCAGCTGGGAGTTCCACTTTGTTAAAGGTGCCTCCACCCTTTGTCAAAACAAAATAAAACTGGATAGAAGTTAGAAACATAACCGACTAACGTCGGGAGAATTGATATCTAACTAATGTCGCGCGCTTGGGTAAAGTTGAGTCTTCATTGTTACGGGTGAAATGAGGTGGAGGGGTAGAGAGGGAGTAGGGCGCGAATAGAGGGGCCAAACTCCATGCCTTCACAAAATACTCTTGACACCATAAATTTATATCTCCTAAACAGATTCGAAGAACCGCATAATTAGAGACTAGTAAGCCGGAAGGCTCTGAGAGAACTTAATGACATCCTGGTGCTAACTCTATCCCGTTTTTGAGGACAATTCAAAAGTGTCAGACAAAAAATTTGTCAAGCAAAAAATCGCATAAAAACAGCAGGAAGAATTCCGGTAACGAATCGAAGTAGAAAATTGACCAATCTCACTGCCCTGATAAACATTTGACTAAATTATATTGAGCATTTCAAAAAAACCATAGGAAAAAGAACAAGAACATGAGAAAAATAACTGGCCATTAAAGATTGCTAATGATCCATTTGATGATAGAGGTACAAAAGAGATGTTGTGTTTAAGTTTATTATTGATTTGTTTATTGTTTTATACATAAATCTGCAAAGCAGTTTCACTGATCATTAATAATTAACTGATCTTTATAAATCATCTATCTTTTAGTGTAATTTATTCGCCATTTTTTTATTAAAATCACAATCATGAAAAATTCTATAAGTGTAATGTATAATTAAATCATTATTGACGTGTAAGAAGTATGATCATTGTCGCAATTTTCTTCTCAAACCACATGACATGTTCTACAGGCTTAATTAATTATTTCGAAGTTCACTCTAATGGAACTTCAGATTTGAGTCAGTGGGGTACATCATAAACTTCTAAAAATGTGCAAACCGCTTACACTTACAGAACAAACGGACAAAACAACCCACTAACGTCGGGTGAATTGCTCTCAAACGACCGGCTGGCATTGGAAGTAGCCAGCTGGGGCTTAGGGGTGCTAACATTAGGGGGCTGATCGGAGTGCGTGGGGGGTCAAGCGATGGGTTACGAAGGCTGGATGACAGGGGGTAAAAATCGGCATTTGCAGGAGGGTTGACACTGGGTGTTAAGGGGGAGGGGGTAATGGTGGGTGCTGCTGGCAGAGAGGACTCAGGGGGGTCAAACTATAAGATTAAGAACCGCCTTTCCCACCATGAAATTTTGTCTCCTCAAAACAGTGTTGGTGAATCGCATTCTTTGAGTATGGTAAAGTTAAGGGCTCTAAAGGAGCTTAATATCATCCGAGCTCTGCCTGTTCATCCCGTTTTTGAGGACAAAAAGTCAAATGCGTCAGACGAAAAATCGGTCAAGCAAAACATCGCATAAAAAAAGAACAGGACTAATACAATTGCTACAAAGTCCGTCAGAGAGAAATTAAACAGCTGGAAATAAAAACGCAAGATCATATTGAGCAGAGTAAATCCAAAAGTGGAATAAGATACCTTTTAATATAAGAACGAAGGGAAAATTTCTCTTCAGAAGAACTTTAAGAGAGTTCTTACAATGTCAGCATGAAAATATACCAATAGACAGACAAAACACATTTTATTTTTCTATATATGAACGAACAGCGTACTGGGTATTATCAATCAATAACCAGAAAATCAATAACAGATTAATCTAAAGTTTTGATTATTTCAACAAATAATTTGGAAAAAAAGAGATGTGAAACATTCTCATTTTAATGAGCCACATGAAATTATCATCTTTTTATGAAATACTCATATGGCACAAATTGTGGCAAAGATAGTCTTATTTATTACAGTAATGCTTTTATTAAAATCGTGAATAAATAAAGACATATAGTGTACCTCTATACTCTTCAGGCTCCATAATAGCCATATACACATTTTTGATATGCGGGGTAAGTGAATCGGAGTGAACAGAATTCAACCCTTTTTTCTTTCAATTTATTTTTGTTGCAATTTTTTTGTTACAAAAACATCAAGAATCCATTCAGGTTTTCAGGAGCTTCTCAATGATACCACTCTTGCATGTCTTTGGGCCAACATTAACTAAACTCAGGCTTCAAAAAATCCCAGGCTAGAATGGAGTTCCTAGTAGTCAAATCGATTGGGAGGTTTAGAGCATATATTGACTCAAAGGTTATGTTTTCCAATAAAATAAAATTTCACAAAAATGAAAAAAATTTAGGAAAATATTCAATATTCTAACAAGCAAGAGGAACAAAAAGAAATTGAATGTATTTAGAGATATTACGCACCTGTCCACAATTGGCTGAACACTTCCGAGTGTCTGTGAGAGCGATACAAAGTCAGAGTAATCCGAGTTGATCAACTCGATCAACGACTGTTTCGTCTTATGGTGGAAACTCCGCAAATCATCTAGGCAATTGAAACTTTTCCCAGCACATGGTGCTATAATCAGTGTGACGTGATGTTTCAGAAAAATAATCAATTCTAAAGCCTTGTATATATAACAAAGCTCCAAAGTATATATAACATAACCGACTAACGTCGGTCGAATTGCTCTGAAACGACCGGCGAGCGATTGGCTTCGTCAGTAGCTAGCCATTTTTTAGTGATGCTAGCTTTAGCTTAACTGAAGGGGCGTCAGGTGAGCGCAGCGGGGGTGCACCGCAGTGGGAGTGCAAAAGTAGATTGGGGGGACTGATGTGGGGGCGGTGAGTGGGGGTGTGGGATCAATTTCTAAGAATCGCTCTTCACACCGTAAGTATAAGTCTCCAAAACCGTTTCTGTGAATCGCATACTTGTAGACTAATGAGCTGAAAGGTTCTAGGAGAACTTAATGCCCACTAGGCGCTACCTCTATAACCCGTTTCTGAAGAGGAAAAGTCATATGGGTCAAATCAAAAATCGTTCAAACGAAAAATTGCAAAAAAGAGACAAACAGGATTAATGTATTTGCTACAGCTAATATATCTGCTTTTCAGAGCAATTAACAATCATTTCCTAAAAACTGCTTGTAAGTTATTTATGATATAAACATTTGTACTATAACTCAGCGTTAATGATGATAATAGATGTTTCAGAAAAATAATCAATTCTAAAGCCTTGTATATATAACAAAGTTCCAAAGTATATATAACATAACCGACTAACGTCGGTCGAATTGCTCTGAAACGACCGGCGAGCGATTGGCTTCGTCAGTAGCTAGCCATTTTTTAGTGAAGCTAGCTTTAGCTTAACTGAAGGGAGCTGAAGTGCGGCATCAACAAAAACATAGAAAAAATCGGGAACGAGAAAGAGTAGGAAAGAAACCTTAACCGACAGAGAGAGAGAGAGATAAAGAGAGCTAGGAATATTTTCCATGATGGGACTCTACTCTGCAACTTCTAGTTTTCTACCCTTGGTAGTAAAAAAATAAGTCATATAAAAAAACTGAAAAGGCAAAATTTAAGTTCCCAGATTTCGTAGAAAAAAGGTTCAAAACCATTTTTGTCTCTGCAGGTCTGTCAAGTAACCCATCTGCAAGACTTGAAAAGTTTCGTTGGCCAGTAATGATTGTTATACACAGAAAAGGACAAAAAATATTCAAAAAATTGAAAACAATTGCAAATTTTAACAAAATCTTGATGAAGTAAAAATATTATTATATTCACAACCATTTCATTGTCTCAAGAGACCATCCTTGTTTCAAGATTGAAATAGTTTCACTGGCTTAAAGATCCAAACTTGAAATGATTTTCGAAAAATTTGAAAATAAAAAATTTTATCAAAAATTACTAAAACTGGAGTCATACAAAAACTGATAACCATTCTATTAAATCTCGCAACCATGCAACATCCTATCGAACCTTGGAGGCAGTCACAGAGCCCCTGGTGCTGGAAAATAATTAAGGATTCAAAAAAACTTGAAAAAATTATAAATT
Organism: Convolutriloba macropyga; assembly: GCF_964194025.1. Classification (NCBI taxonomy): domain Eukaryota; kingdom Metazoa; phylum Xenacoelomorpha; order Acoela; family Convolutidae; genus Convolutriloba; species Convolutriloba macropyga. The sequence continues at coordinate 26,076,589 of NC_134478.1, read as the reverse complement.
TTATTCAAAAAATTGGTAAAACTTGTTATACTAAAAAGTTGAAAATTAATCCATGGCCAACCAAAATTTTCCAGTACATTACTTTTCAATCATAACGTAGGTTTTCTGATCCCCTGAGGCTCAAAAAATTCTTTATGACTGCGAATGTCCAAAAAAATGAAAATTGCAAGTTTGTAAATGAAGTTGTAAAAAATTCGTGATGTAAAAATCTTGAAAAACATTCCATTACATCTATAAACTAAACAGTAACCTATTGTGAAACCCTAGAAGGCTTTGAGGCTATTAGGAACCTAACAAACGACAAAAACGTGATATTAAAAAGTTGAAAACTATTCCATTGCCAATAAAAATTTGCCAGTCAATCCCCTACGGTGATTTTCAAGTCCCTGGGTCTGGCAGGACCTAAAAAATAATTAATAAAATATTTTTAATATTTTAATAACACCTAGAGTAGGTTCCTATTATTAAAGCCTAGCGGAGGTTCCTTGACACCCAGGGCGGATAAAACTCAAAACATGTCAAAATTTTTAAAAAGCTTGAGCAAATCGGTATCAATTTGCGTTTTTTTAGCAAGCGGTTGTTCGTCAGTAGCTAGACACGGGGGGGGGGGGGGGGGTGAATCGGGGGTTGATGGGGGGCAACAGTGTGTTGCGAGGGAGGTAACAGCGCGGGGGGGTCAACAGTGGAGGGTCTTCAACCTCTAAGAACCACTTTTCACACCATAAGTATAATTCTCCAAAACAGTGAGCTGAAACAGATCTGAAAGTCTCTAAGAGCACTTAATGCCCGCTGGGCGCTATGTTTATCCCGTTTTTGAGTACGAAAAGTCAAATGGGTCAGACGAAAAATCGGCCAAGCGAAAAATCGCATAAGAAAGACCGACAGGATTAGTATAATTGCTACAAACTTCGTTTGAGAGCAATAAATAATTTGTAAGTATTATAATAAAAATCAAAGACAACAAGCGAGTTTTTTTTTTAAATATGAAAATTACAACATCCGAATATATGCATACGTAATATGAAGAAAAACATAAAATACTTACGCTCAAGTATTTGTCCAGTGCAAAGAAAGAATATAGTTAAATACAGAATTATCACTTAGAAAAACTAGTGGGGTCACATTCAAAACACTTGAGCGTAAGCTTAAAAAAAGAAAGAAAAACACTAGAAACCGTTCAGCCGTCCCTTGTGAACAATGACTGAAGAATTTTCCGTGGTGTCGTTTTTCGCAACGACAGACATCCTCTGAGACAGCGGACGCAGCTTCGAAAAACGAAACTGATCTTTTAAATTTACTGCAAAACGCATTGTATTTTTAACTAAAGTAGCCATATTTGTAACTAAATTTTTGGGTGCAAGCTCATGGGTAAATTTTTAATCCCTTAAGTCTTCTACTACTACTCCGATCGGGTCTACATGCCACGAACAGATTAACTGTCTATTTGTACGCGATTCAATTTTGCCACTCGGTCATATTGCAGGGAACATAAAACGTCAAATAGGCGTGGTCGCTCCTTGAGATTAACCGTTGCTCCATGGTTTTTAAATACATTTCATTACTATTATTCACCATTACTACGTTCATTGTAACGTCAAGCGTTCATGTGCAAAAAAAAGTAACCTAATAGGGAGTCCAAGTCCATAAGGCGTCCATGTGATGACACAAAGGCATCTGCATCAAACGATTCCCTCTCAAAGTCAACAGAATTGAAGCAGAGAGAGCTCTCCCTTTCAAACATTCCACGCGATGCTACAATCCCATTAACTCCACCACTTTCAACATTCGATGGTATCATAGGTGACATCAATCAATAGGCATGCAAAACAACTTTATCTGAAAATCAAAAGACCAGCTTGAGATCACATAACATTCACTGTTTAAACATAAAAAATTTCGCGGCTTAGGAGAGCTGTCAAAAATCCAGGGTCTTTCCCATTATAGCCCCCCCATCATTGTAAATATACCATAATGGGTCAAAAAAAGAAACCCCTGATACCTCCTCTTTATCCCGGGAAGTTGCTACCATAAACTTAACAAGTTTCTAACACCCTTTTTCCAAAAAGCCGCTTAGGACAATCCAATGGATGAGTAGAGATCTCCTACTATGATACATCACTGCATCGTATATAATTTTAAAGACAAGGCACGACAGCTCTTTTAGAGCTGCGTCATGAGAGATATAAACATAAACATCACTGCATCGTATATAATTTTTTCCAAACTTTTCTAAACACCCTTTTTCCAAAAGATTGCAGGAGGAAACATAGAAACTAACACCAATGACGCATGAAAGACTCTGGAGCAAATAAAACTTGAAAAAGATGAACAAATCCTATCATTAGATGTGCACCTCCCCTTTGGCCGGAGCCTCAGGTATTTAGTCATCAGACCTTTAAAGGAATAAATTCCAAGACATAAGACTAGAGCTTCGGTGCAAAGACCATCTGGGGTTCCGCTATTTGAGGAGTTGAGTCCCGTGAGCCTGAAGTCTTCTTAGTAGTAGTAGTAGTAGTAGTAGTAGTAGTATAAGACTTAATTGCTTCATGAGGCATTATATATCAAAGGAAATCAGAATAAACAAATAAACACCTAAAATGATCATTATCAAAATTGTCATTAATAAAAGCAAGTAAAAGAGATTTAAAATTACTTTTAAAAAGACAGGAATCCATAAAAAATATTGAGACTCGTGCAAGTTTGAACTAAATTTCCCAGTCTCACAGCTTTAAACAGAATTTCTTATCACATATGGATTTCTTTGATCTATTCAATATCAAAATTGGTTTGGACGAGCTTCGCAAGCGTTGATTAAATTGAATTTGAATGAGTTGCATCGCACTTGAATCATATTTGCCCGTCAAGATTCTATTCAGCACCGTAAGATCTTTGAACTGCAGCATGAAACAAATCGGCAGTAATTTACACTTCAAAAGTCTGTCTCGATACGAGCTTGCTGAGTTAACAATTTGTACATTGTTACCTTGGTCTGAAGAGGTAAGTCAAAACGTAGATTTCTTTTCAGTGATGTCAGAAGAGAAACATAGGCCAAGTCTTCTCAATATATGGACGTTCCATTTAAGATTTTCAGAAGCAAATATACCTAAATCTTTGACTGTATTCGCGGGGTGAACTACTTCACCCCCAATATATAAAGAGCAGTGGTCCTTGGTCTTTCCAACCGAGAGAAATTGAGTTTTGGAAACATTAAACAGCATTGAGTTTCTCGTGGCCCAATTTAAATAGGACTGCACGTCGTTTTGTAAAATCTGCAAATCATTATTCAATGCTTTCCCATTGTCGGCGAAGAGGTAAAAACTTGACACACCAGCAGAAGTTAGGTCTTTAATGAATTCTAGAAAAAGCAATGGTATCAAAATTGAACCCTGTGGAACTCCGCTTGAAACGGAAGCCCATGAAGATAAACAACTTTCAGCCTTGACACACTGTTCTCTGTTCGTTAGATAGGAAGCTAGCAAACGTAATGAATTTCCACCAATTCCAAAGCCTCTCAATTTCTCAATTTGTTTAGAAGTATTGAGTGCTGAACACAATCAAAAGCTTTGCTGGAATCTAGATATATGCAAAAAACATAATCATCCTTGTCATGAGCTTTGTAAATTTCATCAAGATACAACATATGTTGAATTATTGTTGAGCGTCCTTTCAAAAATCCGAATTGGCAATGAGATATTTTTTTCTGATAAAAGGATATAGAGCATTAAAAATAATTCGTTCAAACACTAGGGATAATTTTTCAAGTTACTAATTGGACGATAAGACTGAATACAGATTTTGGAGCCCGTTTTAAAAGTTGGTATGATCATTGCATTTTTCCATAATGTTGGATATGTTGACGTTTCAGCAATGCTTTGAAAGAGTTTCATGACTTGATATGTTAAACCATCTGTAGCCATCCGAATAAAATCACCTCGAATTTAGTCAAAACCTTTACCGAGGAAAGCTTGAGATAAGGGGGCTCGAATATCATCCATCGTAAAACACAGCTCATTTAAGGTCCATTGTTCAAAGTCGTCGAAAAAACCAACGGCAGGCTGATAGACTGTCATAAAATAAGCATTAAAAGTATTCGCAATGGACGGATACCCATTATGAATTGTGAAGAGATCACTCTTGATTCTCCTTGAAAAACGAAAACAACTTGACGCGCCAGTATTATTTGAGGCAAACTGATCAAGATAAACTGCAGTGTCAAGTTCTATTGACACATCTACATCCCTGCTAAGATCTTCCAACAACGCAGAAAGAAACTTCCATGGATTTTTAACAACATTGTTGCGTTTATTCAAAGCCTGAATAGTGTGAGACGAATAGAACCATGGTAAATTATTCCTTTTCGATCGTTTCAAAGTTGTATTACTGCTAAGAAAATCAACCAGATATTTCAAAAAGAAGGGTACAAAGTCCAGCGATTTTGTATCTAATGCTAAAGAAAACATACTAGAAGACAAAATATGACTGATAGACGAATAGCAGTCACGAGACAGAAATTCAAAGCTAGGCTATTTTTGAGAATTGAGCTCTGGCAGGTCAATGCAAGTTTTAACGTCAAAATGATCACTAAAATCAGTTTTTATAATGTAGTTAAATCGTAGATAAAGGTCGTAAAAATTCAAAAAACTAAGTCCAAGATATAACCACCCTCAAGTGTGCCATCCTGAACTATCTGTAGAAAATTATTTTGTATTAAGAGGTCGTAGAAACTTTCAATATCATTATGAGATGTTGATGTGAAGCAGATCCAGTCAACAGTTGGCTCAATGAAATCGCCAGTAATAATTGTTCTACCATTGAATTGTTGCAACAACCTTCCCAATGAGTCAGATATTTGTTTCCATGGTGGACGATAATTGCCTGTTTTTGGTGGAATATACAAACATTTTACAAGAATGGGACAAGTAGCGGTCTTTACTTCAACAGCACAAATAAAATTATCCGAGGAGCATTTTTTGACATTGCTAATTACATTATTGCTTCGAAGAATGGCAACACCAGCATGAGCACCTTTCTCTCTGTTGGCCATGGCTGCTACAGTGTAATTAGTATCGACGACAACTTCGAGTCAAAATCAGAATCAAGCCAAGTTTCTGTGAGGCAAACATTCTGCGGAAAATGTTTAGATAAAAAATTAGTCAGCTGTATTCGTTTCTTAGCAGAAGCAATGCCCCGAACGTTGATCGTAATGAATGAGAATTGTAGTCAACCAAGAGCTACTTCTTGATTGTCGTAAAATAGCTTTAACTTGTGTATCTTGAACTTATTTCTGATGTAACCACTTAGTATCATTTCGAACTTTTTCTTCAACAGCTTTTTCTCTTTTTCTTTATCAGCAGCAGATAACTCCGGTATGCCTTATGACTAAAAAGTTCTTACGTCCATGTAACTTGCTTTCAATGGCTTTACTTAAGCATAACCTAGCACCCCAAATAGATGGACACGTCACCAAAGTTGGACGTCGCTTCGTAGAATCATACTTTCCTAATCGAAGGCAATCTTCAATAGCTAACTGAACGCCCATTTCTTCAGCTAGATTTTGTGTTGATTGTTTGTCCTTCAACAGACGTTCATTAGAAAAGTTTTCGTTGTTTTAAGGTATACCAATAAATTTCAGTTGTCGCAAAAATTTGTTATCGTTTACGGCTGGCTCAACAATATGTCTCTCATTTGTCTTGTATGTTTCCATTGTTTTGATATTAAACTCAGTTAACTTCTGTTTTATATCCTCACTAACCATTTTTTGTTCATCAAGAATTCCATTCAAAGTGTTCATTCGTCTATCAACAAGATTCAATGTTTTTGAATATGACTTAGCTTCTTTTAAATGCAGTAGAGTGTCTTTCAGCAAGCAATGTAGCCAGTCCTTTGTGAGCTTCCCAGTGAGAGCCCTGTAGTCAACATCCTTGTTCATCGCAACAAGGAGTTCTTCCACACTTGGATAGTATCAAGAAGTTCAGTTGACTCTTGAGGCCACCCGGTTGCTCGCATCATCAGTAGTCATCATTCAAAATATGAAACTATTTTTAAGTTTATCACAACAATTAAGCTAACTTTCTGCTATGTCCCAAACCATCTTTCGGGACATAGCAGAGCATGTGTTCTCTGTACCAAACATGTAGTGTAGTCACTCTATTTTTTGGCTCTGCGATCACAGTTGCAACACTACTCTGTGATGTTATTTCTGTGACTATCGCTACATCTTCCTTGACTGGACCATAAACAGTATTTCCTACTGGAAGACTTTCATTTCAGGTACTAATTGTGGGCTGGGATCACAGTTAGTACCTAGTTCTCTTTCACTACTCATCAATTTTCAATGAAAACAGTTTATCTACTGGTCTTGATTTCACTTTTGGTACTTTGTTGACTTTCGAATCAGTTAACTTTGATCATCTTTCGATCATTGGAGACAATTCCAACAGTTGAAGTTGGCGAGACATGACTACCAGAGCCTGTTTTGAACACAGGGTTCCACCAACAACCACTTTTGCTCCCTTCTTTCAAGAGCGTTAATCCAAGCTCTGCCGCAGCTCCTTCATCTCAGAATCTTGCCTACGCTGATGAGTATCGGATTGGCAACGAATTCACAGCAAGTTTTATCTCTTTTAAGTCCGGGGTGGCTTGCTTAGGGCACACTCCTCAGACTGCCATCTTGGCTAACTTCCACTAACAGTGCTAGCGGTATTTACCCAGGGAGAACCACGAGTAGGTTATTGACCAAGGTGTAATGAGCAAACAATTCCCCCCGAAACGATGTAAAAAAATTATACACCAACGTTCCCGTAAAAAAAACCACTAACATTGCGCTGCTATTGCTTTATGCTAGGGAAAATTAACCAGACATACCTAGAACAACTATGAAAAATCTGCTTGAACTAATGTAATATCTGTGCACTGCGTACGGTTACGGTTTGTGTTGGGTGTTATTCTTAAGCACTTCAAACCTCGGGTTTACTGATGAAAATTTTCTATAGAATATTCTAAAAATGGGTTCCACGTATCTAAGTCTTTCTGAACTATTGTCAGAAGACACCCTAATTGGTACTTCCTCGGTACAAAACTGATTTTCGACAATATGTACGATAATTTTAGCGCACCTGTGGACATCAGGTATTCCTCCCGCTCTTTTTGCGTGTTAATCCAGAGCATTTTGTTGACTTAGGAATCAACGATTGACGCCAAACCCATGGGTAGTCTCTTCCATTTGTAGAGTCCAATTGGAGCTACAAAAGCTGTCACGTTCTGCGACTTCTCATCCATCGCCATTTGAAAATATCCCGATGTCATAACTATTGTTAAGATATTTGGTTTTTTTGTCTTGGTCGAACAAATATTGTACTGAATCTATTTCAAATGTGTCTCCTTGATATAACAAGGTCTGCTACTGTTTCACAGGGTCTTTAAAATGTAACCATGTTTCTTCATTTGCTTCCCTAGTTTAAATGAACAAAGTCGCCATGAAAATTTCAGCATTTATCGTGATATTACTTTTCTGTGTTTCATCTTTTGGATTGATCCAATTTACGGGGTAGACATAATTCACTCCTTTTTCGTCTCCGCCTTTCATGAATGTTTTTGATACCTCCTGAACAAACTCTCCGTCGGTTCGGACAACATTCATCTCTTTAAGGACTTCTTTAGGAGCATTGAATTCAAAATAACCAAGACCCGGTAACCGCGCTTTGTGTCTCTGCCATAGATTTTGGCAGACTGACTCTTTAATTGGGTAAAACGTTGGCATTATTTGTCTTTTTTCGCTTATGTAAGTTGCGTCGTCATACCAACTAATTTTTTTTCAGCACAGTTTCCGTATATCCAGCCCTGTACATGCAGTATTTTAGTCTACTCATGCTGCTTTTGGCGTAGATGAGTCCTCCTTTGTTTACCTGCTCCTCATTTATATGTGACGTTTCACATTTTGTCGGTTCCGTCATGGCAAATTTTTGCGTCTGCAGAACGTTCTCAAAATCATACCCACAATCTCCAAGGATTGTGAAAAACCTACTATGCTAACCAACTGAAGAAGTTTCGAGTTCAGCTGCTCGATCCAATGTGGGTTCCACGCCCTCTGCATTTTGTCGTATCAGTTTTTTAATAAAAATACATCGTTATCAAATTTTTCATCTGAATCGTTATCCTTGAATGAAAAACAGTCTTTCAGTTTCCGTGGTCTTGGTATTCCCGACGCACTTCTTGTTTCGCGACGTCGTTCGGTGACATTTTGCGAAGTAGAAGCCGTGCTTCTATTTGGAAATTTTTCGCCTTCACTCTTTTCGGATGTTGCAACCAGGCTATCCCGCTTCTGCTGTGTGGCTACTTTGGGCGCAGGTATCTTTGTGCTTCTGCTCTTATTGTTTGTGTTAGTATTTATTGATTCTCTTGTACTCCCACCCATTGCTGTTTGAAACAATTCGTCCTTGACTGTCTCATTGTGAGTTTCAGTATTAGGGTTAACTTGACAAATATTCCCTTCAGGATGAACTTCTCTTCTTTCTGTGTCACTCAATTTTGGAGTCACCAACTCAATTTCCATGAAATCATTGTCCTCCGTAAAGTAGTTTTGTCTGATTTTTGTCGGTTCAACCTTTCCCTTCTTAAATTCTTTTTTATCAGTGGTAGCACTTCTACTGTTAAAACGTTTGAGTCGATCGTAGTGGACCTTTTATTGTTTTTTGTTTTCACATCCTCAATAACAAAGTTCAGATCGTCGATTATTTCACATATTACCTGCGGTCCACTGTAAAAGGATTTAAATTTTTTTGTCCGGCCAGTTTTTTGGGGTTGAACACATTACTAAATCACCTACTTCATATTGTGGTTCAAATGTGCTACGGTCATAGTAGGTTTTTGTCTTTCTTGCTCCACATCCACGCTTTCCCGTACCAGCTAATGGCACGTTTGTAGTTCCTTTTTCAAGCAACCAACGTAATCACTCAAGGTCGGGTAGATTTCGGTTTGTTTTGTTTGATACATGCAATCAATCGGCAGCGCGCATGATCGTCCAAAAAGAGGTAAAAGGCGCTGTACTTCGTAACAGAGTGAATTGATGTTCTGTACGCCATCATTTCTAGCTGAAGGTAGTCGCTCCAGGTGTTGTAATGTTCGCCCATATATTTTGCAAGACTCTCTTTGATTGTGCGATTGGTGCGCTCTATCATTGCGTTTCCTTGAGGGTGATAAGCTGTTGTAGATGTCCTGTTAATTCGCAGCCCCTTACACATGTTCTTGAATAGATTCGACATAAAATTACTGCCCTTGTCGCTATGAAGATTTGCAGGACAACCAAATCTTGAAACCCATACGTTTACAAAGGCCTTAGCTACCGTTGAAGCTTCTTGGTTCCTCATGTCAATTGCTTCATACCGTTTTGTAAACTGATCTCCAATTAACAGAATGTGTTTGTTTCCGCTTGACTCGGGTAAAGGTCCCATAATGTCTAAAGCAACTTGCCAAAACGGATGACTTGATTTTCACGTTGTCAGGCTTTGTATGTGTTTCTGGTGTGGAGATTTCTTCTGACATCATACTTCGCAAGAACTTACCCACTCGTGAACATATTTTTTCCATCCCGGGCCAGTAGAATTGTTCTCAAACCCAATCAAATTTCTTGGCCATACCAAAATGTCTGCAATGTTCATGAAAGAAAGGTAGAATTTTTTTTAAAAGTGATCTCTGAATGATTATTTGTGTTAAGTTATTAAACTCGTCAGTACGTTTCTGTCTCTTGATTAGATCATTTTCAATTCGTAAGTTTCTGAAATCAGTCCAGAGTTTCCACAGTGCCCTAGACGATCCTGCCATGTGTTTTCCTTGAGGGCATTTTGCGTTCTCAATCCAGTTTCTTTGTATAATGAGGTCCGCTGAATTCTTCTGATGTTCAACTAGTTGTTCATTATATTTCCCTAGACCAATGGACCAGATATTTTTGTCTTCCGTACTTATTTGATTCACTTGATTGCAGTCTTTGACTTGGTCTTCAGTCTGTGGAACTCTCAACAGACAGTCCGTGTGAGAGATCTTTTTTCCCGCTTCGTGTTTCATTTCAAAGTAAAACTGTCCGAGCTTTTCTATCCACCTGGCCAAAAATCCGTCTGGTTCCCTAAAACTATATAACCACGTGAGGGCCCTACGGTTGGTAACAGTTAAAAACTTTTGTCCCAGAAGATAATTTCTAAAGTGTTGAGTGAAATAACCTATTGCAAAAGTTCTCGTTTTGACGCAGAATAGTTTTGTTGACTTTTGCTGAGCGTTTTGCTTGCGTACGCAATAACTCTTTCACCCCATTGTTGTCTTTGGGAAATAATTGGGCCAATGCCAAACAAAGAGGCGTCGGTGGTTAACGTATAAGGAAGCGTGTCATTCGGATAACCCAAAATTGGTGCTTTCCTTAAGGCTTGTTTTAGTTTTTTAACTGCTGATTCACACTCTTTGCTCCAAGAAAAACGTTCTTTTTTGTTTAATAGCTTATAAAGCGGCTCTGCTATTTTTCCAAAATCTTGTATGAATCTTCTGTAAATACTAACTAGTCCTAATATAGCTCTCAATTCTTCTATTGTTCGTGGGCCTTTCATTTTTCTGACTGCCGCTACTTTCTCCGGATCCACTTGAACGCCTTTATTTGATACAATGTGTCCCATGAAATGAATTTTTTCGTAGAAAGACCTACATTTTGAGCCTTTTATTTTCAATCCAGCGTCTTTAAGTCGTCCAAGTACGAGATCTAGGTGGTTGAGATTCTCCTCAAGTTATCTACCGAAGATGATTATGTCATCCAGGTATACTACAGCCACTTCATAGGAGAGTCCCGCCATGATCAATTCCATTAAATTTTGGAAAGCTCCTGGCGCTGACGCCAAACCCATGGGTAGTCTCTTCCACTTGTAGAGTCCAATTGGAGCTACAAAAGCCTTCACGTTCTGCGACTCCTCATCCATCGCCATTCGAAAATATCCCTATGTCAAATCGATATTGGAAAAGTAACTATTTCCGTCTAGAAAATCAACAATGTCAATTATTCTTGGTAGCGGCCTACTGGTTTTCTCGGTTTGTTTGTACAAACCTCTACAACCAGTGTGCAGCTGCCATCTTTTTTTCACCAATATTAATGGTGCTGCCCAATACGAATGGGTTGGTTCAATTAATTTTGCATCCTCTAGATCTTCGACAATTTTTTTCATTGCTTTTCTTTTATCAAAGCTCATACTGCAATAACTTCTTCTGAATGGCTGTGCATCTTTGTTGAGTTTAGTTTGGTCTTTATTTTTGTCACAATATCCTAAGTCATTCGAGTTTCGTGAGAAAACTTGATGATGTCTCATGAACAATTCCTTTACATTCTCTTTTTGCTGGTCATTTAGATTAGAACCTTCCAAATTTGCGTGTTTTCCCATTTGAAAAGTTTTCAATGTTTTTGACATACCTAGAACAACAATGAAAAATCTGCTTGAACTAGTGTAATATCCGTGCACTGCGTACGGATACGGTTTGTGTTGGGTGTTATTCTTAAGCACTTCAAACCTCGGGGTTACTGATGAAAATTTTCTATAGAATATCCTAAAAATGGGGTCCATGTATCTAATTCTTTCTGAACTAGTGTCAGAAGACACCCTAATTGGTACTTCCTCGGTACAAAACTGATTTTCGACAATATGTACGATAATTTTAGCGCACCTGTGGACATCAGGTATTCCTCCCGCTCTTTTTGCGTGTTTATCCAGAGCATTTTGTTGACTTAGGAAAATTTGGTGTGAACTTCCGTTAGTTGGTTTCGTTAAAATCATAGCTCTGTATAGTTTTTCTATGTGACATTTTAAAAAGTCTATTTGTATTAGATTTTCAAACATGCCTCGAAAATCCCAAACAAAAAGTTGATCGAGTTTTATGTCCCTGAGATCTGTCTCAGATATATCTTGTGTTGAAAAAAAATTTTTCAGTGGCCGTCAACTTTTCCTTTGTGTAAAACAAATTTCTGTGGTTTGTTTCAAAAAGCAGAAAATTGTCTATCTGTTTTGTCTTGTTTTCAACTGAACAACTAAATTTCTTTTTCTGTCTAATTTGCTCGTCAATTATTGTTTGTTTCCAGCGCGGACTATTTTTGCTGTTATCGAGTCTGAAAATTTTACTATTGTAAAGATATTTGGTTTTTTGTCTTGGTCGAACAAATTTTGTACTGAATCTATTTCAAATGTGTCTCCTTGATATAACAAGGTCTGCTACTGTTTCACAGGGTCTTTAAAATATATCCATGTTTCTTCATTTGCTTCCCTAGTTTAAATGAACAAAGTCGCCATGAAAATTTCAGCATTTATCATGATATTGCTTTTCTGTGTTTCATCTTTTGGATTGATCCAATTCACGGGACATTCATCCAATTCACGGGAAATAGACATAATTCACTCCTTTTTCGTCTCCGCCTTTCATGAATGTTTTTGATACCTTCTGAACAAACTCTCCGTCGGTTCGGTCAACATTCATCTCATTAAGGATTTCTTTAGGAGCATTGAATTCAAAATAACCAAGACCCGGTAACCGCGGTTTGTGTCCCTGCCATAGAGTTTGGCAGAATGACTCTTTAATTGGGTAAAACGTTGAAATTATTTGTGTTTTTTCGTTTATGTAAGTTGCGTCGTCATACCAACTAATTTTTTTCAGCACAGTTACCGTATATCCAGCCCTGTACATGCAGTATTTTAGTCTACTCATGCTGTTTTTGGCGTAGATAAGTCCTCCTTTGTTTATCTGCTCCTCATTTATATGTGACGTTTCACATTTTGTCGGTTCCGTCATGGCAAATTTTTGCGTCTGCAGAACGTTCTCAAAATCATACCCACAATTTCTAAGGATTGTGAAAAACCTACTATGCTAACCTACTGAAGAAGTTTCGAGTTCAGCTGCTTGATTCAATGTGGGTTCCACGCCCTCTGCACTTTGTCGTATCACTTTTTTAATAAAAATACATCGTTATCAAGTTTTTCATCTGAATCGTTATCCTTGAATGAAAAACAGTCTTTCATTTTCCGTGGTCTTGGTATTCCCGACGCACTTCTTGTTTCACGACGTCGTTCGGCGACATTTTGCGAAGTAGAAGCCGTGCTTCTATTTGGAAATTCTTCGCCTTCACTCTTTTCGGATGTTGCAACCAGGCTATCCCGCTTCTGCTGTGTGGCTACTTTGGGCGCAGGTATCTTTGTGCTTCTGCTCTTATTGTTTGTGTTAGCATTTATTGATTCTCTTGTACTCCCACCCATTGCTGTTTGAAACAATTCATCCTTGACTGTCTCATTGTGAGTTTCAGTATTAGGGTTAACTTGACAAATATTCCCTTCAAGAAGAATCTCTCTTCTTTCTGTGTTTTTCAACTTTGGAGTCACGACTTCAATTTCCATGAAAACATTGTCCTTCGTAAGGCCGTTTTGTGTTATTCTTGGTTCAATCTTTCCCTTCTTAGGTTCTTTTTTAACAGTGGTAGAACTTCTACTGTTAAAACGTTTGAGTCGATCATAGTGGACCTTTTATTGTTTTTTGTTTTCACATCTTCAATAACAAAGTTCAGATCGTTGATTATTTCACGTATTACCTGCGGTCCACTGTAAAAGGATTTAAATCTTTTTGTCCGGCCAGTTTTATGGGTTGAACACCATTACTAAATCACCTACTTCATATTGTGGTCCAAATGTGCTACGGTCATAGTAGGTTTTTTGTCTTTCTTGCTCCACATCCACGCTTTCCCGTACCAGCTAATGGCACGTTTGTAGTTCGTCTTTCAAGCAACCAACGTAATCACTCAAGTTCGGGTAGATTTTGGTTTGTATTGTTTGATACATGCAATCAATCGGCAGCGCGCATGGTCGTCCAAAAAGGAAGTAAAAGGTGCTGTACTTCAAAACAGAGTGAATTGATGATCTGTACGCCATCATTACTAGCGGAAGGTAGTCGCTCCAGGTGTTGTGATGTTCGCCCACATATTTTGCAAGACTCTCTTCGATTGTGCGATTGGTACGCTCTATCATTGCGTTTCCTTGAGGGTGATAAGCTGTTGTTGATGTCCTGTTAATTCCCAGCCCCTTACACATGTTCTTGAATAGATTCGACATTAATTACTGCCCTTGTCGCTATGAAGATTTGTCGGACAACCAAATCTTGAAACCCATACGTTTACAAAGGCCTTAGCTACCGTTGAAGCTTCTTGGTTCCTCATGTCAATTGCTTCATACCGTTTTGTAAACTGATCTCCAATTAACAGAATTTGTTTGTTTCCGCTTGACTCGGGTAAAGGTCCCATAATGTCTAAGGCAACTTGCCAAAACGGATGACTTGATTTTCACGTTGTCAGGCTGTGTATGTGTTTCTGGTGTGGAGATTTCTTCTGACAGCATACTTTGCAAGAACTCACCCACTCGTGAACATATTTTTTTCATCCCGGGCCAGTAGAATTGTTCTCAAACCCGATCAAATGTCTTGGCCATACCAAAATGTCCGCAATGTTCATGAAGGAAAGGTACAATTTCTTTTAAAAATGATCTCTGAATGATTATTTGTGTTAAGTTATTAAATTCGTCAGTACGTTTCTGTCTCTTGATTAGATCATTTTCAATTCGTAAGTTTCTGAAATCAGTCCAGAGTTTCCACAGTGCCCTAGAGGATCCTGCCAGGTGTTTTCCTTGAGGGCATTTCGCGTTCTCAATCCAGTTTCTTAGTATAATGAGGTGCGCTGAATTTTTCTGATGTTCATCTGGGTGTTCAACAGATTTCCCTAGTCCAATGGACCAGATATTTTTGCCTTCCGTATTTACTTGTTTCACTTGATCGCAGTCTTTGAGTTGGTCTTCAGTCTGTGAATCTCTCGACAGACAGTCCGTGTGAGAGATCTTTTTTCCCGCTTCGTGTTTGGTTTCAAAGTAAAACTGTCCGAGCTTTTCTATCCACCTGGCCAAAAATCCGTCTGGTTCCCTAAAACTATATAACCACGTGAGGGCCCTATGGTTGGTAACAGTTAAAAACTTTTGTCCCAGAAGATAATTTCTAAAGCGTTGAGTGAAATAACCTATTGCAAAAGTTCTCGTTTTGACGCAGAATAGTTTTGTTGACTTTTGCTGAGCGTTTTGCTTGCGTACGCAATAACTCTTTCACCCCATTGTTGTCTTTGGGAAATAATTGGGCCAATGCCAAACAAAGATGCGTCGGTGGTTAACGTATAAGGAAGCGTGTCAATCGGATAACCCAAAATTGGTGCTTTCCTTAAGGCTTGTTTTAGTTTTTTAACTGCTGATTCACACTCTTTGCTCCAAGAAAAACGTTCTTTTTTGTTTAATAGCTTATAAAGCGGCTCTGCTATTTTTCCAAAATCTTGTATGAATCTTCTGTAAATACTAACTAGTCCTAATATAGCTCTCAATTCTTCTATTGTTCGTGGGCCTTTCATTTTTCTGACTGCCGCTACTTTCTCCGGATCCACTTGAACGCCTTTATTTGATACAATGTGTCCCATGAAATGAATTTTTTCGTAGAAAGACCTACATTTTGAGCCTTTTATTTTCAATCCAGCGTCTTTAAGTCGTCCAAGTACGAGATCTAGGTGGTTGAGATTCTCCTCAAGTTATCTACCGAAGATGATTATGTCATCCAGGTATACTACAGCCACTTCATAGGAAAGTCCCGCCATGATCAATTCCATTAAAATTTGGAAAGCTCCTGGCGCTGACGCCAAACCCATGGGTAGTCTCTTCCACTTGTAGAGTCCAATTGGAGCTACAAAAGCTTTCACGTTCTGCGACTCCTCATCCATCACCATTCGAAAATATCCCTATGTCAAATCGATATTGGAAAAGTAACTATTTCCGTCTAGAAAATCAATAATTTCATTTATTCTTGGTAGCGGCCTACTGGTTTTCTCGATTTGTTTGTTCAAACCTCTACAACTAGTCTGTAGCTGCCATCTTTTTTTCACCAATATTGACGGTGCTGCCCAATACGAATGGGTTGGTTCAATTAATTTTGCATCCTCTAGATCTTCGACAATTTTTTTCATGGCTTTTCTTTTATCAAAGCTCATACTGCAATAACTTCTTCTGAATGGCTGTGCATATTTGTTGAGTTTAGTTTGGTCTTTAATTTTGTCACAATATCCTAAGTCCTTCGAGTTTCGTGAGAAAACTTGATGATGTCTCATGAACAATTCCTTTACATTCTCTTTCTGCTGGTAATTTAGATTAGAACCTTCCAAATTTGCGTGTTTTCCCATTTGAAAAGCTTTCAATGTTTTTGGCTTGTTTTGGTTTGTGAAATTTCCATTCACAACTAAGTTCTGTTTGTTTTCAAAATAAGTTCCCACTTTAGTGCTTTTATACACTGTCACTGGTGCGTCCGTTAGATTTAATACTTTTTATCAAACTCAAACCATCCTTCATTGATATCATACAGGCGGCTAAAAGCAAGCCAGTCTTTAGTTCAAAATCTTCAATTGCATCCACTAATCCTTCCAATCCCGGAATTTCTTCTCCGTTTTTATCAGCTAATCTGATTCTCATTAGACTTTCGTTTATACTCTGTATTTAAGTGTTTTGTCCCGCAATTGCAAAAGCCTGAACGCCTGGGGTTTTCTCTGTGGTATTGAATTTTTAAAGTGACTGCTATATAGTTTCTCTTCATGTAAGTTCAATAAACATTTATTGGTTTTCAGGAATTAAATTCCCAGCAGGAATTCTATACGTTCGTCTGCCGTTATCAGAAATTCTTGTTGAATCTCCGGTAGTCTTGGTTGCAACTGTACCAACAGCGTTATTCTTCCTATTATTTTGACAGCTGAGTTATTGGCTGTTAACACTCGTTTTGTGTATGCTTGCACAATTCCCGGTTTGCCCAGTTTTTCGTATGTGGACCAGCTCAAAACCGATATACTACTTCCACTATCTATTAATCCAACGCATCAGTTCCCTTGAAGTTGGATTTCAGCGTTTAGACATTTAATTGTGTTTGTCGAACAAACTCTATTGACATTACAGTTCTCGGTGGTTTTCTTTTTAAAAGGGAAGTTTCTTTTCAAGTGTTGGGAACTTCCACATAGGAAACAATTTCGACAGTTCTTCGCAATGTGTTCTTCTTGTCCACAGGCTCTGCACTTGAAACCTTGCCTGTCGCTCCTCCTAGACGGTTCATCTCTTCCGAAAGATCTGTCTCGGTGACTAGTTCCTGGCGTTGTAAATCACCGCCGATCGTTGAACCCACAATCTTTTTGCTGTCCTCTATCACGTCTGTCGTCACCCCACCGTCCCCGGGAACTGCTTCGCTCCCTAGATTGGTTTTGATGGTTTTCCCGCTGTTTGTCATCTACTGACAATTGGTTCACAAATCTGGTGGCGGCCTCCACTAAATATTTCGTTTCAACCCGTCTAATTACCGCAACATTTGGTGTTTGCTCTTCCTCTTCTATTCTTGTTACAGCTTCTAGATGCAATGCTCTTTCCAAAACTGCTCCAATTTTCATATCTTTGTCGCCGATTTGCTTTCGGAGATCTAACCTCACCTGACTATGTTTGATTCTTTATAGAAATCCTCTCAGAACGAGATGGTCTCTAAAGTCTTTGCGACTCCGTTGGGTAAGCTATCACAGCCAACTGCTTTAAATCTCCCAGAAAATCTGTCAGTTTTTTGTCTGATTATTGTACGCGGCGAGCTAGCCGTCCCCGGAAAACGACCGGTTTTTCGCTATAGTGTTCTCAAAAAACTTTAACGCATTCATCATAATTTTCTCGTGTAGCTTGCGGTAGAGTGCGATAGAACTCTATGGCAGATTTTTGTAACCTAGGTGCAAAGTAATGCGGCCGTTCATCAACTTCGCGGGCGGGATCTCCTTCAGTTCTTTTCCACTTATGTAATTCCGCTAATAGCTCAAAATGCGTCCCGTAGATTTTTAAGTCGCTTGAACCCGTAAACGCTTCCGATAATAGCATTCTAGAGGTCGGGCCCGTTCCAATTTTACTGTTCCCCTACTTGTATCGTGCCCTTTTGAAACTTTGTTTAGTTGTTGAAATTAATAGTTTCTATAAAATAAATATCAAGTAGATCGTCACTGGAAGGTGTTTTCTGTTTTTATCTTTGAATTTCTATTGCACTCTATTTATTTTAATGTTTAAAAACTGTTGGTACACTCTCTTTGTTTTAATGTTTAAAAACTTTTAATGTTTAAAAACTAATGTTTAAATATTTACTTTATAAAATTCTAACGCTTATTTGAATACGGTATTTCATGTTTACTAATTTTTAAAAAAAATTTTACAGAAGTTTTAATTTACAGTCTTATATACAACTGTCCCATCTAAATTTTTCATTATTATTTTAATATGATTCTAGCTGAACTACGATTTTCCCCGTTTTATTGATGTTTATAATATGTTTTCGTTTCTATATACGACAAGGATGATAGGTGCTTTAATTTTCTTTTACTATTATTCTCCTGCTTATTGTTACCTGATCAACTTTTTTTTCAATAACAGTTTCAGAAAAATTCAATATATAACTTTCATAGTACAAAACAAGGCAATTGTTTTAATTTATTTTACAATACGACTATCCTGCAGTTTTTTTCTAAGTTTCAATGGTTATGCCGCTCCTTATCTACAAGTCAATTTAGCAACTAAGATAGAAAAATGACAAATAACAAATATTTTCTAGACTAATAAGACTAATGCAGTGGCAATCAGTTTCAATTACCAACAACAACAACTAGAGAGAACTCTTTATTTCTACTCACTTGGTATGACGCGGTCTTTCAACACAAGGAAATTTCTCTCTTCGAGTAAAAGTTAGCACAACGCGAGTAAATTCTCACTTGTGAAAACTGATTTCCTGCGACTGATTCCGCTGTGACTTCTGCAACTGATTACCACAAAATTTGGTGGAAATTGGTGGAAATTGGTGACTTGTTATCCCAAATCTTGTTTTTTGTGTATTTATCTCCAGATTTTTTCGATTCTTGGTTTTTTGGGGTTTAAATGCTTTTTATTTGCGTCCGTACCGACAAATTTGTTAAAAATTTCAAAAAGATAACTTTTCTTTAAATCTCTGTCGCCAGTGTAATATCCGTGCACTTCGTACGGTTACGGTTTGGGTTGGCTGTTTTTCTTAAGCACTTTAAATCACGGGGTTACTGATGAAAATTTTCTAAGTCTCAGACTTAAATTAAATTTTAAAGATGTAAAATATACAAACGGTTTGATACAAAGTTAGAATTATCGCTTGGAATTACAAAATGTTTCAAGTATGGTCTTTGGTTTCGGTCCTATCAAAGTTTGATTAATCTTAGGCTATTTTCACCAATTTTCGTTAATCTCCCTGGGATTTTCTCATAGTTATTTTCTACCGCACGGATTTCTGTTAGTTAAACTAACAGGTAACAGGTTTACCTGCCTGACGAATCCCGTCAAGAACAAATATTCCTTGACCTCTCCCGTCAAGATGAAATTCCGTGATGATTCACCTCATTATTTATGAAGCTTTCTTTGCATTGTTAAAGTCCGGTTAACTATTAGTAACCATCTCTTTTTGTTCTCCTGTTTATTGTGAAAATTTCGAATTGTGTGTTCAATATGTAATTTATGATCATGTCATACATTTATTTCTATGGTTTACTCATATATCATGTCATAATTGAGCTGTCTTTCTCTATTAGCTTTACAATTTTCACACCCAATCCCAAGGAGATTAATAAAAATGGGTAAAAATAACCTAAGATTAATCAACCATTGATAGAACCGAAACCAAAGACCATATTCGAAACAAAACCTCATATAATTTAGCTGCCTTTCTCTATTAGCTTTACATCTTCTCAGCCTTTTGTAATTACAAGCAATAATTCTAACATAAATACACTATAGTTGATAACGAGTTCTATAGAAATTTCACACTGATTAATTGCAAACCCATGTACCCGAACGCTCTAGAATTGCAGAATGGGTCATGGATAACATATGGGCGACGAATACAATTGATTGATAAACCCAATGATATGCCTGACTACAGAGTTACCGTCAATTGGTCAACGTTCGCGCCAATGGAAGGGATTTTCAATGACAAAGACCTGGAACTCAGCAAAAGGGCCCAAAAATTAATGCATTCGAGAAAGACGATAAAAGGAAGAGAAGTTTTCCTGGGACATGGAGGTATATATGAGCAAGAGACTCTAGAGTATTTTAACAAGGATTTGATGTACAATCACCGGTGGCATGAATTGCTGATTTTTGAATACTTGGGTAATGAAGTGAAACAAATCTGGCATGTGGCCAGGGAAAGAACCATCAGTTTTGATGACTATTTTTATTGGATATAAAATCACATTTGGTTTGGTACGCGCCTTTCTTTCAATCGATATGCTACGCAGTGGCCCAATCCTGTAATTGCACTGCAACCCATTAACCCAATGGGGGAACTAGTTTATTTTCGTCATCTAAAGCAACGTATTAAGGAACAAAAATTGTCATGAAAAAGGACACATGAACGATGTGATGGTGAAACAAACAAAAGAAAAATCTGTGCCAGATGTGACAGAAATTGAGATTGACACATTAGATTAATTTACGTGTATGATATGTAGGAATGGCAGAACCAAAAATCGGTGATTATTGCTACTATCTACCCAAGTTGTTCGAGGTCAGGTCGATAGTCAGGCACCAAGTGTAACGGATTTTTGGAGTAACCTCAAACAAAAAGTACGTGGTGCCGCTGACGCAGCTGCAACCGCCCAATATAGTGGATAGAGCCGCAATTAGTGTTATGGAGTTAAATGAGATGCATCACAGAGTCGAGGAACAACAAAAGAAGATTGACAACAGCGAAATGCCGGAAACAGCCGGGGCTCGGCTCGAAGAGGAGCTCTGGCAGTTAAAACTTGAAAGTCAAAGCTTAGGTGACCAAATGCTTGAGACAAAACGACTGCTTGAATACGATGGGAATCAGCGAAAGTCATGCAGGAGGCAGGTGAAAACATTGAAGAAAGAGTTGGAGGAGTTTACAAATGTAGCCGAAGCAAAGACAAGAGAATGTATCGCTCTGGTGGATGAGCGGGATTGTTTAGCTCGGGAGTAGGAGAATGCCGAGATAGATAACAGAAAGCTGAGGAGTAGGGTAAGAACAGAGCAGACCTCGAAAAAGGTCATCCAGAGGAGGCTGGAGGCGATCAACGCGCAGAGCCCGTTCAGTCGATCAGCAAACTTTTATGAGCTTCTATTCCTGCACCCCCATGTACCCGAACGCTCTTGAATTGCAGAATGGGTCATGGATAACATATGGGCGACGAATACAATTGATTGATAAACCCAATGATATGCCTAATTGCGGAGTTAACGACAATTGGTCAACTTCCGCGCCAATGGAAGGGTTTTTCATTGACAAAGACCTGGAACTCAGCAAAAGGGCCCAAAGATTAAGGCATTCGAGAAAGACGATAAAAGGAAGAGAAGTTTTCCTGGGACATGGAGGTATATATGAGCAAGAGACTCTAGAGTATTTCAACACGGATTTGAAGTACAATCACCAGTGGCATGAATTGCTGATTTTTGAATACTTGGGTAAAGAAGTGAAACAAATCATGCATGTGACCAAGGAAATAACCATCAGTTTTGATGACTATTTTTATTGGATCTAAAATCATTTTTTGTTTGGTACGCGTGTTTCTTTCAATCGGTATGCTACGCAGTGGCACCAATCCTGTAATTGCACTGCATCCCATTAACGCAATGGGGGAACTAGTTTATTTTCATCATCTAAAGCAACGTACTAAGGAACAAAAATTGACATGAAAAAGGACACATGAACGATGTGATGGTGAAACAAACAAAAGAAAAATCTGTGCCAGATATGACAGAAATTGAGATTGACACATTAGATTAATTTACGTGTATGATATGTAGGAATGGCAGAACCAAAAATCGGTGATTATTGCTACTATCTACCCAAGTTGTTCGAGGTCAGGTCGATAGTCAGGCACCAAGTGTAACGGATTGTTGGAGTAACCTCAAACAAAAGGTACGTGGTGCCACTAACGCAGCTGCAACCGCCCAATATAATGGATAGAGCCGCAATTAGTGTTATGGAGTCAATTGAGATGCATCACAGAATCGAGGAACAAAAAAAAAGATTGACAACAGCGGAATGCTGGGAGCAGCCGGGACTCGGCTCAAAGAGGAGCTCTGGCAGTTAAAACTTGAAAGTCAAAGCTTAGGTGACCAAATGCTTGAGACAAAACGACTGCTTGAATACGATGGGAATCAGCGAAAGTCATGCAGGAGGCAGGTGGAAACATTGAAGAAAGAGTTGGAGGAGGTTACAAATGTAGCCGAAGCAAAGACAAGAGAATGTATCGCTCTGGTGGATGAGCGGGATTGTTTAGCTCGGGAGTTGGAGAATGCCGAGATAGATAACAGAAAGCTGAGGAGTAGGGTAAGAACAGAGCAGACCTCGAAGAAGGTCATCCAGAGGAGGCTGGAGGCGATCAACGCGCAGAGCCTGTTCAGTCGACCACCAAACTTTCATGAGCTTCTATTCCTGCACCCCCATGTACCCGAACGCTCTTGAATTGCAGAATGGGTCATGGATAACATATGGGCGACGAATACAATTGATTGATAAACCCAATGATATGCCTAATTGCGGAGTTAACGACAATTGGTCAACTTCCGCGCCAATGGAAGGGTTTTTCATTGACAAAGACCTGGAACTCAGCAAAAGGGCCCAAAGATTAAGGCATTCGAGAAAGACGATAAAAGAAAGAGAGGTTTTCCTGGGACATGGAGGTATATATGAGCAAGAGACTCTAGAGTATTTTAACACGGATTTGAAGTACAGTCACCAGTGGCATGAATTGCTGATTTTTGAATACTTGGGTAATGAAGTGAAACAAATCATGCATGTGACCAAGGAAATAACCATCAGTTTTGATGACTATTTTTATTGGATCTAAAATCATTTTTTGTTTGGTACGCGTGTTTCTTTCAATCGGTATGCTACGCAGTGGCACCAATCCTGTAATTGCACTGCATCCCATTAACGCAATGGGGGAACTAGTTTATTTTCATCATCTAAAGCAACGTACTAGGGAACAAAAATTGACATGAAAAAGGACACATGAACGATGTGATGGTGAAACAAACAAAAGAAAAATCTGTGCCAGATATGACAGAAATTGAGATTGACACATTAGATTAATTTACGTGTATGATATGTAGGAATGGCAGAACCAAAAATCGGTGATTATTGCTACTATCTACCCAAGTTGTTCGAGGTCAGGTCGATAGTCAGGCACCAAGTGTAACGGATTGTTGGAGTAACCTCAAACAAAAGGTACGTGGTGCCACTAACGCAGCTGCAACCGCCCAATATAGTGGATAGAGCCGCAATTAGTGTTATGGAGTTAATTGAGATGCATCACAGAATCGAGGAACAACAAAAAAAGATTGACAACAGCGGAATGCTGGGAGCAGCCGGGACTCGGCTCAAAGAGGAGCTCTGGCAGTTAAAACTTGAAAGTCAAAGCTTAGGTGACCAAATGCTTGAGACAAAACGACTGCTTGAATACGATGGGAATCAGCGAAAGTCATGCAGGAGGCAGGTGGAAACATTGAAGAAAGAGTTGGAGGAGGTTACAAATGTAGCCGAAGCAAAGACAAGAGAATGTATCGCTCTGGTGGATGAGCGGGATTGTTTAGCTCGGGAGTTGGAGAATGCCGAGATAGATAACAGAAAGCTGAGGAGTAGGGTAAGAACAGAGCAGACCTCGAAGAAGGTCATCCAGAGGAGGCTGGAGGCGATCAACGCGCAGAGCCTGTTCAGTCGACCACCAAACTTTCATGAGCTTCTATTCCTGCACCCCCATGTACCCGAACGCTCTTGAATTGCAGAATGGGTCATGGATAACATATGGGCGACGAATACAATTGATTGATAAACCCAATGATATGCCTAATTGCGGAGTTAACGACAATTGGTCAACTTCCGCGCCAATGGAAGGGTTTTTCATTGACAAAGACCTGGAACTCAGCAAAAGGGCCCAAAGATTAAGGCATTCGAGAAAGACGATAAAAGAAAGAGAGGTTTTCCTGGGACATGGAGGTATATATGAGCAAGAGACTCTAGAGTATTTTAACACGGATTTGAAGTACAGTCACCAGTGGCATGAATTGCTGATTTTTGAATACTTGGGTAATGAAGTGAAACAAATCTGGCATGTGACCAAGGAAATAACCATCAGTTTTGATGACTATTTTTATTGGATCTAAAATCATTTTTTGTTTGGTACGCGTGTTTCTTTCAATCGTTATGCTACGCAGTGGCACCAATCCTGTAATTGCACTGCATCCCATTAACGCAATGGGGGAACTAGTTTATTTTCATCATCTAAAGCAACGTACTAAGGAACAAAAATTGACATGAAAAAGGACACATGAACGATGTGATGGTGAAACAAACAAAAGAAAAATCTGTGCCAGATATGACAGAAATTGAGATTGACACATTAGATTAATTTACGTGTATGATATGTAGGAATGGCAGAACCAAAAATCGGTGATTATTGCTACTATCTACCCAAGTTGTTCGAGGTCAGGTCGATAGTCAGGCACCAAGTGTAACGGATTGTTGGAGTAACCTCAAACAAAAGGTACGTGGTGCCACTAACGCAGCTGCAACCGCCCAATATAATGGATAGAGCCGCAATTAGTGTTATGGAGTCAATTGAGATGCATCACAGAATCGAGGAACAAAAAAAAGATTGACAACAGCGGAATGCTGGGAGCAGCCGGGACTCGGCTCAAAGAGGAGCTCTGGCAGTTAAAACTTGAAAGTCAAAGCTTAGGTGACCAAATGCTTGAGACAAAACGACTGCTTGAATACGATGGGAATCAGCGAAAGTCATGCAGGAGGCAGGTGGAAACATTGAAGAAAGAGTTGGAGGAGGTTACAAATGTAGCCGAAGCAAAGACAAGAGAATGTATCGCTCTGGTGGATGAGCGGGATTGTTTAGCTCGGGAGTTGGAGAATGCCGAGATAGATAACAGAAAGCTGAGGAGTAGGGTAAGAACAGAGCAGACCTCGAAGAAGGTCATCCAGAGGAGGCTGGAGGCAATCAACGCGCAGAGCCTGTTCAGTCGACCACCAAACTTTCATGAGCTTCTATTCCTGCACCCCCATGTACCCGAACGCTGTTGAATTGCAGAATGGGTCATGGATAACATATGGGCGACGAATACAATTGATTGATAAACCCAATGATATGCCTAATTGCGGAGTTAACGACAATTGGTCAACTTCCGCGCCAATGGAAGGGTTTTTCATTGACAAAGACCTGGAACTCAGCAAAAGGGCCCAAAGATTAAGGCATTCGAGAAAGACGATAAAAGAAAGAGAGGTTTTCCTGGGACATGGAGGTATATATGAGCAAGAGACTCTAGAGTATTTTAACACGGATTTGAAGTACAGTCACCAGTGGCATGAATTGCTGATTTTTGAATACTTGGGTAATGAAGTGAAACAAATCTGGCATGTGACCAAGGAAATAACCATCAGTTTTGATGACTATTTTTATTGGATCTAAAATCATATTTTGTTTGGTACGCGTGTTTCTTTCAATCGGTATGCTACGCAGTGGCACCAATCCTGTAATTGCACTGCATCCCTTTAACGCAATGGGGGAACTAGTTTATTTTCATCATCTAAAGCAACGTACTAAAGAACAAAAATTGACAAGAAAAAGGACACATGAAAGTTGTAATGGTGAAACAAACATTGTAGTTATAAAAGCAAAAAAGCAAAATCTGTGCTAGATATGACAGAAATTGAGATTGACACATTAGATTAATTTACGTGTATGATATGTAGGAATGGCAGAACCGAAAATCGGTGATTGTTGCTATTATCTACCCGAGTTGTTCGACGTCAGGTCGATAGTCAGACACCAAGTGTATCGGATTGTTGGAGTAACCTCAAACAAAAAGTACGTGGTGCCGCTGACGCAGCTGCAACCGCCCAATATAGTGGATAGAGCCGCAATTAGTGTTATGGTGTTAAATGAGATGCATCACAGAATCGAGGAACAACAAAAGAAGATTGACAACAGCGAAATGCCGGAAACAGCCGGGGCTCGGCTCGAAGAGGAGCTCTGGCAGTTAAAACTTAAAAGTCAACGCTTAGGTGACCAAATGCTTGAGACAAAACGATTGCTTGAATACGCTGGGAATCAACGGGAGTCCTGCAGGAGGCAGGTAGAAACACTGAAGAAAGTGTTGGAGGAGGTTATAAATGTAGCCGAAACAAAGATTAAGAGAATGTATCGCTCTGGTGGATGAGCGGGAGTGTTTAGCTCGGGAGTTGAGGAGTAGGGTAAGAACAGAGGAGACCTCGAAAAAGGTCATCCAGAGGAGGCTGCAAGCGATCAGCGCGCAGAACCCGTTCAGTCGACCACCAAACTTTCATGAGCTTCTATTCCTGCCACAGGGGGCCACAACCAGTACTATCCAGAATTATCTCAAAATGTTGGCAATGCTTTGTCATCCGAACAAGGGTGGTCGGGAGGACATTTTCAAAATTATTCTTCAACCAAAAAAAAATTACGGAAGACGAGGAGGCCCGTAATATTTATGATAAGTACGGGATTGAAAAAGCACAAGAATATATGAACTCGAAAATGAACTTTTGAAAACCTTGCTTGTGAGTTAGTGGAACACTCACATTTTCTAAGAGGGAGGCAGTATAGTAAACCATAAGATAAGTATATGACACGCTCATAAATTACATATTGAACACACAATTCGAAATTTTCACAGTAAACAGGAGAACAAAAAAGAGATGGTTACTAATAGTTAACCGGATTTTAACAATACAAAGAAAGCTTCATAAATAATGATGGGAATCATCACGGAATTTCATTTTGACGGGAGAGGTCAAGGAATGTTTGTTCTTGACGGGATTCGTCAGGCAGCTAAACCTATTATCTGTTAGTTTAACTAACAAGGACCCGTGCGGTAGAAAATATGAGAAAATCCCAAGAAGATTAACGAAAATGGGTGAAAATAACCTAAGATTAATTAGCCATTGATAGGACCGAAACCAGAGCCCATATTCGAAACAAAACCTGATATAATTGAGCTGCCTTTCTCTATTAGCTGTACATCTTCTCATCTTCTCAAACCTTTTGTAATTCCAAGCAATAATTCTAACTTTGTCTTAAACCGTGTGTATATTTTACATCTTCACAATTAAATTTAAATCGGAGATTTTGAAAATTCTCATCAGTAACCCCGAGGTTTAAAGTGCTTAAGAATAACACCCCACCCAAACCGTAACCAAACGCAGTGCACGGATATTACACTAGCCATCACAAACGTCCATTTCAAATGCAATGAAAGTTTGTACTGTCAAAAAACGGGTTGGCAAAGGGGCAGTGAATTTGGCTTACCTTTGGATGAAATTTCGGTAGCCAAAATTGAAATTACGGACACTAAATGTAAAACCAGCCCAATGGAGCACCTGTCGCAATTGCGAACACAGTGTGACAGCACGTTCCAGTGGTGTTGAGTGTGAAATTTGCAATAGATGGTTCCACGCAAAATTTCAGCGAATCAGTAACACAGAATATGATAGCATGGAAAACAAGTTCTGAAAGTGCTATTTCTACCGTGAAAATGATCAGATTGACATTAACCGGTCGTAAGAAACAAAAGATTTTCTAAGATATTTTCACGATATTGTGATAACAGTTAGGGATGACATCAAAGAGCTGTTAGAAGCGATCAATAACGTCCATCCAAATCTTCAATTTACATTAGAAACAACGGATGAGAAAAACAGTCTGCAATTTCTGGACATGTCAGTTAACGTACAAGGAGAGGGTAAAATTTTTTGCACATGGTATCAAAAACAATCAGATACTGGAACATATCTGAACTATCGTAGCTGTGCAACCCTTCAATGTAAGAAAAGCGTAATACAGGGAAAAATACACCACCTAATCCGAGGCACCAGCAATTGGGAAGCGTTCCATGAAGCATTGACAAAAATGAAAAAATTTTGAAGGTAATAAATATCTTAGGCATTGGTTAGGGAATATTGTCAAGGATACAATTAACCACCTGCGAATGAAAAAAACAAGGAATGAAAGAGGAGATAACGCTGGCGTAGCCGTAAAACAACAGAAAAATACTGAGGAACAACAGTTTGTATTACAGTACAGAGGCAACCTTTCCAAAGAATTTGTGAAGAAGCTGAACAGAAATCATCCTGTACAGAAACTTTTTACCGCTCAGAAACTTAAGAGCTGTTTACCTAGCCTTAAAGCTAGCTTTCATAAAGGCCTCAAATCCCACATGGTTTATGAACTCACTTGCAATGGATGCCAATCCATTTATGAAGGGAAGACATGCCGACATATTACCACAAAGGTTGCACAGCATGCAAAAGCGGACTCACCGATGGGAATAAATGCAATTGAGTGCAAGAGTGACAAAACGGCTCCCCAGTGGACGATATTAGACCAGTGTAGTAACCTCCAGCACTATGGCACTGCAAGAACTATCAATGTCGGTCGGCCGCTTGGATCCACTGCACTTTCTAAGGCATATGATAGCGCTGCGCAGAACTTATTCTCGTGCGTATGTACGTCATTGCGCCGGAAAATGATTCGTCTTTCCTTTAAGCAATTTTGTTAGCTAGTTGTTTTATAGTGTGCGTTGCGGCCGGTCCTGTGCCCCTATGCTGGAACTCACGAGCGGAACAATCTTACTTTTCATGACGTCAGGTGTTCGTTGCTCATACTTCAGGCACTTCAACAATTCATGATACTTGTACGCTTCTACGGAGTTTTTTGGGCATGACTTGGCAGGTGGTTTAAAGGTCTTCATGTCGGAAAAATGACGAATGAAACTGGACCACCATAGACCATTCGCTTTATTGTCTAGTCGCGCGGTTTCAACAGTGCTATTAGTTTTGTGTATAAAGGACCCACCTTGAAGCAACTGAAGAGTCGACTCAACTTTGACATCATAGCAAATGCATGATTTTAGCATAGGTGTCTCGGATCTCCTTGTGTCTCATGTGTGTATACCCCCCTTCACGCAGTGGAGAGCATGTGAGAGGGTAATTGTTCACCACATGAACAATTAATATGCATTTTTTGGCCTCAATGTTATATCTAATGCAAAGATCGTCTCTGAATTCCAATTTTGTTAGTGTAAAACCTTAGAGTTTAAGCGGTAGAGTTGTGAGCTATTCCAAGGCTCCTTTTTCCGAAGTCATTTTTGTTACGTGACGTTGCTCGGTCTGAAGGCTTCCCATAAGATCCTTCTTATACGATCGAGTAATACTCAGGCGTGCGAATCGTTGGTTGTGCGTTATGCGTTCTTGGGTGAGATGAGCATTTATTCTATCCTCATCTTCAAGAGGAGCGCATGCTGTCAGCGAAACAGCGTATTCCGTTTCGTTATCTATTAACTCCTTGATGCGAAATCCGTCCTCCCGGGTTGGTAACGAATAGAATCGCCGTGCGGATTGAGACACCGGAGAGTCAAATAACGACAATGGGACCTGCTTCAGGAGGTTGGCTTCTGCGTCTGAGAAGATATTCCGTGAGTTTGACATTGTCCGGGACATGAAACATAATTTTTGTTGTAGGCCTCCCGTGAAG
The DNA here is from genome assembly GCF_964194025.1 of Convolutriloba macropyga. NCBI lineage: Eukaryota > Metazoa > Xenacoelomorpha > Acoela > Convolutidae > Convolutriloba > Convolutriloba macropyga. The sequence continues at coordinate 26,046,909 of NC_134478.1, read as the reverse complement.
CATGCGTAAGCCTTCTGAGGGCGAGGTTTTCGCTACCTGCCGCAATTTTTTCAAACAAATTGGAATACTTTCGAGCTGTGGTTGCATTTACGTTCTCATTGGCTTTCTCATTGCCTATTACAGATCCTAAAACGCGGCAGCCGTCAACAATTTCAACTGCCGTCCTCTCAAACAACCTGAAAATCTGATCGTTGACGCCTAGTATTAATTGACACTACGGGGCGTTCACGCTGTTGCCAAAATAGCTAATATTTTCAGTGAATTGTTTGAAGAACAAGAGTACGTTCTCCAAACGTCCTACTGCGCTGTGTTTACCTGCAACATAAAAATGCGACGGAGGTGACTATGATCTTTGAACAACAAATCTCACGGCCGGGCAATTTCTTTGATTTTTTCAACTGCAAAGTTACGGTTCAGGTACTTGAAGGCATTTTTGCGTCTATTAAGAGAACACCTTCATTTTCAGATTTTTCAAATCGCGAGCGCAGAGATTGAATTGCGTTTTCAATCCCGCACGTTTGGTCTAGGTAAGTTTTGTGTTGTCGCCCAAAAAGCGCAGTTCGTTTTCGATACGTTTGAGGATGCATTTGCTTATGATGCGACAATGAACTTCTCCTTCGCCAATAGGTCGAACATCGGGTTTTTTGTTTACAGGGGTTAGACTTCATGCTATGTACGCTTCAAGAGAACTTTCGGATATTTTTTGTGGCCAAAAAATTAGAAATTTTGGCTCCTGTTTTCGATATGTTTGCTGAAACGTCTTTGAAATGAGTAGCAATTTGTCTCCAATCGTTTGCACCTAAACCGCACGGACCGCGGCTGCCATGTGTTTTAAGGCTGCCTTTTCAACTTCAGATGCGCCTGTGTTCTCGAAGACTGCAGAGAGGTACGGGGTTGACTCAAACGTGCTCTCGTCAACTATGTAATTGAGTTTCACTTGGGAAAGAATCGGATGTTTTTTTGAGCAACAAATATACAATTTTTCCGTAAAATGAATCGTTTGTTGATAATATCCCGGATGATAATCACCAGTGAGACACTTGATGAACTTCAAGTTTTTGCCAGTTTCCACGAAATTGTTGAGGTGTTTCACTTCGTCATTTTTGCCCATTTTAGGGTCTTACGAAATTTATATTGCATTGCTCTAGCTTACAATAGAAGCTCGTCGAGGCTGCCATGGCACAATAACTGTACGCATCAGGCGAGGGGCTTGGAAACTGACCGTCGTTGGTCAATTTCAAGCAAGGGAGAACCAGATAAGGGACCCTAGCGGCAACCTTAAAGGAAAGCTTTTCAAAGATTCCCCTTTCCGCAAACCGTTTTAGAATTTCAAGCAGTCAACAAACTTTTGCCCTGCTATAATTTTGTCCACTGTTAAAAAGTTTGCCCGCCAGTGAACGATCGTTTCCGCTACGTTTGGGGGGGCTTTGCGACTGTGGGTGCATCATTGGCATCATCAGCAACAACCCGTACACCTCGTGGCGGTAAGGAGGTTGTATGGTCTTGGTTTTTGGTATAAAGGTCAGTGGGACAGGCTGTAGTTTGGACGTTGCAATCACCATGTGCCGCTTTTGAAATACATCGTATACATTGAAATCCGGGAGGGCGGTCAGCGGAGCGTTTGAAACCACTGCACCTTACGTGAAGCTAACCGCAACCATTGCAGCAAACGCTTGCATTCCTCAGAATAGTTTTACAATTAACGAACTCATTTTGATCATCAATCATTGTTGAGCGAAATGTCACGTCTGTGGTCGTAGGTCATTGCAGGAGAGGGAACTGAACTTAGTAAGGAAACAAATTATAAATCAAGAAATTGCGCATTTGAACAAATGACTGATTGCCATATTATGAGAAGTAAACAACATCTCTAATGAAGAAAGTAAAGTCATAGATATTGTCAAAACTAAAGGTGACTTCACAAGGATAAAATTAAAAAGCACAAACTGCAGAGCATTATTTAGAGCAAATAACTTCTTAATGATATGAGGTTGATAAACTGAAAGAAAGGATTTTGGCACAATTACAGTCGAGGGATTGAACTTCATATATATTATACCTAAAAAACATCGCCAAAAATTAGCGAACTGTTGGGGTTGATTTCGATTATATTTCAACCCGGCAATAAAAAAAAACACTTTTGAGTTTTTGTGAAGGGTATTGCTAGATGAGTTTAAGCAGCTCTGTCAGGTTGGCACTTCTGTAGGAGTGAACACTAGACTGCACGGTTCTGGGATCCAAGTACATTGTTCGTGAAGTCCACAGAACAAGCCTCTCTGAACAACGTGGCATCCATTGGGGTTTGAACGGGCTTATATGCTCCTAAGCAGAGAAAGCGGACAGAACAAATCAAGAAACTAAAATTTTTAAACTTAAATATCAATTTCGGCTTTGATTTAAATTACCAATTCAATTTAGTTATTACAAACTTTCAAAGACGAGCTTGGTCTTGCGATGCTCAGGTACACAGGTCCAGTTGTGAACGTCAAGCGTTGTGAAACAACATCGTGAAAATCATAACAAATCAATCTATAATAAATATTTCACAACAATTATGCCGCAAAAACCAAATAAAAAGGGGTTATGATTCGCACAATGGACGGAACAGTGAACCAAACGCCCACTATGAAACATCATAGCTGCGTATTTAAATTTACTGCAAAAACTCATTTTATTTTAAACATTCAGAAATATGCTTGGCTCTAGGAGTCGAGTTGAAAAATAGCAGTAGTAGATATTTTAGACCTCCGGCTCGTGGCTTTGTGTCAATCATTTGCCGGTTGAGTTGATCTTCTGTACAGGATAGCAATTTCCAATTGCACAGAAGAAACCACGTACAAAAGTAGACGTCTGAGTAGCACTTCAAAACAATTCCTAAGAGTTTTATTTGTATGTTGAGGTTTCTATATAGATTTAATAACTAATATGATCTTTTCCAAATATTCTCATCCTCATTTTTAGTTTAATTTTGTGGTAGTGTAAAATGTTCTTCTTGCCGTCATGTTTTTCCTTGATAATTCAGTGCGTTGCAGTTTATCGGCAAGTTTATGTGTTTGCCTCTTATTAGGAAGAGTAGCAGTAGCAGATCGTGCAATTTGAAGTACATTGTTAACGTAAGCAGTTGCATATTGTTTAACCTTCTCTTTTAGCTATTAAAAGACGTTAAAAGCCAATTAGTCTAATTCAAAAATTAAAATTGAAAAATTTCGCAATAACTAGCGTCGTCAGTTTGTCAATTTTTCTCTATGATTGTTTTGAAAAATAATGTAAATATTTCTAAATTTAATATAAAAATTGAAGTTTTTGAGTTCTTGGAATTGGGTAACTTGTTTAAATCAAAATTTTAGGACTATCCAAAATATTTGATTTTAAACGTTCGAAACTTGTCGCTAATTTTCACATTTGAAATTTTGGGAGACTGTTGAACGACAATAGCGCGATGATTTTTCGCTTTTTTTTGCATATATTGTTTGTTAAACTAGCTTTGAACAATCCGACTCACATTTCAGACTAATGCTTGAGTGTCAGCGCCCGCCCCAAAGATTTGTCGCGCGCCTCTATTTTTGGCTTTTGTTCTCTTATTTGCAATGCCTTTACGGTGATCTGTTTTTCACTGTCATGCACTGGTCAATGATAAGCCAATTAAAAGCCTTTGACAAATCACAGCACTCTCTAACGTCATGCCCGAGCACTGAATCAATCTTATGGTGCAAATTCATCCTCGTGGTAACATGACGTCAAGCTTGACCGAGATAGGTAAATTAATATTCACTACCAGTTCCATAAATCACGTTAGACTAATAGTTTAACCACCAAAATAGTTTAAATTACGGTCGAGGGATTGAACTTCATATATATTATACCTAAAAAACATCGCCAAAATTTAGCGAACTGTTGGGGTTTACTTCGATTATCATTAAACCCGGCAATAACAAAAGCACTTGAGTTTTTGTGAAGGGTATTGCTAGATGAGTTTAAGCAGCTCTGTCAGGTTGGCACTTCTGTAGGAGTGAACACTAGACTGCACGGTTCTGGGATCCAAGTACATTGTTCGTGACGTCCACAGAACAAGCCTCTCAGAACAACGTGGCATCCATCGGGGTTTGAACGGGCTCATATGCTCCTAAGCAGAGAAAGCGGACAGAACGAATCAAGAAACTAAAATTTTTAAATTTAAATATCAATTTTGGCTTTATTTAAATTACCAATTCAATTTAGTTATTACGAACTTTAAAAGACGAGCTTGGTCTTGCGATGCTCAGGTCCACAGGTCCAGGCGTGAGCTTCAAGCGTTGGGAACCAACATCGTGAAAATCATAACAAATCAATCTATATTAAGTATGTCACAACAATTAGGCCGCAAAAACCAAATAAAAAGGGGGTATGATTCGCACAATGGACGGAACAGTGAACCAAACGCCCACTATGAAACATCACAGCTGCGTATTTAAATTTACCGCAAAAACGCACTTTATTTTAAACATTCAGAAAAATGCTAGGCTCTAGGAGTCGAGTTGAAAAATAGCAGTAGAAGATATTTTAGACCTCAGGCTCGTGGCTTTGTGTCAATCATTTGCCGGTTGAGTTGATCTTCTGTACAGGATAGCAATTTCCAATTGCACAGAAGAAACCACGTACAAAAGTAGACCTCTGAGTAGCACTTCAAAACAATTCCTAAGAGTTTTATTTTTATGTTGAGGTTTCTATATAGATTTAATAAATAATATGATCTTTTCCAAATATTCTCATCCTCATTTTTAGTTTAATTTTGTGGTAGTGTAAAATGTTCTTCTTGCCGTCATGTTTTTCCTTGATTATTCAGTGCGTTGCAGTTTATCGGCAAGTTTATGTATTTGCCTCTTATTAGGAAGAGCAGCAGTAGCAGATCGTGCAATTCGAAGTACATTGTTAACGTAAGCAGTTGCGTATTGTTTAATCTTCTCTTGTAGCTATTAAAAGACGTTAAAAGCCAATTAGTCTAATTCAAAAATTAAAATTGAACAATTTCTCTATAACTAGCGTCGTCAGATTGTCAATTTTTCTCTATGATTGTTTCCAAAAATAATGTAAATATTTCTAAATTTAATATAAAAATTGAAATTTTTGAGTTCTTGGAATTGGGTAACTTGTTTAAATCAAAATTTTAGGACTATCCAAAATATTTGATTTTAAACGTTCGAAACTTGTCGCTGATTTTCACATTTGAAATTTTGGGAGACTGTTGAACGACAATAGCGCGATGATTTTTCGCTTTTTTATTGCATATATTGTTTGTTAAACTAGTTTTGAACAAACCGACTCACATCTCAGACTAATGCTTGAGTGTCAGCGCCCGCCCCAAGAATTTGTCGCGCGCGTTTATTTTTGGCTTTTGTTCTCTTATTTGCAATGCCTTTACGGTGATCTGTTTTTCACTGTCATGCACTGGTCAATGATAAGCCAAATAAAAAAGCCTTTGACAAATCACAGCACTCTCTATCGTCATGCCCGAGCACTGAATCAATCTTCTGGTGCAAATTCATCCTTGTGGTAACATGACGTCAAGCATGACCGAGATAGGTAAATGAATATTCACTACAAGCAATTCCATAAATCACGTTAGACTAATAGTTTAACCACCAAAATAGTTTAAATATATTTTGATCAATAATTTCAATTAATAGAGCAGTCTCTAACGTGCCGCGCAAACGACGAATCAAATTTTTGGCGCTCTGTCATCTTCGTGGTAGCATGACGGCAAGTTTGATCGAGAGATGTGGATCCACATCCACTACAAGAAATGTCATAAACCACGTGAGATTTATCTTCTAGCTAGTATCCTAATTGCCCAGAATCCAAGCAGTCGTTTTGCACTGGATTCGTTCAATTTTTTAAAATTTTAATTGGTAACCTTGCTTGTGAAATATAGCTGATGATAGGCTCCAAGTACCCGACGTATGAATTGAATTTTTGTTTTTGTGTTCGCTAGCGTTGATGTATTTTGTTTGAGACGATAGAATCCTTTTTTGGCTTTCAGGCATCTTTTTTCTATACTTGCTTTCCAAGATAATGTAATGGAAATTATTACACCAAGACATTTACTTCATTAGGTTTTGTGAACGAATCAGAGATGCAGTTTTTGTCTGGCAGGAGACAGCTCGTTTGCCGTTGTGAGTCATTTTCATACACCAGTTGTCCATTGTAATTAGGTTTTGCTGTACTTTAACGAATTCAGAGAGTTTAAAATTATTGGTGTAGCGGCTAAACATTTCTTGTTATATTATTTCTTCAGGGAGATCATTGACAAAAATGGTGAATAGTATTAGGTGTCCAATCAAGGATCACTGCGGTACATTGCTCGTTGCGTTTCCCGAATTAGAACTGCTATTGTTCAACTTTACGTATGATTTAGTTTCGCAAGTTGTCTCATTAGGGTTTCACGAATTTTCCATCAACTCCGATTTTTCGACTTTCTCGATAAGATTTTTATGGGGGTACATTGTCGAAAGTTCTTTTAAAATCAACGTAAAGGACATACAATTGAGTTTCATTGGAGTTTTTGCAGATGTTTAGATGTAGTCATCCTGTGATTCATGCAAGTTGCCGGTGACTATTTCATATAACTCCTCAGGAATATTTGTTTTCCTGATATTTTGAAACATTGTGATTTTGTTGAGAAAGTTCTTTTTGCAGTGACTCTTGCAGATCAGGAACAACGTTCTCGACAATATTTTTAGGTTTTTAGATTGGTATTTCCAATGTTACTGGGACATCATGCTCTCATGCAATATTTAGTTACATAAACAAACACCTCTGCACCAATACAAATCCCGGCCCCAAACATAAAGTTAACATTTTTTTGCAATTGTTCAATAGTCAAGGTCGGCCGTCAGTGCTCAATTTTTCTCAGTCCTATCCTTTGTTATCCTTCAGTTTTTGGTGTTGACAAAAATTTCGAATTACCAATTACCTGAATAATTTGATAGTCAAGTTTTCTGCATTAAAGCCCACTCCCAGTATCTATCGGTCCTGGAATCTAGCTGCGGTTTCAAATTTCTGACGTAGATCGATTCAATTGTCATTAGTTCTTCGAGCCTGCGACACGCATCCGGTTTTCATTATGGATGTTTTCTCTGTATTGAGCAAGAAACATCGGCTTATGCGCAATTTTAATGAAATTTTTGTTGTTGTAAAGATGTTGTTCTCTCGAGGGGTGTTGTGCCGTTTGCTGTGCCTTTTTGTGATTACTTTATCCAACGTGCCTAAAAAAATACTGGATAATCACCAAATTTCACACCTATTTTTTGTCAAGACATAATTTTTCTTTAGAGCTTTTCAAAAGACTTTCAATTATTGGTTTTATGGAGAACACCATGTATTGTCCCTTGATTCACATTTTTGTTTTGTTGTAACGGTGCAAAGCTATTTAAGTTTAAGATTATGCCGGCACCAATAGAAAATTGATAAGAATGACATCTAATTCTCCTGTTTTTAATCGCGTCTACGTTTAGATCTAGGAAGGCCAGTTTCCCGCCCTAGTCGGTTGTGACAAGAGTGAGTTTTAGATCAACATTGTCTTCATAACGAACCTCAAACTTACTGGTACAAAGCGTTTCTTTTAGTTTATTCGATTCATCACGCAAATTCATCACGCAAAAAACAACACCTTTTATCAAATGTTTTAGCACGTAATTGTTGATCTTTCCAAATTTCATTAACTTTCTTAACCCTTATATTCCTTGATTTCTCACGCACATTTTTTGCGGACCATTTTGCTGATGATTTACTTCGCATAGTTGTTCATTGTAGGCCTAGTTCTCCCGCAACTTGTAATCCACCGAGAATTGCAATCATTAAATCTGCTTCCGACCAGATGCTTTGGGCGTCCACAACAAAATTCGGCAGTCAGGACTGTGCAATGAAAGATAGTAATTAGGAGAGCCACTGACAGTTACTTTCTTAAATTGGACAGTTTTGAACTGCCGAATTTTGTTGTGGAAGTCTTATCTTTGGGCACAAACCCTCTGGGCGAAAACAGATTTAATGAATTGCAATTTTTGGCGGATATAAAACAAACTGTCAAATAAAACAATGAACAACTATAAGAAGTAAATTGTCAGCAAAATGGTTCGCAAAAAATTTAAGTGAGAAAACAACGAAAACAATGGTTAAGGAAGTTCATGAATTTTTGAAAGATCAACAATTACGAGTGGAAACATTTGACAAAAGATTTTGCTTTTGTCTGATGAATTTGACAAATTATTCAAATAAACTAAAAGAAACCCCTCAGTACCAGTAAATTTGAGGCTCGTAATTAGGAAAATGTTTATGTAACAACTCACTCTTGCAACAACTGACTACGACGGGAAATTGGCCTTCCTAGATCTGAAAGGGAAACGATCAGAGACAGGAGAATTAGATGTCATTCTTATCACTTTTATACTTGAGCCGGCATAGTCTGAAATTTACATAGCTTTGCACCGTTACACACTAACAAAGACTTGATTCACGAGAAAATACATAGTATTCTCAATGCAACCAATGATTGAAAAAACTCCGAATAGCTCTTAACAAAAATTATGAGGTCTGGAGAAAAAATGTGTGTAAGATTGAGTGATTATCCAGTATTTTTAAAGACACGTTGGATAAAATAATCACAAAAAAGGCAACAGCAAATGGCAAAACATCCCGAGAAATAACGAAATCTCTACAACAACAAAGATTTCATTAAAACTGCGTTGTTTTTTTGCTCAATACAGAGAAAACATCCATAATAATACCGGATGCGTGTCGCAGGCTCGAAGAACTAATGACAATTGAATCGATCTACGTCAGAAATTTGAAACCGCAGCTAGATTCCAGGACCGATAGATACTGGGAGTGGGCTTTAATGCAGAAAACTTGACTATCAAATTATTCAGGTAATTGGTAATTCGAATTTTTTGTCAACACCAAAAACTGAAGGATAACAAAGGAAAGGACTGAGAAAAATTGAGCACTGACGGCCGACCTTGACTATTGAACAATTGCAAAAAAATGTTAACTTTATGTTTGGGGCCGGGATTTGTATTGGTGCAGTGGTATTGGCTTATTTGGTCGGAAGCAGATTTAATGATTGCAATTCTCGGTGGATTACAAGTTGCGGGAGAACTAGGCCTACAATGAACAACTATGCGAAGTAAATCATCAGCAAAATGGTCCGCAAAAAATGTGCGTGAGAAATCAAGGAATATAAGGGTTAAGAAAGTTAATGAAATTTGGAAAGATCAACAATTACGTGCTAAAACATTTGATAAAAGGTGTTGTTTTTTGCGTGATGAATTTGCGTGATGAATCGAATAAACTAAAAGAAACGCTTTGTACCAGTAAGTTTGAGGTTCGTTATGAAGACAATGTTGATCTAAAACTCACTCTTGTCACAACCGACTAGGGGCGGGAAACTGGCCTTCCTAGATCTAAACGTAGACGCGATTAAAAACAGGAGAATTAGATGTCATTCTTATCAATTTTCTATTGGTGCCGGCATAATCTTAAACTTAAATAGCTTTGCACCGTTACAACAAAACAAAAATGTGAATCAAGGGTCAATACATGGTGTTCTCCATAAAACCAATAATTGAAAGTCTTTTGAAAAGCTCTAAAGAAAAATTATGTCTTGACAAAAAAAAGGTGTGAAATTTGGTGATTATCCAGTATTTTTTTAGGCACGTTGGATAAAGTAATCACAAAAAAGCACAGCAAACGGCACAACACCCCTCGAGAGAACAACATCTTTACAACAACAAAAATTTCATTAAAATTGCGCATAAGCCGATGTTTCTTGCTCAATACAGAGAAAACATCCATAATGAAAACCGGATGCGTGTCGCAGGCTCGAAGAACTAATGACAATTGAATTAATCTACGTCAAAAATTTAAAACCGCAGCTAGATTTCCGGACCGATAGATACTGGGAGTGGGCTTTAATGCAGAAAATTTGACTATCAAATTATTCAGGTACATGGTAATACGAAATTTTTGTCAACACCAACAACTGAAGTATAACAAAGGATAGGACTGAGGGTAAATAAGCCTTGACGAACGACATTGAGTATTAAAAAATTGCAATAAAATTTTAACTTTTGTTTGGTGCCGGGATTTGTATTGGGGCAGTGGTATTGGCTTATTTGGTTTTAGTAATGTAATAGCAATACAGACTGAAATGATTTATACCCATGGGTTTACACCCAACACTATAGTAACAAATTTAGCACCGTTAGTTGCCATTATTAATGCACTTGCCTCAAAAGAAGTTGAAACTCCTTGAACAAGTGTCACTTTTTGAGTTGTCAAGTCAGTTCTAGTTATTTTATCTTTACTGATTACAAGAGTGATTTGATCACATAATGTTGTAGTTCTGGGGAAGAAACATTCTTCAATTTGCCTCAATCTGTTTTTTGGTAATAGAAACATGTTTCGCGTTATTTGTCTCGCTCTGTCGTTGAATTTTTTGAACAAGCTCGATACTATTACAGCATAATTGTACCAATCCGCTTTAGTGGGGGAGGAAAAGTATACTCAAAAGTATAGGTTCAAAATTTTTTGAAGGTTAATCTGTTATCTTGTTCACTTTTTACGCAGCTTTTGCTTAATTTTTTTTAACTTTTTTGCTAAATTAGGACAAAATTTATAACGATGCGTTTTGCTTGTAAAGATAAAGAGATCGTGAAACTTTTGAACACCTGTTTTGGCAAACATTTTAGCTAAATCTTTCAAAATTCTGCCATTTTAATTTTTTTAAGAAGGCAAAATAATATGCCTATTTGATCCGCTGTATCGAGTTTGACTAATTTTGCAGACCTAAAAATCGCTGACACAATCTTCTTTGTTCAGAGTTTTATTTAATTGAGTTTTACGAGTAGTGCCAGCATCTGATGATCTCTTGGAGTTCTAAGGACTGGGTCTGAAATATCAAACGCATAAATCGGTATCAGTGGGGCTACTAAAAAACTATCTATTGCTTTCAGTTAATGTTATATGCTTTTTTGTTAATTTTACTCAAAAGGAATCAACAATTCATCATTTCTTGATATAAGGACTTTTTGGTCAAATTAGTTTTTTCGGTGACACTTGAAGCAGTTTTCTTTGTCATGGAGAAGCAGCAATAGCAGGACCAATTTTAGTCTACTTGTGGAGTTTTATGATTCAAAAACTGCAGACCAAAATGATATGAAATCGAAATTCATTTTATGATGATCAAATTTACGTGCAAGGAGAACCCAATGAACATGCTTGTTTTTGATGCTAATGTTTAGTCCTTTAAAATACGATCACTAATGAAATGTACAATTGGCTCCACGCAGTTACAAATTAAACCATTTTCATTGTTTCTCATAAACGTTTACGGTGTTTAATCCCTAGGATTTCAAAATATTTTGTTCAAAATAAATAGTTGAAATTTGAGATTTGCCAAATTCCATATCAAATCTTCAAATTTTCAGCCTAATCTCAGCAATCAGGGTTGACGCAACTTTTGTGTATTGCATCATAGTGTTGTCTTCATTGCTATTTTTCATTAAATAATGGTTAATTTGTCGTTGATAGTACAAGTTTTCATAAAATTTGTAATAAGTTTTTTACAACTGCTAATTTTTGAGATTCTCTTTAGCTATCTTGTCCAACTATCACATTAATGCCAAGTCGTATATCGTTTTAATGGCGCTTAGAAAAGTGCAACAGAATAATTCAATATTTTGATTATTTTTCATCTTTTGTGCAAAGATTCTGATGTTGAAGGCTTCGACACCGGTTCCGCGCAAAATTGACTTACGCCTGTATCTGGAGTCCATTGTAGTAGTATGGCCTTCTGAATAAAAACAGGTCTCAATGGAATGGTATTTTAACGAAACCAATGAACGATTTCACTTCCTTGCCAATTGCTTTCAAGACTTTCATTTTAATTGTTTTCAAAAAGATTAAACGTATTTTCCAATTTTGTCTTTTTATTGTTTTGTCTACCTGATAATTTTTCTCAGTAAAGAGAGACCAAATATTTTTTAATGAAATGCAAAACATCTGGTTGAGTTCACTATTAAATTGATGCTATTTTTACTTTTCATCATGTTTTTTGATTAAAAACAGGTAGACCCTGAGATTTTTTCGTAATTATTACACTTTTCCTGTGTCTTCAATTGCACGCCGAATGGGCCCTTTATTATTTTAATTATATTGTGATAAGAGCTTCAAGAAACTTTTTCACAATATTTACACTAATTTTTTTAGAACACTAAGGGATTTTTTCAGTTTATCTACGTCCTTCTAATTTGGCGGACCACTAAGTCAGCAATTTATTTGAGTGGGGCGGAAAAATGTATGCAAAAGCAAAATAGCGAGCCTCTTTGTTTTTATTTAAATTGAGATAATTATTTGTCGTTCATTTCAAAAAACATGGAGAATGGCAGCAGTTTCAAAAAATTTCTATTAGCTATTTGACAATCGCTTATTTTCGAGGTTCTGTTTCTCCGTCTTGCACAAACATCAAAATCGGCCCTTTAATGAAGTATCGTTTTAAATGTATAGTGATAAGAATTTCAAGAAACTTTTTCACAATTTACACTAGTTACTTTAGAACACCAAGTGATTTTTTGGAATTTATTTGGCGGACCAATAAGTCAGAAATTTGTTTGAGTGGGGCGGAAAGATGTATGCAGATGCAAATTAGTGAGCCTCTTTGTTTTTAATTAAATTATTTGTCGGTCATTTCGAAAAACATGGAGAATGGCAGCAGTTTCATAAAAACTCTATTAACTTTTTGACAATTGCTCATTTTTGAGGTTCTGTTCTGCTGTCTTGCCAAAACATCACAATAATGGCAGGTCACACATCACATCAATGGCACTTAAAAATGTGCAACCGATTGTATTCATTTTTCTGAATTTGTTTCATCTTTTGTGCAGAGATTGTGATGTTGAAGGCTTCGACACCGTTTCCTCGCAAAACTAAAAACGAATTTTTGATTTTTGCTTGTACCTCGAGTTCTTTGTAGTAGTATGGCCTTCTGAAAAATTACAGGTCTCAATGGTTTTGCGTAATATTTTTTAAAGAACCCACTGAACGATTTCAGTTCTTTGCTAATTGCTTTCAAGACTTTCATTTTAATTGTTTTTGAAAATATTAAATGTTTTTCTCAATTTTGTCGTTTTTGTTTTATGTTTATTTGATAATTTTTTCAGAAAAGAAAGGCCAATTATTTTTATTATGAAGAGCAAATCATTTGGTTTAGTACAATTTCGAATTGACGCTATTTTTGCTTTTCATCAAGTTTTTTTGGTTGAAAATAAGTGGACCCAGAGTTTTTGTCATGATTATTACACTATTGTTGTACTTGAGTTTGTTGTTTATCTTGTCTCTTATTGTAATCAATTGCAGGCAACCTCGGCCTTTTGGTGAAATGTTGTTTCACTTGTTTAGTGATAAGAGCTTCAAGCAATTTTTTCAAAATTGACATCAATTTTATTGAAACAAAAGGTGATTCTTTGAAGGTTTTTCATGTCGTTCTCATTTGGCGGACCACTAAGTCAAAAATTTGGTTGAAAGGGGAGGAAAATTGTCAGCGAATGCAAATTAACGCGCCTCTCGGTTTTTTTAAATTGAGATAATAGTAGGTGGGTCATTTCGAAAAACATGGAGATTGGCAGAAAATTTATAAAATTTGTTTTAACGTTTTGACAATTGCTAATTTTCGATGTTCTGTTTTGATATCTTGCCCAACCATCACATAAATCGCAGGTCACAAATCACAATAATGGCGCTTATAAATGTGCAACCGATTGTATTCAATATTTAGATTATTTGAATTTTTAATTTTCGCATTTCATCAAGTTTTTTGATTAACGCGCCTCTCGGTTTTTTTTAAATTGAGATAATAGTAGGTGGTTCATTTCGAAAAACATGGAGATTGGCAGAAAATTTATAAAATTTGTATTAACGTTTTGACAATTGCTAATTTTTGATGTTCTGTTTTGATATCTTGCCCAACCATCACATAAATCGCAGGTCACAAAGCACAAAAATGGCGCTTATAAATGTGCAACCGATTGTATTCAATATTTAGATTTTTTTCCATCTTTATCAGCAAAGACTCTGATATTGAAGGCTTCGACGCCGTTTCCTCGCAAAACTGAGCTGAATTTTTTTATTTCTGCCTGTATCAGGAGTTCTTTGTAGTAGTATGGTCTTCTGAATAATGACAGGTCTCAATGGGTTTGTATAATGTTTTTTATGGAACCAATGAAAGATTTCAGTTCCTTGCTAATTGCTTTCTAGACTTTCTTTTTAATTGTTTTCGAAAAGATTAAACTTATTTCTCAATTTTGTCTTTTTTGTTTTCTGACTCTTCCATAATTTTCTTCAGTAAAGAATGACCAAATATGTTTCAATGAAATGCATATCACTTGGTTTACTACACTTTTAAGTTGATGCTATTTTCGCATTTCATCAAGTTTTTTGATTAAAATTAGGTAGACACTGAGTTTCTGTCGTAATTATTACACTTTTCTTGTATTCGATTTGGCTGTTTGTCTTGTATTTTATTGTCTTCAATTGGAAGCAACATCGGGCCTTTGGTGAACTGTTGTTTTAATTGTATTGTGATAAGAGCTTCAAGCAATTTTTCAAAAATTACACCAATTTTTTTGGAACAATAAGTGATTATTTGAAGGTTTTTCATGTCGTTCTCATTCGGCCGACCAATAAGTCAAAAATTTGAGTGAGGCGGAACATTGTGTGTGAATTCAAACTAACGCGCCTTTTTGTTTTTATTTAAATTGAGATAATAGTAGGTCGGTCATTTCGAAAAACATGGAGAATGGCAGAAATTTTATAAAAATTTTATTAACTTTTTGACAATTGCTAAATTTTAGGTTCTGTTTTGATATCTTGCCCAAAACATCACACAAATTGCAGGTCATATATCACATTAAAGGCGCTTATAAATGTGCAACCGATTATATTCAGTATTTTGAGTATTTTCCATCTTTCTGTGCAAAGATTCTGATGTTGAAGGCTTCAACACCGTTTCCCCTCAAATCTGAAGTGAATTTTTGATTTCTGCCTGTATCTGGATTTCTTTGTAGTAGTATGGCCTGCTGAAAAAAGACAGGTCTCAATGGGTTTGTATAAAGTTTTTTAAAGAAACCAATGAACGATTTCAGTTCCTTGCTAATTGCTTTCAAGACTTTCTTTTTAATCGTTTTTGAAAAAATTGAACGTATTTTTCAATTTTGTGCTTTTTGTTTTCTGTCTATTTGATTTTTTTTTTAAAAAGAAAGACCAATTATTCTTTTTGATGAAATGCAAATCATTTGGTTGAGTACAATTTCCAGTCGGCGCTATTTTTGCTTTTCATAAAGGTTTTTTGAGTGAAAATAAGTAGACCCTGAGTTTTTGTCGTGTTTCGTGATTATTACACTATTGATGTATTTGAGTTTTTGTTTGTCTTGTCTCTCATTGTCATCATTTGCAGGCAACATTGGCCCTTTAGTGAATTATTGTTTCAATTGTACAGTGACAAGACAACCATCGCATTAATGGCAGGTCACATATCACATTAATGGCGCTTAAATATGTGCAACTGATTGTATTCATTATTTTGAATTTTTTAATCTTTTGTGCAAAGATTCTGTTGTTGAAGGCTTCGACACCGTTTCCCGTAAGAATTCAAGTGAACTTTTGATTTTTGCTTGTATTTGGAGTTCATTGTAACATATGACCTTCTGAAAAATTACAGGTCTCAATGGCTTTGTATAAACGCTTTCCAAAAACAAAGGAACGATTTCAGTTCCCTGCTAATTGCTTTCAAGGCTTTCATTTTTTTTGTTTTTGAAAAGATTAAATGCATTTTCCAATTTGGTCTTTTTTGTTTTCTGTCTCTTTGAAAATTTTTCTCAGTAACGAAAGACCAAAAAATTTTTGATGAAATGCAAATCATTTGGATTAATACATCTTCAAATTGATGGTAGTTTCACTTTTCATCAAGTTTTTTGATTAAAAATAGGTAGACCCTGAGTTTTTGTCGTAATCATTACACTTTACTTGTGTTTGATTTTGCTGTTTATCTTGTATCTTATTGTGTTCAATTGGAAGCAACATCGGCCCTTTGGTGAACTGTTGTTTTAATTGTATTGTGATAATAGCTCCAAGCAATTTTTTCAAAAATTACACCAATTTTTTTGGAACAATAAGTGATTCTTTGAAGTTTTTTCATGTCGTTCTCATTTCGCGGACCACTAAGTCAAAAAATTGTTTTAGAGGGGCAGAACATTGTGTGCGGATGGAAATTAACGCGCCTCATTGTTTTTATTCAAATCAAGATAATAGTAAGTCGGTTATTTCGAAAAAAATGGAGAATGGCAGAAATTTTATAAAATTTATATTAACGTTTTGACAATTGCTAGTTTTATCGGTTCTGTTTTACTATCTTGCCGAACCATCACATAAATTGCAGGTCACATATCACATTAATGGCGCTTATGAATGTGCAATCGATTATATTCAATATTTAGATTATTTACCATCTTTCTGTGCAAAGACTCTGATGTTAAAGCCTTCGACACCGTTTCCTCGCAAAACTGAGTTGAATTTTTGATTTTTGCCTGTATCTGGAGTTCTTTGTAATTGTATGGCCTCCTGAAAAATGGGTTTGTATAATGTTTTTTAAAGAAACCAATGAACGCGATTTCAGTTCCTTGCTGGTTGCTTTCGAGACTTTCTATTTAATTGTTTTTGAAAAAATTAAACGTATTTTTCGATTTTGTCCTTTTTGTTTTCTCTCTATTTGATAATTTTTTCAGAAAAGAAAGGTCAATTTTTTTGTTGAAATCGAAATCATTTGGCTTGGTACAATTTCCAATTGACGCTATTTTTGCTTTTCATCAAGTTATTTGATTGAAAATAAGTAGAACCTGAGTTGATGCTATTTTCGCATTTCACTTTAACTTTTAAGTTGATGCTATTTTCGTATTTCATCAAGTTTTTTGATTAAAATTAGGTAGACACTGAGTTTCTGTCGTAATTATTACACTTTTCTTGTATTCGATTTGGCTGTTTGTCTTGTATTTTATTGTCTTCAATTGGAAGCAACATCGGGCCTTTGGTGAACTGTTGTTTTAATTGTATTGTGATAAGAGCTTCAAGCAATTTTTCAAAAATTACACCAATTTTTTTGGAACAATAAGTGATTATTTGAAGGTTTTTCATGTCGTTCTCATTCGGCCGACCAATAAGTCAAAAATTTGAGTGAGGCGGAACATTGTGTGTGAATTCAAACTAACGCGCCTTTTTGTTTTTATTTAAATTGAGATAATAGTAGGTCGGTCATTTCGAAAAACATGGAGAATGGCAGAAATTTTATAAAAATTTTATTAACTTTTTGACAATTGCTAAATTTTAGGTTCTGTTTTGATATCTTGCCCAAAACATCACACAAATTGCAGGTCATATATCACATTAAAGGCGCTTATAAATGTGCAACCGATTATATTCAGTATTTTGAGTATTTTCCATCTTTCTGTGCAAAGATTCTGAGGTTGAAGGCTTCAACACCGTTTCCCCTCAAATCTGAAGTGAATTTTTGATTTCTGCCTGTATCTGGATTTCTTTGTAGTAGTATGGCCTGCTGAAAAAAGACAGGTCTCAATGGGTTTGTATAAAGTTTTTTAAAGAAACCAATGAACGATTTCAGTTCCTTGCTAATTGCTTTCAAGACTTTCTGTTTAATCGTTTTTGAAAAAATTGAACGTATTTTTCAATTTTGTGCTTTTTGTTTTCTGTCTATTTGATTTTTTTTTTAAAAAAGAAAGACCAATTATTCTTTTTGATGAAATGCAAATCATTTGGTTGAGTACAATTTCCAGTCGGCGCTATTTTTGCTTTTCATAAAGGTTTTTTGAGTGAAAATAAGTAGACCCTGAGTTTTTGTCGTGTTTCGTGATTATTACACTATTGATGTATTTGAGTTTTTGTTTGTCTTGTCTCTCATTGTCATCATTTGCAGGCAACATTGGCCCTTTAGTGAATTATTGTTTCAATTGTACAGTGACAAGACAACCATCGCATTAATGGCAGGTCACATATCACATTAATGGCGCTTAAATATGTGCAACTGATTGTATTCATTATTTTGAATTTTTTAATCTTTTGTGCAAAGATTCTGTTGTTGAAGGCTTCGACACCGTTTCCCGTAAGAATTCAAGTGAACTTTTGATTTTTGCTTGTATTTGGAGTTCATTGTAACATATGACCTTCTGAAAAATTACAGGTCTCAATGGCTTTGTATAAACGCTTTCCAAAAACAAAGGAACGATTTCAGTTCCCTGCTAATTGCTTTCAAGGCTTTCATTTTTTTTGTTTTTGAAAAGATTAAATGCATTTTCCAATTTGGTCTTTTTTGTTTTCTGTCTCTTTGAAAATTTTTCTCAGTAACGAAAGACCAAAAAATTTTTGATGAAATGCAAATCATTTGGATTAATACATCTTCAAATTGATGCTAGTTTCACTTTTCATCAAGTTTTTTGATTAAAAATAGGTAGACCCTGAGTTTTTGTCGTAATCATTACACTTTACTTGTGTTTGATTTTGCTGTTTATCTTGTATCTTATTGTGTTCAATTGGAAGCAACATCGGCCCTTTGGTGAACTGTTGTTTTAATTGTATTGTGATAATAGCTCCAAGCAATTTTTTCAAAAATTACACCAATTTTTTTGGAACAATAAGTGATTCTTTGAAGTTTTTTCATGTCGTTCTCATTTCGCGGACCACTAAGTCAAAAAATTGTTTTAGAGGGGCAGAACATTGTGTGCGGATGGAAATTAACGCGCCTCATTGTTTTTATTCAAATCAAGATAATAGTAAGTCGGTTATTTCGAAAAAAATGGAGAATGGCAGAAATTTTATAAAATTTATATTAACGTTTTGACAATTGCTAGTTTTATCGGTTCTGTTTTACTATCTTGCCGAACCATCACATAAATTGCAGGTCACATATCACATTAATGGCGCTTATGAATGTGCAATCGATTATATTCAATATTTAGATTATTTACCATCTTTCTGTGCAAAGACTCTGATGTTAAAGCCTTCGACACCGTTTCCTCGCAAAACTGAGTTGAATTTTTGATTTTTGCCTGTATCTGGAGTTCTTTGTAATTGTATGGCCTCCTGAAAAATGGGTTTGTATAATGTTTTTTAAAGAAACCAATGAACGATTTCAGTTCCTTGCTGGTTGCTTTCGAGACTTTCTATTTAATTGTTTTTGAAAAAATTAAACGTATTTTTCGATTTTGTCCTTTTTGTTTTCTGTCTATTTGATAATTTTTTCAGAAAAGAAAGGTCAATTTTTTTGTTGAAATCGAAATCATTTGGCTTGGTACAATTTCCAATTGACGCTATTTTTGCTTTTCATCAAGTTATTTGATTGAAAATAAGTAGAACCTGAGTTTTTTTCGTGATTATTACACAATGGATATATTTGAATTTTTTGTTTGTCTTGTCTCCTATTGTCATCAATTGCAGGCATCATCGGCCCAATACTGAATTATTTATTCAATTGTACAGGGACAAGACCACCATCGCATTAATGGCAAGTCACATATTACATTAATGGCGCATAAAAATGTGCAACCGATTGTATTCATTATTTTGAATTTTTTCATCTTTTGTGCAAAGATTCTGATGTTGAAGGCTTCGACACCGTTTCTCCTAAAAATTGAAGTGAATTTTTGATTTCTGCCTGTATCTGGAGTTCTTTGTAGTAGTAGAGCCTGCTGAAAAATGACAGGTCTCAATGGGTTTGTATAAAGTTTTATAAAGAAACCAATGAACGATTTCAGTTCCTTGCTAATTGCTTTCAAGACTTTCTTATTAATTGTTTTTGAAAATATTGAACGTATTTTTCAATTTTGTGCTTTTTGTTTTCTGTCTATTTGATAATTTGTTTCAGAAAAGAAAAACCAATTATTTTTTTTGATGAAATGCAAATCATTTGGCTTAGTACTATTTCCAGTCGGCGCTATTTTTGCTTTTCATTAAGTTTTTTTGAGTGAAAATAAGTAGACCCTGAGTTTTTGTCTTGTTTCGTGATTATTACACTATTGATGTATTTGAGTTTTTGTTTGTCTTGTCTCTCATTGTCATCAATTGCAGGCAATATCGGCCCTTTAGTGATTTATTGTTTCAATTGTACAGTGACAAGACATCCATCGCATTAATGGCAGGTCATATATCACATTAATGGCGCTTAAATATGTGCAACTGATTGTATTCATTATTTTGAATTTTTTTATCTTTTGAGCAAAGATTCTGTTGTTGAAGGCTTCAAAACCGTTTCCCCTAAAAATTCAAGTGAACTTTTGATTTTTGCTTGTATTTGGAGTTCATTGTAACATATGACCTTCTGAATAATTACAGGTCTCAATGGCTTTGTATAAACGCTTTCCAAAAACAAAGGAACGATTTCAGTTCCCTGCTAATTGCTTTCAAGGCTTTCATTTTATTTGTTTTTGAAAAGATTAAATGCATTTTCCAATTTGGTCTTTTTTGTTTTCTCTCTCTTTGAAAATTTTTCTCAGTAAGGAAAGACCAAAAAATTTTTGATGAAATGCAAATCATTTGGATTAATACATCTTCAAATTGAAGCTAGTTTCACTTTTCATCAAGTTTTTTGATTAAAAATAGGTAGACCCTGAGTTTTTGTCGTAATCATTACACTTTTTTTGTATTCGATTTTGCTGTTGGTCTTGTATCTTATTGTCTGCAATTGCAGGCAACATCGGCCTTTTGGTGAACTGTTGTTTCAATTGTATAATGATAAGAGCTTCAAGCAGTTTTTTCAAAAATTACACAAATTTTTATTGGAACAATAAGTGATTCTGTGAAGGTCTTTCATGTCGTTCTCATTCGGCCGAACAATAAGTCAAAAATTTGAGTGACGCGGAACATTGTGTGCGAATTCAAACTAACGCGCCTTTTTGTTTTTATTTAAATTGAGATAATAGTAGGTCGGTCATTTCGAAAAACATGGAGAATGGCAGAAATTTTATAAAAGTTTTATTAACTTTTTGACAATTGCTAAATTTTAGGTTCTGTTTTGATATCTTGTCCAACCATCACACAAATTGCAGGTCACATATCACATTAACAGCGCTTATAAATGTGCAACCGATTATGTTCAGCATTTAGAGTATTTTCCATCTTTCTGTGCAAAGACTCTGATTTTGAAAGCTTCGACACCGTTTTCTCGCAAAACTGAGTTGAATTTTTGATTTCTGCTTGTATCTGGCGTTGTTTGTAATAGCATGGCCTTCTGAAAAATGACAGGTCTCAATGGGTTTGTATAATGTTTTTTAAAGAAACCATTGAACGATTCCAGTTTCTTGCTAATTGCTTTCAAGACTTTCTTTTTAAATGTTTTTGAAAAGATTAAATGTATTTCTCAATTTTGATTTTTTTATTTTCTGTCTATTTGATAATTTTGTCAGTAAAAAAGAACAAATATTCTTTGATGAAGTGCAAATCATTTGGCTTAGTACTATTTCCAATTGACGCTATTTTTGCTTTTCATCAAATTTTTTTGATTGAAAATAAGTAGACCTTGAGTTTTTCTCGTGATTTTTCCAATATGGATGTATTTGAGTTTGTTGTTTGTCTTGTCTTCTATTGTCATCAATTGCAGGCATCATCGGCCCATTACTGAATAATTTATTCAATTGTACAGGGACAAGACCACCATCGCATTAATGGCAAATCACATATCACAAAAATGGCGCTTAAAATTGTGGAACCGATTGTATTCATTATTTTGAATTTTTTCATCTTTTGTGCAAAGATTCTGATGTTGAAGGCTTCGACACTGTTTCCCCTCAAAATTGAAGTGAATTTTTCATTTTTGCCTGTGTTTGGAGTTCTTTGTAGTATACGGCCTTCTGAATAATTACAGGTCTCAATGGGCTTGTATAAACGCTTTTAAAAATCAATGAACGATTTCAGTTCTTTGCTAATTGCTTTAAAGACTTTCGTTTTAATTGTCTTCGAAAACGATAAAAGTTTTTTCCAATTTGGTCTTTTTTGCTTTCTGTCTCTTTGATAATTTTTCTCAGTAAAGAAAGACCAGAAATTTTTTGATGAAAAGCAAATCATTTGGATTATTACAAATTACTTCAAATTGATGCTAGTTTCAATTTTCATCAAGTTTTTTTATAACAAATAGGTAGACCCTGAATTTTTGTCGTAATCATTACATTTTTTGTATTTGATTTTGTATCTTGTTTCTTATTGTCTTCAATTGCAGGGAAGATCGGCCCTTTGGTGAACTGTTGTTTCAATTGTATAGTGATAAGAGCTTCAGGCAGTTTTTTCAAAAACTACACAAATTTTTTTGGAACAATAGGTGATCCTTTGAATGTTTCTCATGTCGTTCTCATTTGGCTGACCACTAAGTCAAAACTTTGATTGAGTGGGGCGGAACATTGTGTGCGAATGCAATTTAACGCTCCTCTTTGTTTTTATTCAAATTGAGGTAATAGTAGGTCGGTAAATTAGAAAAACATGGAGAATTGCAGAAATTGTTATGAAATTTATAATAACATTTTGACAATTGCTAGTTTTTGAGGTTCTGTTTTGATATCTTGCCCAACCATTACATAAATGGCAGGTCATATATCACATTAATGGAGCTTAAATTGTACAAACGATTATCATCAATATTTAGATTATTTTTCATCTTTCTGTGCAAAGACTCTGATGTTAAAGGCTTCGACAACGTTTCCTCGCAAAACTGAGTTGAGTTTTTGATTTCTGCCTGTATCTGGAGTTCGTTGTAGTAGTATGGCCTGCTGAAAAATGACAGGTCTCACTGGGTTTGTATAAAGTTTTTTAAAGAAACCAATGAACGATTTCAGTTCCTTGCTAATTGCTTTCAAGACTTTCTTTTTAATTGTTTTTGAAAAAATTGAACGTATTTTTTAATTTTGTGCTTTTTGTTTTCGGTCTATTTGATAATTGTTTTCAGAAAAGAAAGGCCAATTTTTTTTTGATGAAATGAAAATCAATTGGCTTGGTACAATTTCCAATTGACGCTATTTTTGCTTTTCATCAAGTTATTTGATTGAAAATAAGTAGAACCTGAGTTTTTTTCGTGATTATTACACAATGGATATATTTGAATTTTTTGGTTGTCTTGTCTCCTATTGTCATCAATTGCAGGCATCATCGGCCCAATACTGAATTATTTATTCAATTGTACAGGGACAAGACCACCATCGCATTATTGGCAAGTCACATATTACATTCATGGCGCATAAAAATGTGCAACCGATTGTATTCATTATTTTGAATTTTTTCATCTTTTGGGCAAAGATTCTGATGTTGAAGGCTTCGACACTGTTTCCCCTCAAAATTGAAGTGAATTTTTGATTTTTGCCTGTGTTTGGAGTTCTTTGTAGTATATGGCCTTCTGAATAATTACAGGTCTCAATGGGCTTGTATAAACGCTTTTAAAAATCAATGAACGATTTCAGTTCTTTGCTAATTGCTTTAAAGACTTTCATTTTAATTGTCTTCGAAACCGATAAACGTTTTTTCCAATTTGGTCTTTTTTGCTTTCTGTCTCTTTGATAATTTTTCTCAGTAAAGAAAGACCAGAAATTTTTTGATGAAAAGCAAATCATTTGGATTTTTACAAATTACTTCAAATTGATGCTAGTTTCACTTTTCATCAGGTTTTTTATTACAAATAGGTAGACCCTGAGTTTTTGTCGTAATCATTACATTTTTTGTATTTGATTTTGTATCTTGTTTGTTATTGTCTTCAATTGCAGGGAAGATCGGCCCTTTGGTGAACTGTTGTTTCAATTGTATAGTGATAAGAGCTTTAGGCAGTTTTTTCAAAAACTACACAAATTTTTTTGGAACAATAGGTGATCCTTTGAATGTTTCTCATGTCGTTCTCATTTGGTTGACCACTAAGTCAAAATTTTGATTGAGTGGGGCGGAACATTGTGTGCGAATGCAATTTAACGCTCCTCTTTGTTTTTATTCAAATTGAGGTAATAGTAGGTCGGTAAATTAGAAAAACATGGAGAATGGCAGAAATTGTTATGAAATTTATAATAACATTTTGACAATTGCTAGTTTTTGAGGTTCTGTTTTGATATCTTGCCCAACCATTACATAAATGGCAGGTCATATATCACATTAATGGAGCTTAAATTGTACAAACGATTATCATCAATATTTAGATTATTTTTCATCTCTCTGTGCAAAGACTCTGATGTTAAAGTCTTCGACAAAGTTTCCTCGCAAAACTGAGTTGAGTTTTTGATTTCTGCCTGTATCTGGAGTTCGTTGTAGTAGTATGGCCTGCTGAAAAATGACAGGTCTCAATGGGTTTGTATAAAGTTTTTTAAAGAAACCAATGAACGATTTCAGTTCCTTGCTAATTGTTTTCAAGACTTTCTTTTTAATTGTTTTTGAAAAAATTGAACGTATTTTTCAATTTTGTGCTTTTTGTTTTCGGTCTCTTTGATAATTGTTTTCAGAAAAGAAAGGCCAATTTTTTTTGATGAAATGAAAATCATTTGGCTTGGTACAATTTCCAATTGACGCTATTTTTGCTTTTCATCAAGTTATTTGATTGAAAATAAGTAGAACCTGAGTTTTTTTCGTGATTATTACACAATGGATATATTTGAATTTTTTGGTTGTCTTGTCTCCTATTGTCATCAATTGCAGGCATCATCGGCCCAATACTGAATTATTTATTCAATTGTACAGGGACAAGACCACCATCGCATTAATGGCAAGTCACATATTACATTAATGGCACATAAAAATGTGCAACCGATTGTATTCATTATTTTGAATTTTTTCATCTTTTGTGCAAAGATTCTGATGTTGAAGGCTTCGACACCGTTTCTCCTAAAAATTGAAGTGAATTTTTGATTTCTGCCTGTATCTGGAGTTGTTTGTAGTAGTATCGCCTGCTGAAAAATGACAGGTCTCAGTGGGTTTGTATAAAGTTTTTATACAGAAACCAGTGAACGATTTCAGTTCCTTGCTAATTGCTTTCAAGACTTTCTTTTTAATTGTTTTTGAAAAAATTGAACGTATTTTTCAATTTTGTGCTTTTTGTTTTCGGTCTATTTGATAATTTTTTTCAGAAAAGAAAGGCCAATTTTTTTTTGATGAAATGGAAATCATTTGGCTTGGTACAATTTCCAATTGACGCTATTTTTGCTTTTCATCAAGTTATTTGATTGAAAATAAGTAGAACCTGAGTTTTTTTCGTGATTATTACACTATGGATATATTTGAATTTTTTGGTTGTCTTGTCTCCTATTGTCATCAATTGCAGGCATCATCGGCCCAATACTGAATTATTTATTCAATTGTACAGGGACAAGACAACCATCGCATTGATGGCAGGTCACATATCACATTAATGGCGCTTAAATATGTTCAACTGATTGTTTTCATTATTTTGAATTTTTTTATCTTTTGTGCAAAGATTCTGTTGTTGAAGGCTTGAACACCGTTTCCCCTAAAAATTCAAGTGAACTTTTGATTTTTGCTTGTATTTGGAGTTCATTGTAACATATGACCTTCTGAATAATTACAGGTCTCAATGGCTTTGTATAAATGCTTTCCAAAAACAAAGGAACGATTTCAGTTCCCTGCTAATTGCTTTCAAGGCTTTCATTTTATTTGTTTTTGAAAAGATTAAATGCATTTTCCAATTTGGTCTTTTTTTGTTTTCTGTCTCTTTGATAATTTTTCTCATAAATTGCAGGTCACATATCACATTAATGGCGCTCAAAAATGTGCAACCTATTATATCCAGTATTTAGATTATTTTCCATCTTTCTGAGCAAATATTCTGATGTTGAAGGCTTCAAGACCGTTTCCTCGGAATAATTAGTTGAATTTTTGATTTGTGCCTGTATCTGGAGTTCTTTGTACCAGTATGGCCTTCTGAATAATGACAGGTCTCAATAGGCTTGTAAATGTTTTTTAAAGAAACCAATAAATGACTTCAGTTCCTTGCTAATTGTTTTCAAGACTTTCTTTTTAATTGCTTTCGAAAAGATTAAACGTATTTCTCAATTTTGTCATTTTTGTTTTCTGTCTATTTGATGATTTTTCTCCGTAAAAAAAGAACAAATATTTTATTTGATGAAATGCAAAATATTTGGTTATGTATAATTTTGAGTTGATGCTATTTTAACTTTTCACCAAATTTTTTGATTCAAAATAGTTAGACCTTGAGTTTTGTCGTAATTAATGCATTTTTTTGTATTTGAGTTTGTTTTCTGTCTTGTCACCTATTGTCTTCAATTGCAAGCAACATTCGCGTTTTAGTAAATTACAGTTTCAACTGTATAGTGATAAGAGCTTCAAGCAATATTTTTCAATAATTACACCGATCTTTTTGAAACAGTAAGTGATTTTTTGAAGGTTTTCCTTGTCCTTCTTTTGTGGAGGACCACTAATTCAAAAATTTGAACAAGCTGACGGAATATTGTGCGCAAATGAAAATAAGAGCTCCTCTTTTTTTCTGCTTAGATTGAGATAATAGCAGCTCGGTCATATAGAAAAACATGGAGAATTGCAGAAGTTTCATAGAATTTGTATTAACTTTTTGACAATTGCAAATTTTTGGGTTTTTGTTTTGATATCTTGTCCAAATATCACTTTAATGGCGCTTAAAAATGTGCAATTGACTGTATTCATTGTTTTGAATTGTTTTATCTTTTGTGCAAGGATTCTGATATTGGAGGCTTCGACACCGTTTCCTCGCAAAACTGAAGTGAATCTTTGATTTTTGCCTGTATCTAGAGTTCCTTGTAGCGGTATGGCCTTTCGAATAATGAAAGGTCTCAATGGGTTGTTTAATGTTTGTCAAGGAAATCAATGAACAATTTCAGTTCCTTACTAATTGCTTTCAGGACTTTCATTTTAACTGGTTTCGAAAAGATTAAACATATTTTTCAATATTCTCCTTTTTGTTTTCTGTGTCTTTGGTTGTTTTTCACAGTAACCAACTGTTTTCTGATAAAATGCAAATCATTTGGCATAGTACACTTTAGGATGATGCTATTTTCGCTTTTCATCAAGTTTTTTGATTAAAAATATGTAGACACTGAGTTTTTGTCTTAATTATTACACTTTCCTTGTATTTGAGTTTGTTATTTGCCGTGTTTTTTATTATTGTCTTCAATTGCAGGCAACATTGGCCCAATAGTGAACTATTGCTTCAATTGTATAGTGACAAGAGCTTGAAGAAAATTTTTAGATAATTACACCGATTTTTTTGGAACACTAAATGATTTCTTAGAGGTTTTCCCTGTCGTTCTCATTTGCCGGACTGCTAAGTCAAAATCTTGGGTGAGCGGGGGCGGTACATTGTATTCAATTGCAAATTAATGCGCCTTTTTTCTATCCAAATTGAGATAACAGTAGCTCGGTCATTTCAAAAAACATGGAGAATGGCAGAATTTTCATAAAATTTTTATTAACTTTTGGGCAATTGCTAATTTATGAGGTTCTCTTTTGCTGTCTTGTCCAACCATCACATTAATGACAGGTCACATATCGCATTATTAGAACTAAAAAAATGAAACGGAATATATTTAAGATTTGGTCTGTTCTTCATCTTTTTGTGCAAAGATTCTGATGTTGAAGGCCTCGACACCGTTTCCTCGCAAAACTGAGTTGCAATTTTTTATTTCTGCCTGCATCTGGAGTTCTTTGTAGTAGTATGGCTTTCTGAATAATGACAGGTCTCAATGGGTTTGTATAATCTTTTTTAAGGAACCGATGAAAGATTTCAGTTCCTTGCTAATTGCTTTCTAGACTTTCTTTTTAATTGTTTTCGAAAAGATTAAACTTATTTCTCAATTTTGTCTTTTTTGTTTTCTGTCTCTTCGATAATTTTCCTCAGTAAAGAATGACCAAATATGTTTCAATGAAATGCAAATCACTTGGTTTACTACACTTTTAAGTTGATGCTATTTTCGCATTTCATCAAGTTTTTTGATTAAAATTAAGTAGACAATGAGTTTCTGTCGTAATTATTACACTTTTCTTGTATTTGATTTTGTTGTTTTTCTTGTTTCTTAATGTCTTCAATTGCAAGCAACATCGGCCCTTTGGTGAACTTTCGATTGTATACTGATAAGTGCTTCAGGCAATTTTTCCAAATATTACACCAATTTTTTTGGAACAAAAAATGATTCTTTGAAGTTTTTCCATGCCCTTCTCATTTGCCGGACCTCTAAGTCAAAAATTTGGTTGAGTGTTGAGGACAATTGTGAGCAAATGCAATTTTACGCGACTCTTTGTTTTTATATAAATTGAGATAATTTTTTGTCGGTCATATCGAAAAACATAGAGAGTAGCAGAAGTTTCACAAAGTATGTACTAAGTTTTTGACAAGTGTTAACTTTTGAGATTCTGTTTTACTATTTTGTCCACATATCACTTTAATGGCGCTTAAAAATGTGCTAGTAATGCGATAGTATTCATTATTTTGAATTTTTTTAATCTTTTGTGCAATGATTATGGTGTTGAAGGCTTCGACACCGTTTCCTCGTGAACTGAACCTTTGATTTCGGCCTGTATCTAGAGTTTTTTGTAGTGGTATGGCTTTCTGAATAATGACAGGTCTGAATGGGTTTTCAAAAAAAATTTTAAAGAAACCAATGAACAATTTCGGTTCATTACTAATTCTTTCAAGGCTTTCTCTTTAATTGTTTTCGAAATGATTAAAGGTATTTTACAATTTCGTCCTTTTTGTTTTCTGTCTTTTGGATAATTTTTCTCAGTAAAGAAAGACCAAATATTTTATTGATGAAATGCAACACATTTGGCTTAGTACACTTTGAAATTGATTCTATTTTCGCTTTTCATCAAGTTTTTTTTATTATAAATAGGTAGACCCTGAGTTTTTGTTGTAATTTTTGCACTTTTCTTGTATTTGAGTTTGTTGTTTGTCTTGTCTCTTTGTCATCAATTGCAGCAACATCGGCCTATTAGTGAATTATAGTTTCAATTGTATTGTGACAAGAGCTTGAAGCAATTTTTTCTATAATTACACCGATTTTATTGGAAAACTAGGTGATTTTTTGAAGGTTTTCCATGTGCTTCTCATTTGGTGGACCACTAAGTCAAAACATTTGTTGAGCGGGGGTGGAACCATGTATGCAAATGCAAATTATCGAGCATCTTCGTTTTTTTTAAAGTGAGATAAAAGTAGGTCGTTCATTTCGAAAAACGTGGAGAGTGGCAGAAGCCGAATCTAATATTTGGTAGCCTGGAAGAGAAGATCCACCTGATTGCATTTCCTTGATGATTTTATATGCTCTGAAATTTTTTTTTGTTAAAAACTCAATTTTACTTCAGCAAACAGCTATTTGTACTATTTAACTTCATGGTATTTCACTTTGGTTTTAATTAGAGAAAATCTTGAAATGTTCCAACGTCGTGAGTACAACGCTTATAGTAAGGTTTTGCATCATTTTTCTATGTTATCATTTTTATTTTCGATTGGGTTGACAAGAATACGGTGCTTTCCTTTAGATCCACCTCACTCATTTCTCTGGTTAATTTTGGCTTCAAGTGAGCTTTTAAAGTTAGCGAGAGTGCATTTTTTTTATTTTAGTCTAGTACTGATTTTTGATTCCACCTAGTGTCTATTTGCTGTATGCTATGGTCTACAATTAGCGGGCTTGTAGCTAGCACCTTATAATCGGCGTTTATTCCTTTTGTGGGGTCTTATAAGTAAAGATTGAACAACAGTGTTCCAACAATTCAATCTACCTCGCTCGTTACGCAGCATTTTTAGGATTTTTTATCATTTAATTCTACATACTGTTGTCTGTGGCTCCGGTAAGAAGCATTGTGGTTGAATATTTGCCCTCCTAAACAATATTGTTTAAAAATTTTTAACGATATGGTCATGAGTTTATCCTCAGTTTTGTCCGTGCCCAGTATCGGTTCTATCACCGTGGTAATTTAACCAAGTTAATACGGATATGTCACAATTGTTAGTATTGCTCGAAGCCCGAATTTTGTCTATTGCAATTTGTCGACACCTATCAAGATTGTGTTAGTCATTAATCAAGCAATAAATTAAAATTTAATCTAAATCTTTGACCTTGAAACCCAAGGTTTTTAGTACACCTTTTTTTCATGTACGTTTGACACTCACACTGCCCCCTCTCAATAAGAATAGAGTGTGCCACTCACTCTCATACAAATCAAACAAATTTTACAGCTCTTGATGCATGAACGTTTTAAAATACGAAAAATTTGTACTTTTTATGTAAAAAGTTTAGGTATCAGTTTTCGTCATTCATAACTTTCTCTGCCTCGTCCAGCCCAAAAATGTTGTACGCTTCTCGCGCCCTATCGTTCATCAGTATTTGGTATGCTCGATTAATGGTCTTGAAAAACCATTCATCTCCACCAGCATCAGGGTGCGTCAACAAGCTCATTTTGTGGTAGTGTTTTTTGATCTGATCTTTTGAAGCAGAACTTTATACCAACAAAATCTCGTACAATGTCGCACGCCGATTCAATACATTTTTATTCCAAACTCGAATAAACACTTTTCTGTGGCCTTCGTTTTGGCTTTCTCGTTCGTCAAAAAATGCTTTTTTCTATCGATTAGAGTGGCTTTCCTTCGGCACTCACTCGCCAAGTACTTGTTATAGTTTTCCAACTGCTGAAGTTTTGACCTCAATTGGTCATTCTCTTTCTCCATTTTCTCCATGGCATCGCTCTTTTTATCAGTATTAACTTTAAGATCGGCCAACTCCTGCTTAAGTAAGTTGATTGACTGCTCTTGTTCGGCATTTCTAGCTGCCGCCGCCTTTAGGTTATCTCTTAGCGCCTCACACTCACCGCTCAGTTTTCCCAATGCTTTTCCAATGATCTAATTGAGTGATTAACTCTGAAGGTAGGTTTGGGGTTCAATGAATGAGTTTTATCCTCAGTTTTGTCCGTACCCAGCATCGGTTCTGTCACCGTGGTAATTTAACGAAGTAAATACTGATATTATTATTATTATTATTATTATTATTATTATTATTATTATTATTATTATTATTATTGTGATACTGGAGCTTACAGTATCTAGAAACTTTGTAACCAAGTACTAAATTAATTACCTATAAACACTCTATGCATATGTTATTTAATTACTGTCTTTGTAAATATATACCAATTGGTGTTAGTTGCTCTTTTGCAGCAACCTGTTCTGTTAAACATAGAAACGTGTTAATCACACATTAAGAAAGTGCAGACGATAAACTATAGCGATAGAAAACAGTCGCATCGTGGCCAATTGAGTATTATTGCACTACAGTGTTTTATTACAATAAGAACAGATTATTCCTATGAGTCAGGAACTAGACAGATCATCCACATCTTCACCTTTACACAATACATCAGAAATAGATAACCAACTGGTTTGGTCAAACCCAGTTAGGAACACATTGAACCCACAAATCTCTAGACAATTCGCATTCTCAAACATCCTTCTCGACATGGCGCAGTCAGCAGGACTCCTTTAGGAGTAAACCCATTCTGGGAATCCGGCGCAACACCAACAATAGAATGGAGACAATGGTTCTCAACACTAAAAATGGCGATAATGGCACGCGACAGCATTGAAGTAGATAAGTTACTCAAATTGAAACCACAACCCACAGACTTATTCTACCCCACACTACCAACATATGAAGAAAAATTTGAAGGAGAGACAGAAGATGAGGCAAGAAATAGAGAACAGAGGAACGAAAGAAGGAGAGTTGATTTTGAAAATGAATGCAAGACAATAGAGAGAAAAGGAGCAATGGTCGACAGAATACCGTGGGATGAAGCAGACACGAAAGTAAAAAGCTTGATATATCTATCACTTGGAGCGGAAGCGAGAAGAACATACCACCAGAAAAATCCACACACACAAATAGAAAAATGCACCACAAATGAACTCGCACATGAACTCAACATGACATTCACTATCCCAAGAAACACCACATTTGACAGATTTAAATTCTTCAAATCCATGCAACAATCACATGAATCACTCGAGACATACTATAGCAGAATAAGGGAAGCAGGAGCACTATGCAAATTTAAAGACTTAGAGGAAGACCTAGTAAAAGACCTCTTTATTTCAAACATGAACAACACATCAATACAAATGGACTTGTTATCAGAAGTAAGAACACCACAACAAGTACTCAACTTTGCAATCAATAGAGAAAGAGGTCAGGCAAACCAACAGGAAATTTTGCGAGCACACTCCAGCAGCACCAACTGGTCACAAGTATCCTACATTAGAAATAAACCAAGAACATCCTTCACCCAACGCCCACTACAACAACCAATATTACCAACCCCACCAACTGGTAAAATTGAACCCTGCTACAAATGTGGTCACCCATCTTGACAAAATATTACACCAATTGGACAAAGAAAACCTAGCAATAAAATTACAAAAATGTGAATTTGCACAGAAACAAATAACTTGGTTAGGCTATAAAATAACACCAACTGGTATAACGCCTACAAAAAAGAAGTGCGAATCAATCAACCAATTGGAAACACCAAAAACATTAAAACAACTCAGATCATTCATGGGATGCATACATCACCTAATAAAATTCACACCAAGACTAGCAGAATTATCTGAACCTTTAAGACCACTGTTATCAAAGAACAATACAAAAGCACAAAACAAACTAGACTGGAAGGATGAACACACAGAAGCATTCGAAAACATCAAAAAACAAATAATAAACATTACAGAAAATAAACACTTTGACATAACCAAAGACACAAGAATAAAAAGCGACGCAAGCAAAAAAGGCCTAGGCGCATGCCTGGAACAAAGACACGGCCAAATTTGGAAACCAGTTGCATACGCCAGTAGGTTCCTGAACAGATTAGAAGAAAGATATAGCACAAACGAACTCGAACTGTTAGCAATAGTTTGGGCATTAGAGCATTTTAAATACTACCTATATGGAAATAAATTCACTCTCCAAACAGACCATCAAGCACTATTGTCAGCACTCAAAAATAATCGAGGTAACAAGACATACCTAAGCAGATTATCAAGATGGGTAGACAGACTACTTCCTTTTAATTTTACAATAGAACATATACCGGGGAAAAATATGGGCTTCGCAGATTACTTGAGTAGAAACCCATCCGGCGCACCATCATCAACTAACGAGGACGACGAAAAGTTTGTAATAAACCTAATAGAGGAAATGAAGCATGCAATTTCAAAACAAAGCATAAATTCATTTGGTTCAAATAAACCAACTGGTAATTCAAATCAATCAGAGAGCTCAATTCAAAATGAACGAAATGACGTCAACCATGCTAAAGAAAACACACACACAAAAGAAAACGCTTCTTGCCATAGTAATTCTAAAAGTAAGTCGCTTCTTTCTCACTCTCTGTTAACAAAAATCAAACCAAAATTAATCGCAATTACAACTCGCGCTCGTCCAAAATTAAACACATTCGAAATTCCAATAAACAAACGATTTCGTGGCCCAAACAAAATTAAAACTCCAATGGAGATACAAATTCCTAACAAAAATGTGCGTGACAATAGCACACAAACCGATATCGATTCTAATAAAGGCAAAGGCCTACTTCCCCTCATCCCTGATAAACACGAAGAATTATTTAAAGCTATAGATGACAAACCAACACCCGATTATAGATTTAATCTCATGAAAGTATTTAACGAGGAATTTATAGCAGAAAACTCAAAAAAGGACCTAGGTCCAATTATCGACCTCGTAGAAAAACAAGATTGGCTTTCAGTGAAGAAAACAAATCCCATATTTTACAAAATTCACCGCGACCTTTCCGTTACACCATCGGGTTGCCTTTTATATGACAACCGTCTAGTTATTCCAGCCAAATTACGACCGATGGTCCTACAAACAGTTCACAGCAAACACCCAGGACAAGCGGGCATGTTGGCCCTTGCGAAATTAATATGGTATCCACACATTCATAGCGAGATCGTCGCACAGGCACAAAGCTGCAAACATTGCATTGAAAAAGGTAAAAATTTAAAACCAATAATTGCAAGAACCAATTTAGGCTCACTACCAACACTAGCAGAACCCAATGAAGAAATACAAATGGACTTTGCAGGTCCAATTCCATTTAAGAATAACACACATAATAACTATATTTTAGTAACAGTAGATAGACTATCGAGATACCCACATGCAGAAATATTCAACAATTGTGACACAAACACAGCCATAGAATATCTCGAAAGCTACTGTAAAGTGCACGGAATTCCACGATCAATTAGATGTGACCAAGCACAAGCATTTAAAGCAAAAGAATTCGACATATTTTGCAAAAATAAAAACATAAAACTTATACTAGCACCAGCTGGTGACCATAGGGGCACAGGTATGGTAGAAAGATTAATCCAAACAATAAAAAGAAGATTAGCGGTATTAGATATAGACCCAAACTGGTCTAACACAACACTAACCAACAGGTTAGCGAATATCATAGAAAACATCAGATTAATACCCAACACTACAACAAAACTATCACCGTTTGAAGCCCACTTCGGAAGAAAACCAAACACTGAAATATCGAACATCACAACAAAAGCATCACACAAAAACCTCTCTTACAAAAACCTAACAAACTACTGTTTAGACAAGAAAGTGCTAAAGCAGAATGCCCTCACCATGGAGGAGATCTGGCGACGAGATGGTGATTCGGAACAAGAACTCGACATCAGATACCGAAGTGACAATGATAACGAAGAGACTCAACCGCCTACACCCACAAACCTAACACCAACAGGCAGTCACCAACTGGTAGAAGTAACTTCAAGCGACGACTCAGAAAATGTACCACTAGCACCAACCTCCAGAACAACAAAGTCACCACGTAAGATATATCCATCTGAAATTCACTTCACGATAGGTGATAAAACTACAAAATACATAAAAACACGAAAAAACGTCGCACGAAAATCACTGGCAAGAAAAACAAAAGAACCTCGTAATACACTGGTACCACAATGGAACATAATAGAGGACGGCACCATCACTAATTACTCACCACATACAATAACCATAGACACACCACTTAGAAAAAACACCGTAATAAGAAAAAATCATCTTGCTATAGTAAACGAACAAAAACCTATCAGAGAAACAATAGAGGAACAACAAAAACCAAGACTAATACATATGGTAGCATGTAAGACAGTTGGTGAATACAAAAGAAACCAAGAAAAAATTAAGAAATTTTGTTTAGAAGAAGCAAAACAACAGAAAGTAACAAAGATGACCCCACCAACTGGTGAACACAGAATCCAACAAACAAATCCCAGGAACACACGTCAAAGAGCAGAACCAACCAACTGGAGCCCAGCCAAAGTTCGTCAAGTAGCAAGCCAAAATCAGCGTAAACAGCAACAAAAGAATAAAAGCCCGACAACAACCAAGAAACAGTATCGACCAAAACAGGGCGATTCCAAAAAACGACCGCGATCCCCCAAAGTCAACCCAGGAGAAACATTCAAGCAACGTTCGAAAATGATGGCATTACAAAGCACACAAGAACACGAACAAAACAGATCATTTATACAAGTAGACACGAATGCACTACAACAATCACCAAGTACAATCACTTACCAATTCGTAGAAAACGAATCACCCCAAACTATATTCGCATCAAGCGACCCGAAAGAATTTATGATCACATCGCCGAACAGCCCACCAGTACACTTCGATAGAAAAATTGATATCAACGAAGTAACCAACAACCACGACTTCAAATCAACTAAATCAACTCCAAAAATCGATAAAACAGTCGAAAAAATACAGAGATTAAATGACAATACAGCAAACTTCAACAACTCAAAAGTGACATTCCTCGACACAGAGAACAAAACTAACGAACAACACGAAATCACAACCATCCTACAAAAAGAACAAGCCAGATTAGAAAGAGATCAAGCGAACATTATCTCAATACTGCCTGCACCACAAGAATTAGTCAACACAGAGACAAACAACAAGGACACGAGGAAAGAATTTCCACTACCAACTGGCAAGGAAATACAACGGGAAAATAATAACAACAACTCAGACCAATTGGTATCAGAAAACAACAATAATACAAAAGATGCAAGCCCGGAAGAACAAGCAATTGAAAAGACCGAGCCCACATCACAAAAGTCGTACAATAGTAGCACGACATCACAGGAATACTGTACACCTCCACTATCCCCAACAAGCGAAATATCTGACATAAACTCAGCTGACATAGAGGCACTGAATGAAACATTGTGAAACACTGTTTCATTCCAGAGAAGGGGAAGTGTGATACTGGAGCTTACAGTATCTAGAAACTTTGTAACCAAGTACTAAATTATTTACCTATAAACACTCTATGCATATGTTATTTAATTACTGTCTTTGTAAATATATACCAATTGGTGTTAGTTGCTCTTTTGCAGCAACCTGTTCTATTAAACATAGAAACGTGTTAATCACACATTAAGAAAGTGCAGACGATAAACTATAGCGATAGAAAACAGTCGCATCGTGGCCAATTGAGTATTATTGCACTACAGTGTTTTATTACAATAAGGACAGATTATTCCTATGAGTCAGGAACTAGACAGATCATCCACATCTTCACCTTTACACAATACATCAGAAATAGATAACCAACTGGTTTGGTCAAACCCAGTTAGGAACACATTGAACCCACAAATCTCTAGACAATTCGCATTCTCAAACATCCTTCTCGACAATTATTATTATTCTTAGTATTATTATTATTATTATTATTATTATTATTATTATTATTATTATTATTATTATTATTATTATTATTATTATTATTATTATTATTATTATTATTATTATTATTATTATTATTATTACTATTAATAATAATATTATTGGTTTAAGCACCATTTAAAGTCTCAACAGTGCAGGCAAATTAAAACAGATAAGTTATGAGTTTTCGCCTGAATAAAGTTTCAGATGGTATCATTTTCAAATCAAATGAGAGTTTATTCCACTCAACAGCGACAACATGCGAGAAAGAACGTCTTCCAAAGGTAGAGCGAATTTTGGGAACAAGTAGATTGTAAAAATAGTGAGACCTCGTAACCATTGTGTTTCGTTTCATTAGTTCCGATACATATAGTGGGAGTTTGCCAGGCTGATGTATAAAACGATGCGCATACAGTAGGATTTTGAACACAATGCGCTGCCTAATTGGCAACCAGTGCAGCTGCTTCAGGTACGACGAGGTAGGTGTTGATGGTGACAGTCGAAAAATCAAACGCGCGGCAGAGTTCATTATTCGCTGTAGTTTTGCTAACAAAAAGTTTGGCATTCCATAATAAAAAGAATTACAGTAGTCGACACGTGAAAACACTAAAACCCTAATCAACTCAGTTAAGACTGATGTTTTAACTTGATCGCGAATTGACCACACTTTACGGAGACAATAAAATGAATTCGAACAAACAAAGTTGACGCGTCGTTGCAGAGTAAGTTGACAATCAACATAGCAACCTAGAACTTTTACCTGTTCAGTGTAGGCACCATCTTTAAGCAGACGTAAAGAACCATGTTTGACAATTTAACATTTGCGAATAATCATATACTCACTCTTATCCGCATTCAATTTCAACTTTGCATTGCTAAACCAACGTTGAATCGAGGTTAGAATATCATCAAACGTGCATTGACTGAGGGTCGAACCGAATACAAAATAAAGAACAGTATCATCTGCGTAGAATTGATAGTTTATTCCCAGTTCTTTCCAGCTTATCTTCTAACGGCAGCATGTTTACAGGAAAAAATTAAAAGACCAACAACCGACCCTTGTCGCACATCCGTCTTGACTTTAACGTCACCAGAAAGACATCCATTTATGATAACTTGTTTCGAACGATGCGAAAGATAATTTTGAATAAACAGTAATACCACCGATTGCAAACCAATCCTCTTCGCTAGTATTTCAAATAAAAATTGAGGATCAATAATATCAAACGCTGCGGACAATTCTAACCCAATATACATCACGGAGTGCGATTTGTCTAGATAGCAAAGAAATTCATTAAAGGCTTTCAGCAAAGCCGTTTCTGTTGAATGTGAGCAACAATAAGCGCTCTGATACTTACTCATGAGATTATTGGGTTCCAGATAAAAATTAAGTTGCTCAAAAACAACTCTTTCAACAACTTTTGACAAGAATCTTGGATTGTCACAGGGCGATAACTCGACAACAATTCAGGATCAAGGTTAGATTTCTTTATGAGCGGCCTCACGACTCCTTGTTTGATTTGATTTGGAAAGTATCCTGTCTGAAGAGTTAGATTGATTAACGCAATGAAGTAGTCCCGATAATTTGTCAAAACAATTTTACATAACCTATTTGGTATTACATCACTCGGTGCCGTACTGTTCGAAATTTTTGGTAGAAGTAATTGCAAATCGCTCCGTGTGAAAACTTGAAATTTGTCGAGGATTGTTGTATGTGATTCATTCAATTCTAGGCCATTCGATATAGGTAGTGAAACTAATACCGCTTCTATTTTCTTAAGAAAGAAATCACTAAACTTCTTTGCTAGACATTCAGGCTCCCCTAGTGATTGTGGCGGGACAAAATTATTTTTTCCCAAGAGATGCTGCAGCATAGAATACTTAACACGCTTATTTTTACTAGCGACACATTTTTCGAGGTATTCACTTTTCTTTTTGGTAAACAGCTCAAAATACTCCGAGACTGAGTTAAGAAACCGGCTTTTGGCTTGGGAATTTGAATTCTTTCGTTGAGCTCTCTCAAATTTTCTTCTGGATCTTTTCATGGTTCTTAGCTCATCATAAAAGCAAGGACACGTATGATTTCTCACATATTTATTTTTTAAAGGATGGTTCTTATCGACATAACTGATGCAACCCTTGTGGTAATATGTCGGCATGTCTGCCCAACATAGATGGATTTGCATCCATTACAAGTGAGTTCATAAACCACGTGGGATTTGAGATCCTTATCAAAGCTAGACTTCAGGCTAGGTAAACAGCTTTTAAGTTTCCGAGTGATAAAAACCGTCTGTACAGGATGAATTTTGTTGAGCTTCTTTACAAATTCATTAGAGATGTTGCCTCTGTACTGTAATACAATTTGTTGTTTCTCAGTTTTTTCATGCTGTTCGACGTTTACACCCGCGTTATATCTATGACCTTTTCTTGGTTCTTTCATTCGCAGCTGGTTAATTGTATCCTTGACAATATTCCCTACCCAATGCCTAGGATATTGATTATGTTCCCAAATTTTTTTCTTCATATTACCACAAGGGTTGCAGAGCATGCCAAGGCGGACTCACCGATGGGAGCACATGCAATCGAGTGCAACGGTGACAAATCAGCTTTCCAGTGGAAGATATTAGACCAATGCAGCAACCAATCTAAATTAATGACACTAGAGGCGCTCTATATAAGAACACTGAAACCAGCCCTCAACACGCGCAACGAATACCGAACACGAGAGTTGACACTGAAAGCTTAGTTTGGAGCTTTTTAGTTTGGAGATGAAAATCCAACTTGAAAGTAAGACACGTTATGAAACGAAAATTTCAGTTTACAATTGAACAAAACTAAAGTAAGTTTAAAGCAATTTATGTAGGTTCTTAATAAAAAACATGTCGATATGCATCTGCTACATCAAATCGAAAATGTATAAATATTCAGATGTAAAATTTTGTAGATAAGATTGTAGATATGTAAAATTTCGTTTTAAATTTCCCTGAATGAGTTATTTTAGTGATTTGCATTTTATTTTCTGGCTTTTCATTTTAGCATTTTGTATTGTTTATAACCTGACGATGAACTCAGAGTTCGAAAAAGTTTGTAAGAAAGTTTTAAATTGACAATTCTTTTTAAATCTCCATAACTGATTTCGTTCATTAAAACACTGTTCCAAACATTTTCAGGATTGTCTCGGTCAATGGGAGCAACAATATCTTCTGCAAAGGCTACCACGTCAAAATTTTGCCATTTCCTGCACGACGCCTTCTTTACGGCTAAATTCTCGTGTTTTTGCAAAAGGTCAAAGTGCACAACTCCATGATCAGAGCTTGTAACAAAATTTATAAGAGGTTCTGATACTTCAACCTCCTCGGATGTAATGACCTGGTCTAAAATTCCACCATTTCTGTGAGTAGGCACACTAACTTGCTGTTGCAAACCAAATTCATCCAAAAAAGAGATTCAATTTCTTGACGCATCGTTTGATAGTAGCATAGAAATATTGATATCGCCTGCAATAAGTATTTTTTTGAACAACAGCACTTTCTCCTCAAAAAACGAGGTTAACTCACTTATAAAGATACGTACATTAGTATTTGGTCGACTGTATATACAAACCAAAAGATACACAGACTTGCCCAACGTAAATTCAAGAAAAGCCACCTCCGCGTTCGTAAAGCACTTGTTTGATATATCACAATTTTTAGTATTGCTCGAAGCCCGAACTTTGTCTATTTCAATTTGTCGACACCTATCAAGATTGTGTCAGTCATTATTCAAGTAATAAATTAAAATTTAATCTAAATCTTTGACCTTGAAACCCAAGGTTTTTAGTACACTTTTTTTTATATACGTGTGACACTCACAGAGGGTATCGATATATTTCACTCCTCTCTCCTTCCTTGAGGAATGGGATAACCTCGCTTGTTTTCGAATAGTTGGGGAATACACACTTTTTAAGAATATTTGAACTGGAAAGATTAAAGAATAGAAAAGTTAAAGAATAGAAAGGTTACAGGAAGAACTGGAAAGGTTAAAGAATAGAAAGACCGTCATGCCTGATGCTTTGTTAATGTCGGGTGCATCAATTATTGGCTGCAATCCTTTTTGATTTAATGTAAAAGAAACCAATTTGTCAAATTGAAATTATTTCCAATACTTAAAACAAACGTTTTCGAACTTTACGTTCATCGTCAGGTTAAAACTGTTTTACAAATTGTTAAAAGATAAAATGAATATGTATTTACATTTGTCTGAGATGACAATTAAAACAATTCTAGGAAACATTCTAAAAAATTCAATCGAAAATTTTTCCTTATATACAATATTTAGCCTATTTACAACACATATTTACATCTGTTATCAATTTACTTAAAAACATTCCTATTCCGGATTTTTCGATTTTGTCCATGTTCTTGTATTTTTAGGGTTATTCCGAATTTGCCCTAACCATAAGTATCCCTCTTGTGGAGGTTTTGCAAATTTCGTTTTGTCATGCACAAAATGTTTTTTGCCCTATGCATTCTCATTTAGTCAAAATTATGATTTGAACTAATATTTTAGCGTGAGTTCCCTCCCCCTATATTCGTCGCGTGTGTTTAGTGCCGGCTTCAGCTTGCTGATATATATAGCTTCGATGATCATTAGTTTTTCTACTGACCGACAGGCGTCCACAATTCTCCATTCAATGTCATTCGTGGCGCCACGACATTCAACTAGATGTTGACCCACCTGTGAATCCTTCTTTTGATGTTCTGTTATCCTTGTGGTAACATGCCGGCTTGTTTGCCCAACATAGATGGATCCGCATCCATTACATTTAATTTCATATACCACGTGGGATTTCAGATCTCTATCAAAGGATGATTTCAGGGTGGGGAGGCACGATCTTAATTTTCGCGTTGTAAAAACTACTTGCAATTCGCATAGTTTCTTCAATTTGCTTGCGAAGTTTTGAGTGAGGTTGCCTCTGTATTGTAGAAAAATAGTTGGCTTATCATTAGATTTAGTCTTGCTTTTTTGATGCTCTTTTGGTGTTGTTCTTAATTGGTCTTTACCGCCACTTATTATTTTTTCTAGAGTCTGATTCACAATTTTTGAAGACCATTCCTCTGGATATTGATTTTTGGTCCTGCGAGATTTGTTGTTTTCAAGAGCCTGATCGAAGGCCAACCAATTAGAGGTTGCATTAAAAACCCTGTGAACCGTCCCTTGAATCACATTTTTCTTATGTTGAAGCGGTGCACAGCTGCGAAAATTCAGTATTATTCC
The DNA here is from genome assembly GCF_964194025.1 of Convolutriloba macropyga. Taxonomy (NCBI): domain Eukaryota; kingdom Metazoa; phylum Xenacoelomorpha; order Acoela; family Convolutidae; genus Convolutriloba; species Convolutriloba macropyga. The sequence goes on along the minus strand of NC_134478.1, from coordinate 26,004,784 downwards.
AGTGTCAGTTGGTTTTTGATACCAATGACAGGTGATATTATTTTTGCTGCTCACATTTACGTTAATGTCAAGAAAAGCCAAACCCCCATCCATGTTCACTTTTTCTAAGGTAAATTGCAGGTTGTTGTGTAATGAATTTGCAAATTTTAAATACTCATCCGGGTCACCACGAACCGTGCAGATAATATCATCCACATACCTTTTAAACAATTTCATCTCCTTATCGTGTCCCACTGTCTGTTGGTTGCTGCAATAAGTACAAATCCAAACCACATCCTGCATGTTGGCGTACTCCTCATTCGATATTTTTTGAATTGCAGCTAGTGACCTTATTTAAAGATTTCAAGTAATCAAGATAAAGTTTGAAACAGTTTGATTTTTTCAAAATATACCTGAGCCACGTCTTCGGTAGCAGCAACCACATACCTCAAAGAAGCTCAAGGACAGGGGGCAATGAAGCCCGATTGTTCAGGAGCTCCTCCTCAGTCTGTGTCTGTTGCACCTTCCTTGCCTTGGCTCTCACTTTCCTCTGCCTTTTGCCCAAGTTCTTGCCTTTTCCTTTCTTGAGCAGCCCTCTTAAATTGTATTGATGGCGTAATACTGTCTCTTGCTTGAATATGGGAGACTATTTACGGCGTGATGAAGCGAACTTGCAGCCAAAATATGCACCATCTCGGTATTTTGATTTACTTTGAACCACTTGTATTTGTTATTCTCAAAAGTGGTTGATTCAGTTTGCTAGGAGCTTGTCAACACACTACAGAAAACCTCGCATTTTTGCACGTCTGTTTCTGGGATTTTGTTGACTTTTATAATTGCGGGTAAATGAAGAGACTTTTTTATGCTACATTATACTGTTAAAATTACTGGACTTGCGTGCGCTAAGAACTTCTTCAAAGAATTTTAAGTCTTTCTCAATTACTAGCTGTTTTCGAGATTTGCCAATTTTATATAGGTTGGGTTGGTTTTTTATATAGGTTTTCTACTACAGTTTTGTCAGGAGGCTTTTGGTTTAGGTTATTTTAATGAACACAAAAAGGTATTTGCTTGCTTTATTGTCCTTCTGCAGATGCTCTACAATTGCAACCACTGGCTCGGTTGCACTCGTACTCCCGTGGATGAACGTTGATTGCAAGCTGTTTCGAGTATTATCGTAAAAAAATTTTAATTTCAGAATTACCCAGATTTGACTATTAACCCCCTTTTTTTAATATGCACGTTTTCTCAATCTTCAACTGAGCTTCTGTGTACACGTTTTCGGATTGACCTTGTTAGTTTCAACCAGCTTCGGTAGCAAACTTTTCGAGTTTCTGTTTCACAGCCAAGTGGCGGATTAGTTCGTGGTCTAAAAAATTCCCTTTCGTTTTCTGGGGAATCTCGGGGCGCAGAATGACGTTTACCTCTCGCAACGCGTACTAGCCGTTCTGCCAACACCGCAATTCGAAGAGCAACTACGTTCGAGCTAGCTGTTGATGGGCGATGGCCGTCGCGTCGAGATCGTTGCCGCCGATAAATAGTTCAATTATAACGTATTACGTTTATATAACTTATGTTTGTTTCGTGGGGTGTTTGCGTGTGTGTTTTCGTATGGTTTTTTTCAGTTTCTGCGTATTTCGAATTCTACTACAATAGTCTTTCTAGAATATGGTGACGAGTTTTTGTTTTTGTGTCTCGAAAAAAAAAGTCGGAATACTTTTGGTTCAATTACTACAATTAATTTTTTTCAATGCATATAATTTGCTTTCGAATTATCCCAACGGTTTCTCTTACAGGATTTGAAATTTTCTTGCAATGTTGAGAGGTATATTGAACCCTTCTGTTCTACGCACAGACTCGCACGAGCCGTCTTGTTTTATTTCATCACACTTTTTTAGCATTAGTAGATACTTTCTGATTTTTACAAATTATAGTGTCTTTGTGGTGATTTTTTGGTCTTTAAGAACGCTATGGCTGGTTCCAGTGTTTGGGCTGATCTTTCCAACCATCTCGTTAAAGTTAAAGGACTAAACATTTCACAATTGTTCAATGATGACAGCAAGAGATACGCAAAGTTCCACCGAGAGATCGATTTGACTGGACATGGCTCACTACTTGTAGATTATTCGAAAAACAGGCTCACCGAAGAAACATTTGAACTTCTATTAAAATTAGCACAAGAAGCAGATGTTGAAGGAATGAGAGGGAAAATGTTCTCAGGTGATCCTATCAATTTTACTGAAAATAGAAGTGTATTGCATGTTGCGCTGCGAAACAAGTCTGGAAAACCAATTATGTCAGGCGGCGAAGACGTCATGCCTCATGTGAACGAAGTGCTGGCTAAGATGGAAACTTTTGTTGAGACTGTTCGCTCGGGTGCTTGGAAGGGCTACACTGGAAAAGCCATTACAGATGTTGTAAATATTGGGATCGGAGGATCCGATTTGGGTCCAGTGATGGTTACTGAAGCCTTGAAGCATTACGCTGGATCGTTAAAATGTCATTTTGTATCTAATATTGATGGAACTCATATGACTGAAACGTTGAAAGTTGTTGATCCTGAAACAGTACTATTCATCATCGCTTCTAAGACGTTTACCACTCAAGAAACCATTACTAATGCTAATTCCGCAAAGTCCTGGTTCTTGGAGGCTGCTAAAGAGAGAGAACACGTTGCGAAGCATTTTGTTGCTCTGTCAACGAATAAAGTGAAGGTGACAGAGTTTGGCATTGATGAGAAGAACATGTTTGGTTTCTGGGATTGGGTAGGTGGACGGTATTCGCTTTGGTCAGCTATCGGTCTCTCCATTGCTCTTTACGTGGGCTTTGACAAATTTGATGAGCTTTTACAGGGAGGGCATTTCATGGATCAGCACTTCTGCACTGCAAAGCTTGAAGAGAACGTTCCTGTTATACTAGCCTTAATTGGAATTTGGAACAACAATTTCTTGGGAGCACAAAGTCATGGTATCTTACCGTATGATCAGTATCTGTCCCGATTTGCAGCTTACTTCCAACAAGGTGATATGGAATCAAATGGGAAATATAGAACTAGATCAGGCAAGGAAGTCAAATGGGAAACTGGCCCTATTATTTGGGGAGAACCTGGAACCAATGGCCAACACGCATTTTACCAATTGATTCACCAGGGAACCAAATTAATCCCATGTGACTTCCTGGCTCCTGTGCATACTTTAAACCCTATCTCAAACAGGGTTCATCATAAGATTCTTCTGGCCAATTTTTTGGCTCAGACCGAAGCACTGATGAAAGGCAAAACTCCCGAGGAGGTAAAAGAAGAAATGGAAAAAGCGGGAACATCGCCTGAAAGAATCGAAGAAATTTTGCCTCATAGAGTTTTCAAAGGAAACCGCCCTACCAATTCAATTGTTTACGAGAAATTGGACGCTTTTACTCTGGGTGTTTTGATTGCTATGTACGAGCACAAGATTTTCGTGCAAGGCGTTATTTGGGATATCAATTCGTATGATCAGTGGGGAGTTGAATTAGGAAAACAGCTTGCAAAAGTAATCGAGAAAGAACTATCAGGAACGGAAGAAGTTTCAACACATGATCAATCCACCAATGCACTTATCAACCACATTAAAAAACGTGCTAATTTTGATTAATTTGATAAATGGCATTTTATCTTGAAATTCACAATTTTTGTATACCTCCACAACGTATATAACTTTGAAATAGTGTCCAAAATCAGATGTACTTAATATGCAGTGGTAATATTGAATAATTTACTGCTTTGTATTTTTAATTGCATTGTAACTAATGGCTTAATGATTTATGTAAACTAATTAAATGATTCAGCTTATAGATTATCCTTCAAATTTTTGCCATTGTGAATAATAACGCAGTTGTAATGTAGCCAAGTGATAATACTTGCTCTATACTGAAATTATATAACTTGTAAACGGAGTATTGTTTTGCCGGTCTGAATAACACATGTTGTATTTGAAATTGAGGGGATATGAATTAACAAAGATATATTTTACTCAGCACAAAATTCGTTTTTAGTTCTGTCAGTTTGGCGAACACACAAAGTTTTGCTGCATAACTACTTAAGCATTACTTAAATTATTCTTAACACCATTGCAACAAAGTTTTTTTCAGAGTACTGACTGTAAAAGTCGAGCGTGTTGTGAGCAATCGTCACTTAACAATTTATCACAAAATTACAACCTGTAGTTATAACTAACTTGCCAGAATGGGAATTACATTTGCCCGTCTATTTGAGTCCCTGTTGGGCAAGAAGCAGATGAGAATTTTGATGGTTGGATTGGACGCAGCTGGAAAGACTACCATTCTCTACAAACTTAAATTAGGTTAGTCACCATAATTCTTACCAGTCAACGAAGGTGGCTTTCCGATTGATGCTCAATCGAGCTATTTTACTAATCTGTTAGGTTTTATTTTTGTAAGTCCAGAGAACGCTAGCCGGTATTTTGATTATCAATAAATGTGCTTTGTAATTTACCATTGTCATTAGTAATTAAGTTTTTCAATCTTAAACTTAAAGAAATTGAGAAAAATTAATGTTTCTGTTCGCGCACTTTCTGATATTCATTGTGACAATGCGACGTTCAAATCAATTTGTTCTATTCAGCATTAATAATTGTTTCTTTAAAATTAACTAATTTGTTTTTTCCACTCTCAAATACCTCAGATTATGACGTCCGATGAGAGTATGAAGCATATTGGAAATGTATTCAAGTAAAATTTTTTTTAATTAGATGCCTAATCGATTTATATCAGACCGTTTTTGTCTCGAACAGAAGATTTTGGCTGACGGCTATTTACAAATGTTTTAGTGTGAGGCTTTTCGTGCTATCATTCCCTATTTGTTGGTCGCTGTTGCCTATTGTTCCCTGGATTGTTTTACTGGCCTCGAATACCAGGGAAAGAACAAACAATAGTCGTGTTTTGAAATTGACCTCAGACTAAATTTGTAGCGATTATTTGGGTCCTGGTGAGCATTCTATTATTCTCTGTTCATGTTATAAAATTTTCAGATGTATTTTATCTGTTTTCGTCCGTTCGATTGTACTTTTCCGCAACTTCAGATTTTTGGGTGCTGTTTTTTTTAAATAAGTTAACACGTTTCAGTTTTTTTACTGCCAATCGGGACCCAAAACAAGAGTTTAAACAACTGATTTTATAAAATTTTATTGCATGCATTTTTTATTAATAGCCGCGAAGCGATAGCTGAGGCTATTATTGGCCTTCTCTTGGCTTTTTACGACTCGAAGAGGAGTATTGGTTTTTCTTGAGGTTTTTTTTTTTACCGGAAGTGCTATTCAGACGGCGTTTTGACCTAAAAGTGAAAGGGTAAAATTGTCATGTGAACTAACTTTTTCATGAGATATTTTTGATCATGCGCTACGATCAGTGAATGACTCTTCGACTTTAAAATGTGTTTTCTGTCAGAATACCGCATATAGATAACCATTTTTAGCCGCTTTTTTGTCCAATTGGCCTAGTTTTTTTCGCTTATAATTTTGTTTTTTTTTGTAGAAATAATTTTAAATAAAAGCTGTATTATTATGTGAACCTCTGAAATTAATACCAGTGTTTTTCAGAGTCTAATAATGCGTTTTAAATTCTAAGTGAGCACAAACTTCCCTATTTTTAAATTCGTCTTTGATTTTCATCGACATCATATTTCATTCGACAGTGCGGCACTTATAATTTGCTTGAAATACCATTAAATCTTTTTAGCGATAATTAATTTCTCCAAAAAATAGAGGTCTTAATTTGATTTCAAACGTTTTTTTCTGTGAATTATTTTCTGTTTCTTTTGTCTTTTTATTGATTAATTTTAAGGTTTTTCAACTATTTTGCTGTTGAAATGGGACCATTATATTGTTTTATTGAAATTGTTTTAAAGTGAATTAAAGTCTGACGCCTGTAGGCTCTATTTACTATAAAGGGTGCAAGTTTTTTTCACTACAAAGTTGTCTCTTTCTATTCAATATCAAAAAATTGAAATTTTAAACAATTTTTGCTAATTTTTCTCCTTTTGTTCAAAAATAGAGTGTTTGTGAATTCATCGTGGCCTGGCTGATTTTTTTTTTGTTTTGGATAACTTGCTTTCATTGCAAGAAACAATGGCTTTTATTTGTATGTGTACTTGTATTACACGGAAAATAAATTGAGGTTTCCTAATTTTGAATGTTAATTTTTTGGACAAAAATCCTTTTGCTCTTTGACTTATTGTTTTTTCTGCACTAATGCCTTCGGAATAGAGATATTAGCAATTGGAAAAGGCAGTTTTTTGAGGATATGACTTCGAGTCGTTTCGGAATTCTTCCGGTTATGTTTTTTATTTCGTCGTCAATATTTTTGTTCGACCATATGACGTCACAATCACTTCAAATCTGCCTTTTGTTCATTCGTTAATACAATTTCAACTGAATTGCGTGCGTGACGTCATTTTTAATTCTTATTGGAACGAGTTTTTTGTTCATTGGTGTGATTAAGTTTTTGGTTACACGTGACTTACCTCTCTCTCAAAAATGACTTCCTTACTCTAAAATTGACTTTTCCTCACTTTAATTCTGACGAGATAAGGTCAAATGAGTGTGTGTCTCTCTAATTGAAGGTTTTTTGAGAGTATTGAATAGAAGTAGCATTAGGATAAACAAATTCTTAATAGAAAATATAACATCTCAGCATTTAATAAAAAGAATTTTTTTGGTCTGTTTCTTTTACTATCTTTTTGAGACTACTCATCTACGAAGCTGTTGCGGCTATTTTCTGGCAATCTGCCAGCTATGTTTCTTTATTTGTTAACCTATCAAAAGATGGAAGCCTGAGTTTTTCCATGGCAATGCTCCACGTAGAGATATTTTATTATGCATGCGTTTTGAAATTTATGGTCTCATTGTCAAGTTATGGTCTTTTGTCAAGTTATGGTCACATTGAATGTATCAGGAAAATTATGAATAAAAATGAAAAAAATTATGCGTTGGTGTTTAGAATAAATCCGTAGCGTTATTGATGGTTTTCTGTTATTATAGGCGAGGTAGTGACAACTATTCCGACTATTGGGTTCAACGTGGAGACAGTCGAGTACAAGAACATCAGCTTCACAGTGTGGGATGTGGGTGGACAGGACAGAATCAGACCTCTCTGGAGACACTACTTCCAGAACACTCAAGGTACTTTCATTCCTTTTCACGTTTTTTTAGCCAAATTGTTTTTGTAGGTTCATCAAAATAATATGCCCCTGTTTTAACCGAAGACGTAAAAGATCTAGTCCCTCGACCACTTGATTGGTATTTAACTTATACGTTCCTTTCCGCTTTCTCACTATTTGTACAAAAAGTGAATGTATCTGATACATATTTTTGAATTTATTTAATAGCCGCCGTCAGCCTCGCAACGGCCATTATTTAGGAGCTCTTTTGTGAAAGATTTTGAGTTGCATTGGGGTGCTGTCTTTTTTACGACTCGAAGATGAGTATTGGTGGAACGTCTTTTTTTATCGATAATTGTTGGAGTGTATTTAAAACAGGATGTAAACGCACGTGAAAACTAACCGTTTAGGTCAAACGGTTCAACGAATTGAAGATAAGAGAGTGATATTCGTGCATGTCGCGTTTTTGAGAGAGTGAGAAAAGTAGGTGTGAAAAAATTTTCGCTAAGCGAGCGAAATATTTTGTTCATGTACGGCTTTTTCGAACAGTTTTTTTTAAGTTTTTCGCCTTTTTTTGGAAAAAAAGTTTTTTCTAAACCATATTAACAAGTTACTATGCGATTGGGAGCGTTTTTTTTACCATGTCAATTATATATGAGTGTTTTATATGCTATCTTGAGCTCTTTTGTGATTTCGCCTTTTAGACGCTTTTTTAACGGTGTTTGTACTCTTTTTCATGTTTCAGTGTCGGGGGTTACATTTTTGGTTGAAACTAGCTTCTACCAAAACTAGGTTTTTGTGGCCTTTGGATATCGGCAATATCATCGAACTTAAATAGGCTAAATTTAAAAAATTTTGCTCTTAATTTTTGAAGCGAAACCGTTCTTGAAGTTTTTTGCCTTAATCTTCCATTTTTTTCTGGTTTTCAGAATATTTTTTTGTTCAACTGTTTACTTAGAGTTGTTGACAAGGTTATGACTACTAAATGGAAACTATTTAAGATTTGATGGCATATTTTGAAAAAAATTAATCAAGTTCTGCAGTTTTTGTAAATTTTAGTTTTTGCTCTTGTTTTATGTTTTTCAGTGCGTTTGGATGTCGCTTTGGTGCTCAATAAATCAGCAGAAACTGTTTCTCAGGGTGTGTTGAGAACATTCATTTCAATATTACAATTTTCAGAGAAGATTAATGATTTTAACAGATTTTTGAATTGTTTAACTAAATTAAATTATAGCAGACATTCTATCACATACACTGCTGCTGGAGTCGCAAGTTATGTAATTTTTCCAAGAAAATATTTTCCTTTGCTTTTTCTCTGATTTATTTTTTACTCTGGTTGTTTCAATTTGAATAGTATAATAAAGTTTATTGTTCTATCAGTTATTGGTTGGCAATTTTAAATTGATTTTTACTTCGAGTTGATTCCGGAGTGTTGATTTTGGTCACGCCGAAACTGGAAGTGGAGTGGAAAAAGCGAGTGGATTTGCGGCGTGAATTTTTTTCACTTCTGTCTCAAAGTAGTGAGAAAACGGTGTTCAAAGAAATCTGGTTTTTTCACATGCTGCAATTTGGTTTTGATTTTTGCTATTTGAATTGTGTCAGGACTTTTCATGTTTTTTTAAATTCAATTTACCTTTTGATCGTTTTTCGTTTTTAACCTAAGTCAAGATTTTCACGGTTGACTCTTTGTTTACCTTGCTCACTATTTCAACTGAATGGGTTTTAAATTCTTTCACGCATTGAACGTACTGTGATTTTGGACAATTTCAAAAGAGCAAAATCAAGAGAAGGGATAAACCGATAAAGCCCGGTCATTAGATCATAGCGCATTAGGTTATCAAAGTTCCTTAGAGTGGTTACAAGCTGACATAAGTATTAAGCTTAATATTTTTCAGTTTAGAAGCTTGATTAGGTAGTTTTAGAATCTAACTGACCGAATAAGAACTTATGAAGAAATTCTGTCAATTTCGATCTCCTTTTTTCCTATTTCAATCCCGATGCGCATCAACGACGGGTCTTTTCCGGCAGTTAGCCGGCTGTTTGATTTTGTAACCAGTTGTTTAAATTAAAAAAGTATTTTCAGTCTAATTTTGTGTATATTTTAAATCAATAGTTGAAATTTTTGAACAGAAGCTGTTTTAACATTCGCTTGAATTTAGTTTGCAACTTTATGAACAAGTTATATTTTAACCTGGAATTATAAATGGGTCGAAATAATAGTTGAACAAATTTTGTAATCAGATGTTTGCAATGCCGGATTTTCCTGTATAATGTGCCAAGTTTTAAACCTGCAAGTGCGTATTTCAAGCAAGGTTGCTCGAATATTTTGCTAAAGTCACGGAAATTTTGGCTTATATCTGAAACCACTACCCGGTTGTGGATTTATGACAGATTTTCTCAGCGACTTCATTAGAGTCACGTGGCTTTACAATGTCATTGGACGAAGAGGACACGTATCTTTTTTTACATGTATCGTTTTTGCTTATAGGGTTGATATTCGTGGTGGACACAAATGACAGGGAGCGTGCAAATGAGGCGAGAGAGGAGTTACGCAAGATGTTAGAGGAGGATGAGCTGCGAGATGCAGTATTGCTGGTGTTTGCCAACAAACAGGACCTCCCCAACGCACTCTCAGTCTCGGAGATGTCACAGCTGTTGGGGCTGCACTTCCTCAAGAACAGAGACTGGCACGTGCAAGCCACCTGTGCAACCAGGGTTGGTGTCTTTTTTAATAGCTGTGATAGCGAGCTAGTATTGGCCTTCACTTGGTTTTTTTACCCGAAGAGTTTTGGTGATCTATTTTTAATTGCTCTCGAACAAATTTAAGAGCTAGTATTATAACGTGTTTTTTATGCAAATTTTTTTTGCTTGGCCGTTTTTGAGTTTTTGCTCTTGAGCATTATTTACCTTCTCAAGTGGTTTTTCCACGCTCGTCTTCTTTGCATTTGGTGATCTAAGTTTTGGTGATCTATTTTTAATTGCTCTCGAACAAATTTAAGAGCTAGTATTATAACGTGTTTTTTATGCAAATTTTTTTTGCTTGGCCGTTTTTGAGTTTTTGCTCTTGAGCATTATTTACCTTCTCAAGTGGTTTTTCCACGCTCGTCTTCTTTGCATTTGGTGATCTAAGTTTTGGTGATCTATTTTTAATTGCTCTCGAACAAATTTAAGAGCTAGTATTATAACGTGTTTTTTATGCAAATTTTTTTTGCTTGGCCGTTTTTGAGTTTTTGCTCTTGAGCATTATTTACCTTCTCAAGTGGTTTTTCCACGCTCGTCTTCTTAATTTTTGAGTGATATCGGTTGCTCTCACTACGAAGAAAAGTTTGTTGATAAAATAAAAAACATTGTAAGAGCCGAGTGGTTAATGCTTCTGTCGAGAACTCCGGAGGTCTCTTCGTAGCCCACTCTATTCAGAATTTTTGCACTCATAAGGAAAATTTGTATCTAAGCCACAGTCCTTCAATTTAATTGACCCGTCTGTCGTTGGAGAGCAATTTGTCCGCCGTTGGTCGGTTTGTTTTTAATAGCTGTGCAGCGATAGCGAGGCTAGTAGTTGTCTCTTAGTTGCTTTTTTTATATTGCATTGTGTAAATCGAATTTATTGGATCGCTTACTCAAGAAGAGTATTGGAGGCGTGTATTTTCATCAAGAATATTGGAGTGAATTTGGAACAGCAAATGCCGCGCGTGCAAAGTTTCGATTGGTATATTCATACTGCTGTTTTCTAGAGAGCGAGAAATCGAGGTTTGAAAAAATTTTCTCTAAGCGAGCTAAGTTCTTCGTTCACATCTGGCTTTTTCAAGAAGTTTACTTTTGTTTTAACTACTGTTCGTCGCTTAAAAACTCCTCTTAGCCTGTTTTTATAACGGGTCGTTTCGAAAGTTTTTTAAAAGTTTTTCTGCTAATTTTATTTTGAGGTTTTCAATTTTTGTTGTGCAAGTTTTGGCAATGTTTCACTCGTTGTTTTACATCATTGGACTTGTTGGGAATTAAACCGAGGCTTAGTGATCCCCGTAATTTTAATTACAAATTGTGCTGTTCTTGAGGTAATTTTCAGGAAAATTTGTGCTTGACTTCTGATTTTTGCGTGATCTACTTGGCTCTAATTAAAAAATTAAGTCATGCTGAAGCAAAAGCGATTGTGAAATCGGATATCACAAAGGCTTGATAGAAAAGTGGTTAGTGCGTCATTCAACGACGCTGAAGTTTGCATTTTCGAATGCGTGCGTGGGCGCTTTTTCCCACCCGTAAAGAAAATTTTATCTAGGCTGCAGACCCCTGTGAATTAAGTTGCGTAGCCTGTCCTGGCGTTCGAGAGCAATGCGTGCGACGTTATTTCGTTTACATTTATAATTTTAAGTGTTTTTTCAGTGTTTTTGACTAATGATTGCTTTTTGTTGGTTTTCTCAATTGGTCTATTATAAGATAGTTATGTCAAAGGTTATCTTTTTGGTGAAGACGACTCTTTGACTCGATTCTGGAATTCTTCCGGCTGCTCCTTTTTCAGATCCGTGCACGCATTATGATTTTTGAACTCACATTGGAGTGGTGATTTTGATCAAGCCGAAATACAAAGTGAAGAAAAAATTGGTTTTTCGGCGTGAAGTTTTAATGTGAAACGGTGGTACCAAAATTAGTTTTTGGAAAAATTTTTTTCTAATTAGTGTTTTTCAACGCGAGTGTTTTGATCGGATTTTCTAATTTTTTTTCCATTTCATTCCTTGTCAATTCCAGGTTCCCTTTTTTGTTAAGTCAATGAAAACTCTTCGTCAAACTACTGTTGAAATTTTTTTGTTTTCTTGGTGTATATCGTTTTTTTTTCTTGTTTTTTTGTCATTATCTTTGAACTGGACGAAAAGAAAATATTTACAAGGTATGCTGAACATATTTAAGAGTTGCAACTTGCGGAGATTTTCTATGTTTTTGTTTTGTCGTGAAGATTTTGATCACGACCAAATGACATCTCGCGCACCATATCTGTATTTTGTTCATTCCTTTGTGCAATTTCTGTTGTTGAAACAAGTTTTTCGTTCGTTCTCGTGAATGAACTTACCTCTCAAAAATGACTTTCCTGACTCCAAAGAAACTTGCTTAAATTAATTGAAGGTTGTTTGAGGGCAGCTAATGGAAACAACGCAAGTCATACAATTTCTTTAAGTCAAGATTTCACATCTCGGCAATGAGTTAAACAAATGCTGAGTTTCTTATTAATTGCTTTCAAACAGAATTTGGAGCATTTATATTAGTCCTACTGTCTTTTTAATGCGTTTTTTACTTGACTTTTTAAAACTGTTATTCAATAAGATACAGATAAACTAACATGTTTTAGTTGTATGCTGTAGAAATATGGAATTGTGGCGGAAAGTTGCGTTTGATTAGACTTTTGTTTTTCTGTGGCTCATTTTCGCCCCTGTTATCAAATGAAGTGTTATGATAGAAGAGCGGCGGACAAAAGTTATCTAATTAAATCTAGTGTGGTCCAGGTTATGCAATTGTTTCACTCGCAACAAGAATTAAGTAAAAGACATACGGTCGGTCTGTATCACCCTCGTGAGGTTTTGCAAAACCTGGCTTAACTTTGCAGTTTGACAGCTCGATAGCGACAACCATGTGGTGTCATTCATGATTTTTCTGTTATTTGCTAATGTTTCCTTTCCCTGATTTTCATTGTAGGCAACGTTTATTTTGTTGTCAATTTTTTGCTGGTCATATGTTTAAAAACTTTTACTATGTTGCACGGTGTGTCGCATAGTTGTTTTGGGGTTTCAGCTAGTGTTGAAATTTTCGTCGTTTGTTTTCTTGGCATATATATATATATATATATATATATATATATATATATATATATATCGTTTTTTTTTCATTATTTTTGCTACTGGATGAAAAGAAAATATTTACAAGGTATGCTGAACATATTTAAGAGTTGCAACTTGTGGAGATTTTCTGTGTTAGCTATGTTTTTTATTTTATCGTGAAGATTTTGATCACGATCAGCTCGCTACCTTCATATCTGTATTTGTTCATTCCTTTGTCCAATTTCTGTTGTTGAAACCAATGTTGCGTTCGTTCTCGTGACTAATTTTTTGCTACGCTTGACTTAGCCTCAAAAATGACTTTCCTGACTCGCAAAGAGACTTTTGCTTACTTTAATGCAAGCAACAGAAGTCATACAATTTCTTTAAGTCAAAATTTCACATCTCGGCAATCAATATAAAAAAATGCGGAATTTCTTAATTGCTTTCAAACAGAGTTGGGAGCATTTATATTAGTCCCGCGGTCTTTTAATGCGATTTTTTAAATTGATTTTTCGTCCTCAGAAACGGGATAAACAGGTAACGCCCGGACGGCCTTAAGTTCTGTTAGAGCCTTTCGGCCGACAAAATTCTAGGTATTCACCGAAACTGTTTTGAAGACAAATTCATGGTATGAAGGGCGGTTCTTAGAGTTGGACCCACACCCACTTGATTTAACTGTGCAAATAAATTAATCTTCGAAGAGACCCCCTTACGTGATGTTTCAGTACCATTTCCACTTAAGATTTTCATAAGCACATTGAAAGCTTGTTCTGTTTCAGGGAGACGGTTTGTACGAAGGGCTTGATTGGATTAGTCAGGTGTTGAGCAAGAAATAATCAATAACAACAAAGACAGCTAATTTAAGCAAACAAGCCAACAGGCAGAATGGAACAACAGCTGGGGATAAATTTATCATGAACAAGATGTCAATTTATAACCATCAGTTTCATAAACGTACTATTGTTACAAAAAGTATGGATCTGTTTTTGTCCTCTTTGTGAATAAATATTCGTTTTCATTCTATGTCATACTCAGGAAATAATTCTTGACAAGTTTCTGGTTGCGTGAAATTGATCTGCAGGATCAACAATAAGGAATTTCGATGAAAACAGCCTTACTTCAGTTCAAAATTATCAGAAGGTTTCCAGTTATAACTTCAAATTGTTGTTATCCTTTTTGTTTTGTAAATATGTGACAATTAATGATCTCATGGCAATGTTCTACGATTTTCTCAAATATTGTTATTGTAAGCTATTATAATGCTATCGAGCCAAACTGTAATTTGAAAGAGAAAATTGCGAGATAATTTCAAGAAAGCGACAACTTTCTGCCTGTACCCGAGCAGATTTTTAAAATTTATATGTGCGTTCATTCCCTGAATAATACTTAAATACCTCAGTGAAACCGGCAACATAATTATAAACTTGGTGGTGTGGATTTCAATGTTTTATCGGCGTTATTTTTGACATAATGTGTTTTATAAATTCCCCCATTCGGTGTATAAATTAATTTTATCAACATTTCGACTCAAATGACTGTTAGGGGTGAAAAAACATGTTCTTGGTGAGAGAGAGATTATATGTGAGTATAAATATTCTGTGCTGATATGAGATCAATTAATATCTAGAGGCATTTTTATGAACATAACCAATATGGTGAAATACGAGGTTTTTCCTGTAGAAATGAGTTTAAAATTATTGTGCAAACTGTCATTTGTGGTCGATGTGGTGATTTTGTCGTCTCGTTACTCTGAGTTCCCCCACATCAAACCCATACTTATATATCACTATATCAGAAACCGAATTATCTGAGTCAAATTTATTTCGATGATTAAGTTGATAAGTATTATAAATTAACAATAGCCGAAAATCGTTTTAATCAGATGTGCAGGGCAAGGCTAATGCTATCACTAGCAGTATACATTTTTTATAAATATAATTAGGCACAATTTTATTTTTCGGACTGTTTCGTTCATATGCAGCTTATGGTTAAAATGAACACTTTTCGTGGTTGTTACCCAAAAGAGTTCTTTTTTGATTAGGAAAGGAGTTTTGTCTTTTTTTCACAAATTCGTCAATTTGAACAGACAATTACTTGTTAGTAAAACTCAAGGTTATTGTTGACAATGAAATCAGTTTATCGAATCGCCTAAACGACCGAGACTGTTCCAATTGGGGTACCATGTGCACCAAAACAGGGTTATCACGTTCGACAGTCTTGTTCATGCTGAATTGAATTGAATTCCTTGAAAACAGTTTATAATTAAGAACTATAAAAGTTTTCAAGAGGTACGTCAGATAAGCTGTACAGCTTGTTTGGTTGACGTCCCTTTTGAAAAACACAACACATCAATTAAATTTTACTTTCCAGAAATTTATGAACTGTTAAGTAGATTGATTGTTAATTGCTCTCGAATGATGCTTGAAGCAATTATTGCAAGGGTGTGTCTTTTTTATGAAAAATAGTTACTTGGCCGTTTTTGCGCCTCTGTTGTTTCATTCTTTAAAATCTTAAGTGACTTTTTCATGCTTTAGTTCTTCATTTTTGAGTGATCGGAGCTACTCTACTTCTGAAATAGTTTGTTGATAAAATCTACAGAGTGGGTAAGATGTCAGGCTGCTAATCTGGAGGTCAGGGTTCGAAACACTCTGGGGTCCATTTTGCACCCATAAGACATTTCTAAGGTATACCCCCTCTAAATTAAATTGCCCCCGTCTGTTGCTTGAGAGCAATCCCTCCGACGTTAAAGGGTTTATGTTTTTGTTTAGGGATACCACAATTGATGTTTGTAGCCTTCCACCTTAACGCCTGTCTAATTATCATTCCAAATTGCTTTAAACAAAAATTGAAAAATTTAAATTGTCAGAGCAGGAGAGCCAGATTTGGTCGAAGCATGTGCGAGTGTAAAAGGATCAAAATGGCCATAGTAAATGTCACCCAGCTTTTCACACGTTTTCGTCATATGTCATCTAATCCCCCGGACCTGAGTCACATAAAAAAGCAGAACTGAATCATGCTGGTTCTGATCATGGCATCTAATAGACATTTCATGGTAAATTTCAGAGTAAAATTATGAACTTAGCCTGTACAGTCCCTTTTCAGAAACAAACCTATCTATGGGACTTATACTGCACATCATGAGGAAGATACTCTTAGGATACACTTATACAGTACTGGGCCAATGATATACAATGGGAATACAATGTTACAGTACTGAAATGCTCTGAGACTCAAGTCCGGGCCTCTACTCAAAATTTTTGTAATATCTCAAAACAGAAAAAAATAACACTCAGCAGAAATGTAGTAAAAGAATCAACTGACAATTAACTTGGTTAACATGATATTCTCATCAACACAGCAGATTAGCAGTTCATTTAATCAAATATCAGCAGTCAGTTTCTTTTCTTCACAACAAGAAATAGGCCTCTTGCAATATGCTTTTGTTCTCCCCACTTAGATCAGGTAAGAACAAAAACTTGGGCATCTTAGGTGATCTTAGGCATTAACTTAGCTAGAGGTCTTTCTTCTGGATACATAATTTAGTTTTTCGGGTTGATGACATTTTAAAATTGAGCCGATTTGAAGTTGCTCGCACAATATTCAATTTGATTTCAGTTTGATGCCCCCACTCATTGGGTGACAAAAACATCAGAGCGCTAATATTTGGCGTTAAAATTTGTTGCCCCTGCTGATTGGGTGACTTATAAAACAGATTTTTGAATCCATGCCAGCAGACATTTATTCTACAAGTACGTTGTCCTCTCAAGTATCGTGATAAATATCTGACAACTTTTATCCGATTACAACAGGAACGTCAACATATTTCTTTAAGGAATAAAAGCTCCATCTTCATAGCGAAGCGATCTCCATTTAGATCTAGTTCCTCTTATGCACAGATTTGAAGCCCTTAAGATTGCAAAATTTAATCTCAGTTTGACCCAGTTCATGATAATGCTGTAGGGTTTGTCCCACTTAGAAGCGAGTCTGTCCGCCAGTCTTCTGAGAAAAATTTTGCTCTCTCTGGCCATCATGCCGTCAACACTGAAAATTAACGGAGTAAAAGCGATATGTTTTTCATGGCAAGCCTTGGAGTATTTTCTCCTCTTTTCGTCAGCGCAGCTTTCCAACACATCCTCTGGATTTCTGTTGCTGTAAGATTTAGCCTCAGTGTCTGTGACACAAATATCAAACGAGGCAGTTTCTTGCGGGCTCCAGACACCTCTTATGAGAAGATCGGCTCTTAAAGCTTTCTGATTCTCTGAATGTTCACGAATTACTGGTTCTTTTTGAGTGTAAGTCCATGCAAGGCAGGATAAGTCTCCCAATAAATCTCTAATTTCATTATGCCTTTGTGTAATCAGGCCTCCTTTTTTGCAGATTAGGGCATGCTGAACATGGAAATCTTCACCACAACCGTCACATTTCAGAGGGAGGTTTGTTAGGGGTAAACCGTATCTTAGCGCCTTGGAATCCTGGAATTCGTTCTTCGACAAAACAAAATTGTCTCTCTCTGACACTTTTGCGGTTAACCAACAAGTTTCCCGTTTTGAAATTCCGCTCCATTCTTTTTCTCTCTGATGAGCATGCTTGTTCTAACAAAGCCTTATATGTATTACTCTGCTGGGACTCATTTTCCAGCTGAAAAGTTTGTTTGCTGCTGCGAACGTGAGTTTTGTGTGCGTCGACGTCCAATGCCGTTCCATTCACAATAGAATCCGAAATCAGTGAAGATGTAATCTTGGACATTTCAAACTGTTCACTCGCCTTTACCACTGGGTCAGGAATACCTAATCATCCATTCTTAGCAGACAAACTGAACAGGGTACGTTGGGGATTACTCACATTATAAATGTTAGTTACGGTTGATATGAACTGGTTTTTTATTGAATCTTCTAGTGGTTTCAAAAATTCATCGCAAAAATTCAAAACAGTATTCTCAGCAGAAATTGGCTGATATAAGAGGTGAGCAGAAAACGGCAATGATTGATATTTTCCTGAAGTGTGACACTAATGAATTGTTCAGGGCTATCACAGTTTGGGAAAGCAATTTATTACAAAAAGAATTGAATTTGTTGATGCCATTGTGTTTGCATAACTTTGGGGCCTGAATTGTGCTGTTCAAAAATTGATTACTAACGTTTCCGAGGTAAAAATTGCAAAACATGATATTTGCAAACCGACCATGCATTTTTGTTATCCTGCCAACATAAATTGGAAGTTGTTGCACTCACTTCAGATAATTATTATCGGTGCTCCCGAGGTTGAAAAGGATTTTTCGAAATTTCTTAGAAACTTTCAGTTTTGAGAAAGATTGTTAACTGTGATTTCCTTAATTACGCATGGTTGGGAAAATATCAACATATTTAGTTTATATCGCAGCGTTACGACAGAAGCTGACTTCCAGACTTTATCTTTTACATCTTCATTTTTTGAAAAATATAACAACGCCTTTGACCTTTTAGCTGTTAATTTTACAAATGTTTTGAATTGGAATTTAGGATAAGTACACAAATTTCAGCGAGCACGTCTGGGTCTGTCTACCCAGCTATGTTTGTCGTTTTTTTTTGCGATTGACCTGTGGTTTAGAATTTCTCAAATCAATTTCCTTGCTGTAAATGAGTTATAAGCTTTACTGCTGGCTTCCTGTGTGTGCTATCGCGCAGAAAAGACTATTTTAAGTTATAGCAACTGAAATGGTTCAATAAATTACTCTAGGGTGACAGGAAAGTGCCATTTATTAGTCTTTTCGACTGTTTATGTTTCTAATAGTGTGACATTTCAGAGTAAATGTCTTCACACAGAGGTACTCTTGGTAGTAAATCAGAATTAGGATATTGTTCAGCGGTATCAGAACCAATATCGTCTACTAAAGTGAATTCTTATGACAGAAAATTGCTGAAGGAATTCGCCAAATTATCGCAACTGCGTGATTCATTTGAGAAAAATGATATTGTGAGGAATCATGGCGTTGAATCTAGTAAAGCCATTATTCCCAAGCTTCCCTGGGATGAGAGAAGTCGGAAACAAATTGAGACTCAGATTCAGCATTTGGAGAGTTTAGTCCTGTCAATCCAATGGTCACCTCCGGTATCCAATTGCAAACAAAACAGGTAATCAAAAGTGTTCGAGGTGTCCGCCTTTTCTGAAGTTTGTTTCTGAAGTTAGCCTAACTGTTGATAAATTTATTAAATAGCTCTCTCTGTGGTCACTTGATATCGAGTCCGGACTTTGATTGGGTAGCCCACTTACAGGGGATTTTAGATTCCGGCAGAAAATACCTTTGGGTTGCGGGGTTCAAATTATCTAATATTCACCCTGCGATGCCTGATTATAAAAAAATATTAAGTTGCCTATTAAGTTTAAATGCTAACAGTGGTTTAGTGACATGCTTTTTAGTTTGTTAGTTGAGTTTCATCGTTACAGTGCGGTTTTTTATTAGACTAATTGCTGTGATAGGCTTATTTAATAGCTGTATGCCATTCGGAGATCGCCGTCGTGATCTCTAACCTGATTATGCCACCTAAACAAGACAGAACTCAATCTGAATATAATAATAATAATAATAATAATAATAATAATAATAATAATAATAATAATAATAATAATAATAATAATAATAATATAATAATAATAATAATAATAATAATAATAATAATTGTGGTGCGGGTGGCACCTTCCCTAGGGATTACCTGAAAATTAAACTGATAAAACTATAAAACTCTCATAAAACTTTCATTCTAGTTCACTGTGTTTCATAAACTGTTCAGCTGTATTACGTAACCATTTTGTTAGTTATTATTACTTGAACTACTTTAACTGGTACCAACAGGTACCGTCTGACTGTCTACTGTAAATCGCGTCATTGTGTTAACTGAACTTATTCTGACATAGTTTGATATTGATGTCTAACCGAATCCCTCGGTAAGAAAAAGAAGAAATTAACGACTTGAACCCTGCGTTTTGAACTAGCCTTAACATGGCGCAGCCATCAATGAAGTCACCGATTGGTGTACCCCTCTTTTGGGAAAGCGGGGCAAATCCGTCAAACGAATGGCCAACGTGGTTTTCCACGTTTAAAATGGCCGTAATGGCCAAGGAAAATATGCATGTGGACCTACTTCTACGAATCAAACCCACAGCAAACGACTTATTTTATCCAATAATGCCGACCCTAGAAGAAAGAGTCGAAAACACAAGCGAGGAAGAAAATCGAAAAAGAGAAATAAGAAACGAACGCCGCAAGGTAGACTGGGAAAACGAGTGCAAACAAATACGGAGCAGAGGGCCGATGATAGACAAATATACGTGGGACGAAGCTGATTTGAAAGTGAAAAGCTTAACATACCTATCCCTGGGGAACGAAGCCACAAGAATATTCAACCAGCGAAACCCCCACACTGTCATCGACCGCTGCTCCACAAACGAACTCGTATACGAGTTAGGTATAACCTTTACTCGGCCTAGAAACCTAACCTTTGATAGGTTCCAGCTCATAACAGTGCAACAGAATCCAAACGAAACACTGGAAACTTTTTGGAGCAGACTACGCGAGCTGGGCTCAAAGGCAGCCCTGGGGAACGTAGAGGAAGATTTAATAAAGGATTTCTTTATCGCTAAGATGAACAATACGACAATCCAAATGGAACTTCTCTCCGAAGTGCGCACCGCTGCACAAGTACTTAACTTTGCCCTATCAAGAGAAAGAGGCCAAGAGAATCAAAAAGAAATTCTCAGATCATCAGCTCCAAACTGGACCAACCAAGTAAACGCAATCTCAAACAAAAACACACGCCCGATGCAACGTCCCCAACAACAAAGCCCCCAACAACAAAACAAAACAAACGAACAATGTTGGAGATGCGGGGGTATATTTATGGCAGGGCACATGAACCAGTGCACAGCCAAACAAGCTACCTGCAACATATGCAAGAAAACGGGACACTTCGCCAAGATGTGCAGGTCTAAGATACCCCCACTCCCAACCAGAAAACCCAATCAGAGACCTCAACAACAACGTCCCCAGGGACAAAACAATCAACTCAGAGTGAGACAGATACAGGAACAATTAATCGAGGAGGAAGAAACCGAGCAAGAAGAGACAGAATCGGTTGACCCGGAGTCCGCACTATACATTAAAGAATTGTCAGAGGACTGGGCGGACATAAACCACATCGCACCAGAATCATTCTCGGAAGTAAAGAACATTCACCTCCAAGCAAACTCGACAAAAGAAGTCTGGGTGCAAACAACTACAAACAATCTAAAAGTACAATGGTTGGCGGATACAGGATCCCCAAGGAGCTTCATCACGGCGGAACAGGCAACCGAAATCATGAAATATAACCCCGGTGTAAAGCTACAACAATATTCCAGTCCAACAAAATATAAATGCTTCAACAATAACAACATAAAGATCGATGGAGAAATCAACATCACTCTGCAATCCGGCTCATGGACAGCAAAGAACTGCAGAATCTTAGTAGTAGGACATAAGACTAACAACTTAATGGGCAGAGACGTTCTTCAGAAACTGGGAATTACACTCCAACAAAAACCCAACAATTCCACAGGTAACAACATTTATACAATCTCTACTGTCCAAATAGAGAAAAATATAATCAAATGGATATACAAAAAATACCCACACTTATGTACCAGATTAGGAAAATCAAAAAACCACATAGCAAAATCGATATTCAAACAAAACCACAACCCTGTACAACAGAAAGGACGACGAGTTCCCCTCCACTTACTCGAAAAAGTAGAACGCGAATTAGACAAACTAATACAAGACAAACAAATCACTAAACTAGAAAAATGCCCCGACGATCTGTTCGTTAGCCCTGTAGTAATAACAGTAAAAAGGACAAATCAGTCAAAATAGCACTTGACTCGAAAAAATTAAACAAAGCAATACACAAAAACAAATACCAAATGCAAAGCATTGACCATCTAGTAGACGCTGTAGCACTTTATATCACACAAAGGAAGAAATCCCCAGGGAATTTCTGGTTTTCAAAAATAGATCTCAAATATGCATACAGCCAAATCCCATTAGACAACTCCATAGCCAAACACTGTAATTTCAGCATCCTCGGGGGACAAGCAACTGGCACATATAGATTTCTAAATGGCTTCTATGGCCTAACCGATATGCCAGCCACATTTCAGAAAACAATAGATAAAACATTAGATGGAATAAACTCCAAATTTGCATTCCTTGATGACATACTAGTAATCACCAAGGGATCAATCCGAGAACACGAACTTGAATTAGACAAAATCTTGAACCGACTAAACAACGAAGGACTAGCCATAAATTTGCAAAAATGCGAATTTGCCAAAAATGTAATAGAATGGCTAGGCTTCACAATAACTCCAAGTGGAATAACACCACTAATTACAAAAATGGAGGCAATCACAAAACTCGACAACCCTAAGACACTAAAACAACTACGGTCATTCCTAGGAAGCGTCCACCACCTCACAAAATTTATACCAAATCTCGCTAAACTCTCAAAGCCCCTACGCCCTCTATTAAAGAAAAATACCGACGCCAAAAACAACAAACTAGATTGGAACGATGAACAGTATTGCATTTAATAACATAAAAGCAAAAATACATCAAATAATCGAAAACAAACATTTCGATACCACCAAACAAACACGAGTCAAATGCGACGCAAGCGCAAAAGGACTAGGGGCATGCATCGAACAAAAACACGATAACGAATGGCATACCATTGCATTCGCCAGCCGATTCCTAAACAAACATGAATCTCGATATAGTACAAACGAACTAGAGCTACTAGCTGTAGTATGGTCTCTCGAACACTTTAAACACTATCTGTTCGGAACCGAATTTACTTTACAAACAGACCATAGAGCGCTGTTAACAGCCCTCAATGAGAACCGCGGAAATAAAACGTACCAAAGTAGATTAACACGTTGGGTGGATAGGCTACTCCCCTTCAATTTTAATCTTGAACATATCCCGGGGAAAAGCATGGGATTTGCCGACTATTTGAGCAGGCATCCAAAAAATAATCCACCTCCCCCATCATCAGATGACACACAGTATATAGTTAACTTAATAAATGACTTTAAATTCGTCCTCACACAAAACTCAATGAATTACAATTCGGCTATTTGCACAGACAAATACCAGACAAGACAAGCAACTAGAACTAATAGTAAGCACGCGCGTGAATATAAGAACGCTTTTTGCCTTAATCGTTCCAACTTTCAGCAGCTTATTTCGCCTCTTCTTAATTCAAACAATCCAAATACTTTCAATACTCTCAATCTTACTCAAAAATTCAATTCAAACTTCGCCAAAAATCCCCAGGGATTAACCCACAAAATACCTCCCATCCATTTATCACATCCAAAAAGTTCAGTTGAAAATCCCCAGGGATACCAGACCGTCAACGTTACTACTAGAAACAAACCCCAAGTAAATACATTTGACCAAACAATCATCAAACGAAAACGAGCGCCAAACAAAACAAAAATGAACTCTAACAAAGTCACTATTGCCACCCAAACTGATAACGAAAACAACAAGGGACTTGGACGTTCAGTCATTATACCCGATCCCCAAAACCCAATTTACCCCCTATCTAATTGTACGGATATGCCCCAATACAGAAAAAACCTCAACCAAGTATTTGGGGAAGAATTTGTTGCGGAAGCAACCGCAAAAGACCGCCAAATGGCCCCGATAATTAAACTCATTAAGGATAAGGACTGGGACACTCTTAAAAGGGTGAGCCCATACTTCTATTCCCTGAAGAGAGATTTATCGATTACACCCTCCGGTTGTGTCTTATATGACAACAGACTTATGATTCCTTCATCACTTAAACAACTCGTGATTAACTCGCTCCACCAGACCCACCCGGGCCAAGCTGGGATGCTCCGACTTGCAGATTTAGTATGGTTCCCTCGGATACATAGGGAAGTAACGGCAAAAGCCCAGTCATGTGGGGACTGCATAAAAACAGGTAAAAATCTCAAACCTATAACACCAAAAAATTCCCTAGGGATACTACCAAAACTAAGTGAGCCAAACGAAGAAGTACAATTAGATTTTGCGGGGCCAATTCCATTTAGAAAACATAAACAAAACTACTATATACTAGTTTCAGTAGATCGCTTAACAAGATACCCCCACGCAGAGGTATTTAAAGATTGTGACACACAAACAGCACTAAATTATTTAGAAGAATATTGCCGATTCCACGGCATACCACGCTCCATCAGATGCGACCAAGCCCAAGCATTTAAAGCAAGAGAATTTGAAATTTTCTGCAAAAACAAAAACATCAAGCTAATACTAGCCCCCGCGGGAGATCACAGGGCCACGGGAATGGTAGAGAGATTAATTCAGACAATAAAAAGGCGCATCGCCGTAATGGAACATGACCCTCTATGGTCATCCGCCGACTTAGCAACAATAGTAGCTAAAATCATAGAATCGATAAGACTAATTCCAAACGCAACAACAAAAATAAAACCTTTTGTAGCCCACTTCGGCAGACCTCCAAATACAGAACTTTCTAACATAATTACAAAACCCTCAAACAAAAATCTGTCATATAAACAAATAAATAAATATGCTTCAGATCAAGCAACGCTACAATACCCAGCGCTCCCCAGGGAAATAATGTGGGACTGGGACCATGATAGCGAGCCCGAACTTGATATTCAATACAAGACGCGCTCACAACCACTCCCGGCCAACAGCGACACAGATGACTCAGAGAACGCGCCGCTGCTTAGCCACAAGCGCGTTCATGGTAAGATCATACCTGACAGATTAGAAATTACATTTGGCGATAAAACTTCCACCGTAATTTACAATAGAAAAAACATTGCAAGAAAAACATTGGCACGAAAAGTACCGGAGCCCCGGGGAACGCTAAAACCTCAATGGAATATCATCCCGGACGGTACCATTACTAACTACTCTCCTCACACAATAACATTAGATACTGATAATCGAAAAAATACTGTAATAAGGAGGAACGACCTAGCCATAGTAACCGAAACAAAACCCCGCGAACCCGAACCTGAGCCTAAACCTAGACTAATACATATGGTAGCATGTAAGACAGTTGGCGAATATAAACGAAATCAAGAAAAAATAAGAAAGTTTTGTTTAGAAGAAAAAACAGCCCTCGCCAAACAACAAGAGCTCATCGCGAAACAACAGCGAAAAGCCCCACTGCAACAAACTGCGACACAACAGAACCAACCGGGCCCCAGCCACAGCGCAATAGACACCCAACCAATGGGACACGCAGACATAGTAGCCATGGCCAAGAGAAATCAACAGGCCCAAAAACGCCAACGAGCCACAAAGAAAGCCACGTCGAAGCCACCTCAGAAACAGCAACGCCAACAAGCACCAAGAAACAAATCGCCCTGGAATCCCCAAAGGCCACAATGGCTGAAAAATGCAAAAACAAGATTGACAAAACCATCACTTGCCTCCACGTTCGAAGTAAAATCAAAAGCCGCCGCCCTACAGCAATCCCGAGAAGTGAAGTCAAAACCAGAACGAAAACTACTGTACTCGAGCTCGTCAGAAAGCAAAAGCTTCATATCTGTCAACAAAAACAAACTCAAGTTCTCACCAACAATCAAAATTCATAACATCCAGTCCGAGTCCCCAGGGACAAAGCACTTTGAAATCATCACATCATCCGACCCACAGGACTTTATGTTGGAGTCAAACGACCCCACCAACCAACAACAAACCTCCAGTTCGTATTCTCCCCCATCACAAAAACTTCCCCAGGGCATCATGAAGTCCACCCCAAAATTGGACAAACTCGTCGAGAAAATATGGAGCCAACCCAACCACGAGAGTACTGGCCTGGAAATGAGCTCCACGGAGGACTTCCCAATCCATATTATAATAATAATAATAATAATAATAATAATAATAATAATAATAATAATAATAATAATAATAATAATAATAATAATAATAATAATAATAATAATAATAATAATAATAATAATAATAATAATAATAATAATAATAATAATAATAATAATAATAATAATAATAATAATAATAATAATAATAATAATAATAATAATAATAATAATAATAATAATAATAATAATAATAATAATAATAATAATAATAATAATAATAATAATAATAATGAATTCAACCAAACATGGTTACAACCAGCTTGGTAATCCCCAGATTAGGGGAGAAATCAAGTTTCAGTAATTTAAATTTCTCGAAAACTTTCCATCCTGAAGGGCAACTTTTATATTTGAATCTTTTCACTGATATGATAAGAATATGAATGTGATTAGAATTTTTATCCTGTTTGCCAACAACTTATCAGCGCTCCTGTAGGGCAATCGTATTATTATTAATAGCCGCACAGCGATAGCTGGGCTATTATTGGCCTTCTCTTGGTTTTTTAAATTCAAAGAATTTGAATTGTATTGGGGCGCTGTCTTTTTACGACTCGAAGAGGAGTATTGGAGAAGTCCTTTTTTAATCAATTTCATTGGAGTGATTTTTGAAGCGGGAAATGAAACGCGTGAAAAAATTTGGAGTGATTTTGGTGCTGAACAAAAGTGGAGAGTGGAGCGAAAAAAGATTGGTTTTTGTTCATACCGCTGCTTTTGAGAATGCGAAAAATTGATGTGTGAAAAAATTTTCTCTAAGCGAGCGAAATTTTTTGTTCACGTGCGGCTTTTAAAATCTGTTTTTTGCAACTTTTGATGGTTATGAGGTTTGATTATGATATTGTATTTGTTTTAGGCTTGTTTTGATAGGAAGTGAAGGTTTCAAGTTGTTAATTTGAGTTTAATGCTAATTAGGAGGTTTTTGATCATTTTTGCTGATTTTGACGAAATTTAATGATTTTTTGCCTGCTTTTTCGTTTTACTGCTTTAAGTGGGATTTGAATAGATTCTTGTTACTTAAGGAATTTTCAGATACCAATTGATTAAAGTTTTTTTTGGTATAAAATATTTTTTTTCTAAGGAAAAATGACAGAAAAATTGAGAAATTTTAAACCATTTTTATTATTTTTTTTCCAGTTTTTCGTTTTAATCTTAGATAAGCTTTTATAAGCCTATTATGGCCTGCTCATTGCTTTGCGAGATTTTCATTGCTCTAATTGCAAAAAACCTTATTCGGTTTTATGCTTCCTTGTACTATTAAATAAAAACTCATTAAGTTTTCTTGTTTTTTTTTGTTCAGTTTGTTTTTGAATGCCGTTTCTAATCTGCCTTATTTTTATGGCATTTGGGAAGGTTTAGGCTTCACAATAGTTGTTCTAGTTGCTTAGTCATAATTATGGGCAATTTTCTCCTTCGAATCGTTTCCAGAATTCTTCCGGCTATGTTTTAAGATCTGTTCACACATTTTCATCATTTTAAGTAAAATTGGAGTAGTGATTTTGGTCACGCCGAAACAGGAAATGGAGCCAAAAAGCAATTGATTTTGCGGCGTGAAATTTTTTCGCTGGTATTTTAAAGTAGAGCGAGAAAATCGTGTTTGAACAAAAATTTGCTCTCGCTTGTGGTTTTTTGTTCACATGCGGCAATTTCACTTTGGTTTTATTGTTTTTTCGATTTTTTGGATCGGATTTTTTTCCAAGTGGTTTTCATAATTCAATCATAGTCCGTTCTAGGTCTAGTTTTTTTTGTTTAGTCAATGAAAATTCTTTGAATTGTACGCCAGGACTTGTCCTGCTATGTTTTTTATTTCGTCGTCAAGATTTTTGTTACGACCATATGACGTCACAACCACTTTTTGTTCATTCGTTCATGCAATTTCAACTGAAACGCGTGCGTGACGTCTTTTTCCGCTCTTAGTGGAGCGATTTTTTACAATTCAAAGAATTTGAATTGTATTGGGGCGCTGTCTTTTTTTTAAAGATCTGTTCACACATTTTCATGAATTTTGAAGTCACATTGGAGTAGTGATTTTGGTCACGCCGAACCAGGAAGTGGATCTAAAAAGTGAGTGGTTTTGTGGCGTAAAATTTTTTCGCTCTAAATTTAAAGTAGAGTGAGAAAACTGTGTTTGAACAAAAATTCGCTTTCTCGCTAGTGGTTTTTTGTTCACATGTGGCAATTTCACTTTGATTTTTACTGTTTTTTCGATTTTTTGGATCGGATTTTTTTTCTAAATGGTTTTTCCAATCCATTCATAGTCCGTTTTAGGTCTAGTTTTTTTAGTCAATGAAAATTCTTTGAATTGTACGTCAGGACTTGTCCTGCTATGTTTTTGTTCATTCGCGTGAATAAATTTTTGGTCACACGTGACTTAGCTCACTCTCAAAAATGACTTCCTCGCTTTGAAATTGACTTTTAAAATTTAATTGAAAGAGATAAGGTCAAGTGAGTGTATATCACTCTAATTGAAGGTTATTTAAGAGCAGCTAATAGAGGCAGCAATAGCTTTGCAAAATACAGATTTTTAATCAAAATATAACATCTCAGCCTTCAATGAAAAGACTATTTTTTGGTCTGTCTTTTTTACTGTTTTTTTGAGACTGCAGATCTACGAAGCTATTGCGGCTATTTTCTGGTAATGTGCCAGCTATGTTTATCAAATTGGATAAAGAACGTTTGAAATGTGTACTACGAGAATGCTCCCATTACCGTAACAACATTGCTATTAACGACAATATTGTTAACAAAAAACCCAAATTACTCAGTTTAATTTTCAACGCAGTTTAAACATATGCCGCAGCTGCAGCTTCTACAGCCACATATCCGACTACCTCCAGTTCTGTCCCTCCTGTAGACAAGGTCACTCGCCAAAATAAAAGCTGTCAGAGTGTTGTGTCTACAGTTGTTGTGTCAGGCATCAACGAACTACCAGCCTCCACTAAACGTGGTGATCGGTGTACATGATATTGACGAAGTTAAGAAAGTTTTTCTATATATTCATCTGCTACCATTCATAATTCTTTTAGAATGGGCAACTTCGTTGACATTCATTTACGCCGCCGTCTCATTGCAGTTCTAGCCCACCAATTAGATAAGCGTAAAGTTATGTCAAATCCTTTCCATTTGAAAGGCTCTGAATTCTTTAATAAGAAGTTACTGTCATCATCTGATAGAGAACGAGAAAAATTATTATTGAACCTTTGCTGAAAAATAATCAAAGCTGGTTTTGAAAGAGAGGATCTCAAAAGTTACAAAGCCAATCTTTACCACAAAACGTATTAATTGATGAGACATGCAATTTCCCAGTTGATATACAAAAGCTTTTTCAATCAGTTGAAACAGAGCCGGCCGAATCCAACTTTGGACATTATGATTGACTAGATTCCATTGAGTTGCTTCATCTAAGTATTCAAGGTCTTGACATCGTTAACAAACAGCTTTCTGTTATTAACTTTGTTATGTCTCATAATGTTGATATCGCCTTACTATACACAATCTATTTTTCCGATATATTCCAAAAAATATTCTACTATTGTGTGAACAATTTTAGCAATATTCAGTATTCGTTCTACAGGTATTCATGGTGGTTTTATGAGCCCCTATAGTTTTTGCTCTGCTATTATTTTACATATTAACTAAGATATTTACCTCTGCATGTAACTTTATTTACCTATACCCTCACTAGCACCTATCTTGTCTCTTTTGTTGATACTGCATCTTGTTACGATCATTCTTCTCCTCCAGTAGTAACGCCTCTCCGAAAGTCATTTTGTTTAGAGATTTCAATTTTCCGTATGCCTCAAGAGACATTATGTCTAGCTCTAGCACCAGAGAAAATGGTATTAACTTTCTTCATGAATAAGGGGTTCCTGCCGCTAGTATTCTCACCAACTCATTCCTCCCTAAGAACATTCTTGATAATATTTTGGTAAATCTTTCTGCTGGATAATTATCAACTTTCTGACCATTCAGCCCTTCTTTTGGCTATTTATACTAAATTCAAAACATTCAATATCAAAAGTGCGCCTAGACATTCTCTCAAGACAGATTACGTTGCACCCTTTATCTACTGCTGGTTTTACTTATGATGTCATGATTATCCAGAGCCTCATTGTGTTGAGCATTTCTGTCACTACCTTTTCAATTCTATTGAGGCATTTTTTCCAAAGGTTACCAAGAAACGCCTATCACTTCCCTCATTATTCCTCTCATAGCGTACATCTTTATAACCGGTTGCAGACTTCTCAAAAGAGGCTTATCAGTTACTCAACATGTGTCCAATTTTCGTAAAACCAGCATCTGCGAATCAGATGTCAGCTGTTCTGTTGAGTTGGACAAGTTAGCACACAAATGAGTTATACGCCCTTCTTCGCAAAGTTAGTATTAGCACACTTATTTTGGAAAATGAGCTCTTTACTGAGCTACTTAGCTGTAAATGCTTTTAACTCCTACCTTGCTCAACGATCATGATTCAGAACGGATTTTACTGGGTGAGTTTGACTGGAATGGAAATATCATATATGAAGCTATTCAAGACACCAATGGAATTTCTAACTATGCTTTAGAGGGATTTCTCTGTCACTTTTGCATCCACTGGCGCCTTTATTTAGTCAAGTTCTCTTTGTTACATTTTCCTCTATTCTTCTGAAACATACTTTCCCTGCTATTTGGAAGGTGACGTGTGTTCATTATTCCTATTCTTAAACCAGGGGCACGAAACAAAGTTACGAAATATTGTCTCATCGGCCTTTTCCTTAAAATGTCTTTGGTTCTTGAGAATTCGTCTCAACTTAATATGTATAGTAGAATTTTACATCAGCTCGTTCCTCGTCAATATGGTTTTCAATCAAAGAAAAGCTCCAGCACAAACTTCTTCAATATATCCATTCTGTTTACAAATATTTCAGCTCTCTGTAAAAGACTCCCTGCTTTACCTTTTATTTAGATTATGCAAAAGTTTGACAAAGTGCCTCATTCTGTTATTCTACAATTCAGAAAATTTAATTTCCAAAAGCTTATCTCTGTCCATTTTCAAGCGGTTTCATTAAGTGTGTATTTTTGGGATTTCTTACGGGTTATTAGTGGGGTTCCTCTAGGCAGGATCCTATGTCCCTTATTGTTCCTCATATTACTCCCTTGACTGGGTTTTCGCTCCTGACACTATGCTTGTATCTTAGAGTCTTTGATTTACGTTACCATCTTTCCTTGTATTACTGGATTTTATTTAATGGTATGATCAATAAATCCAAGAAATCTTAGCAATATTTTTCTCGTCAGCAACCTTATCTACCCCGCCTCTGAGTTCCAATGATGAGTCAACTTCTTTCGTACCTTGAGTTAGGAATCTTGCTATTGCTGCAACTCATAATTTAAATTGGGCCAGCCACATTAAATGCCAACTACAAAAATCTTGGCAGTCATTTGACAGACTCAAATAGTGCATTCCCTTCTTCACCGCCCCTCATATTAAACTCTCTCTTATACATTCCTGTGTTCTTTCAATACCGTTTTAAGGCTCCAACATTAGGTCGCCTGTTATTGTTCCGACCTCTCTTGAGGGGGGAGGAACTATATACTCAAATGAGTTTTTTTCAGACAATTTTGGCCGATCGATATATTCATCGTAGAGAGTTCAGACTGGTATCATTCGAAAGCTCGTCCAGCGTAGAATATTGAACTAGAAAGATATTTTGATTTTCGTTTTTTACAGGGAGATATCGAGGTTTAAACTTTTGAGAAAATAGAGTGAATTCCGTTTTATTCACAATTTGTTAAAAAAATTTTAAGAAAGTGTTGTTGATTTTATTTTTAAACTCAAAAATATTATTGACTCTTTCTATTTAATTTTTTGTCGAAAGTTCTGGCTAAATATTTCAAAATTCTTTAATCAAAAACAGCACGAAATAAGTTTTTTAGTCCACTTGATTGAATTTGCAGGAAGTACACACACAAACACCACTAACACAATCTTTGTAGCCTCAAAGGGGGCTATTTCTACTTTAACTTTTGTTGAGAGCTCTGTAATTAAAACTTTGCCGTTTTTTGCTAACTTTACTCGTTGATTATCAAAACCGCAGCATTTATTTTTCATTTTTAAATAACAAAGTATCTATATCTATAACATTCGAAAACATAAGTGTTCCTAATGGACAAAAAGCATTAGTAGGGCTAGTTTTGGACCAATCTTGGACTGTTACAATCCTAAAATAATTCGGATTGTAATCAGTTGGTCTTTCTTTAAATTAAATTTGTCGATTTTATTTATATTAATTAAAGAACAGAACATTTCAAATCAAAGCTCACTAGTGATAGGTTCAATTGGCTTTTTAACTAGCTCCAAATTAATTTATCTAGTTTATTGCTTGAAAGCTTATGGTCGTTTTGACTTTTAAAAATGTTTGATTTTTAAATATATTGGCTTATTGAACTTTTCCTGTTTTTTCTTAATTTCGGTCAACTTGTAGCTTAATATCTGCACAGAAAGAATGCTTCTTCTTTTTACTGGTTTAAAATTTAATCTCTATTGCGGTTTTACGCCGTAAGTTATGGTTTTCTGGCTTTGATACTACTAGATTTCACATTTTCAGTTATTTTTTCACGTTTTCTAGTTTTGTCTCATTATTGACGGTTAATCTATCACATTATTGTCGTTCAAAGTGTAGTACCATGGATATTATTAAAATCCTTAAAGATATAGACTATGGTCTGAACGGCTTCGACACTAATTTCTCGAAGAATTTAACTGAATATTTTAATTTTGTCTTTAACTGTCGTTTTTACTGTCTTTTCAGTCGTATGATATTTCCTCTGCAGTGACCCAGTTTCATTGGCTTTTCATGGAAGAGTAGATGAGCTGATATTCTGTTATTGGTAGATAGCTGATGGCTTTCTTGGCTTTTAAAACAATTGTTTTCCAAAATAAAAAAAACTTTTTAACTTCGCTCGCAATTTCGTTCGTTTTATTCTCTGTTTGTTACCTAGTCTCGTTAATTACAGGCCAAATATGACATTATTGATGTCAAGGGAAGGTGTCAAAAGAGATTGTTATCTCAAAATCCAATGTTTTCAAAGGATTCGTTTCGACTTTACTGGCTTCGACATGGGTTCTTCACACAAAAAAAGTAAATTAATTTTTGATATTTGTCATATTTGAGGTTCTTTTTGTAGACGTAGGACATATTCTGGATAATTGCAGTTCTCATGGGCTTCCTTTGGAAGAATTAACGAACCTATTTAATTGTTTCTTTTTGTAATTAATGGCTTTCTTGATTTAGGAAATACTTTTTTTTTCGAAAAAACAAGTATTACTGAATTTTGCTGTTTTTTTCTTTTCTGTCAACTTGTTACCTAGTATCATTAATGAGAGTTTACATAATACACTATTGGTGTTCGAAGAAGGTGCAATGGAAAATACTTTGGGCCAAAGTATGGCTTAACGGCTTCGAGTGCGTTTTCTGGCAAGTTTAAATTGATTTTTTGTTTGTTGTCTATTTAATTTCTTTATGTAACCGCATCAAAATTGAATACCGACAGGTCTTAATTATTTTTTTATAGAAGCATTAGTAATCGTAAACTTATGGAAAGTTTTAGTTGATTCCTAATGATTTTCATTACTTTGAAATTAATTGTTAAAAAAATAGGCGAGTTTTTCAAATTTACTGTTTTTGTTTTTTTTTGTCTAATTGTCACCAAGCCTTATTATGGAAACCAAGCCTTATGATTACTTTTTTTTCTGGTGAGTTACAAGTAATTTGTTTAGTTTAAGTTTAATCTGACGCTATTTTGACTGTTATAAAGTTCTGTTTTTTAAAACGGACCGCTTCCTTAATAATGGAATATCTCATCAATCTAATGCATCATTTCGTAATCCATTCCATCTGAGTTATTTGCTTTTGGAGGCTATCTTTTCGTTCATACACCACTTCCTTTGAAAAATACTTATTTTTTGGGGTTTTTCTATCTGTTCTTCATTTGGTAGACAATTATGCCAAAATTGTGGATGAGCGGGGTCGGAAACTTATGTGCGATCGCTCATTACCGTGCCTCCTTGTTACTTGTATTCTCTTACACGAAAAATTTTACAAACAGTGTCTGATATGGGTGTTTAGAATGAAGCTATGTTCGTTACACGTGCGTTGAAGTTATCTTTTACCCGAAGAGAAAATTGGCAGACAATATATATTGAACTTTGACTACATCTTTTCGACTCGATAATAACCCCTTTTTTACGATTTATTTTGAAACTGGACAGCGCCAAGAGACTTTATTGTGGAGTGTTACTTTTGGATTCGAGGAATGAAGTATCATTGGGGGGGTGTGAACGGACGAAATAACTGGGGAGATCAAAACAATTTCTCCCCCTCTCTTCTTTTTTCGGTGGTTGACTGAAAAATTCTTTTTCCTGGCTTAATCAAATTCACACAGCAGTTTCATGGTCTCAGTCTAAAATTAAATTAACGAAAAGAAACAAAATTAGATTTTTTTAAGAAGCTATCCTTCTTATCGTAAACGTAACGGAAGAAAAACAGACAAAAAAGAACCCGATTGCGATTTGTGTCAGAAGGTTTTCTTCTTATCGTTAATAACCTTGAAAAACTAACTCATTAGGAAAAACCAACGCGTTAGAAATCTCATACGCATTAGGAAAAAAAACAAATGGTTTTTCATAAACATGACAAGAAGCCAAAAGAAGAAAAAGACGGTTAATAGCAATGAAGTGACGGTTAATAGCAATGAAAATTCCCTGATTTTGGATATTGTTAACATGCCTTCAATCTCCGGCAAAAAGAAAGCTAGACAGGAAAAACAATTAAATCATTTTGAATGAGACCAATACTTCGTCAGGTCTGACACAAATGCAAATTTTAACTATTGATGTTTTTGTTTTGCGTTTTCGAGTTTCTACACATACAACACTCTTCTACCCTGATAAAAAAGAAAGCTTATATAAAGTAGTTGTAATCGACCATCAATCAAACAAAACACAAATACGATACAAAGACTGGGGCTCTAACTGTGACAAATTGGTATGCTGTAGATCAATTTGCGCCTACTCTCAATTTAGTAGTCAATTGTCAACAAGTAATGAAATTCCCCATGATATTACAGCGAAGGAATTGCCCAAAGTAACACTTCTCAAAACAGCAAATTTGGACCTAAACGCCCTCCGACCCTGAAACGTTGTGAAAAAATACCTACACTCCGCTTTATTCCTGTAAAGTTCCGGCTAAGATCTATTATTGAGGACTGAGTTTCT
Source organism: Convolutriloba macropyga (assembly GCF_964194025.1). Lineage (NCBI taxonomy): Eukaryota > Metazoa > Xenacoelomorpha > Acoela > Convolutidae > Convolutriloba > Convolutriloba macropyga. Next base: position 25,969,662 of record NC_134478.1, on the reverse strand, counting down.
CAACCAGTTCCCCAGAAAATTCGAAAAAAAAATTTTGCAATAGGCACGTGCGTTCTGCGCGCTAGCAACAGAGGGGGGGGGGGGGGAAGAAGCACAAAGAGAAGCAAGAATGGCTCATGTTAATTAGATTTGAGCGTTGGAAAAATGGTGACTATGCTGGGCTCTGGTTCGAAGCAGCCTTAAGGAAACAAGCCAAGAAAATAAATCATGACTCAACAGAATCGCTTGGAGCGCGTACAAAATCTCTGCCTTCAAACCTATTTGGACGTGCAGCAAAAATCTTGTCTTCTGAGGGAGCGGCCCCTGATGATAAAGAAACGCTAGAGTTGATGACATTCCATCCAGCAGAATAAGTGCCACCGAGTGAAACTGATGATTACAGTAATTATGCTTATCAGTTTGACGAAGCATCTGTGTTTACACAATTGCAATCTTAAACTTCACAGCAACCGGTCCATCCAAAATGTACCCTTAGCACCCTCTACATGCAGTAACGTGCGCAGTCCGCGATCAGTCAAAAAAATCTATTTCAAGCATCACAAGACTAATGAATTTGGCTAGCAGAGGGCAGCTCCCCAGTTTCGTTGCTCCATTTTTTGCTCAGCTTCTCTTACAACGCTGAAAAGGGCAAAAGGAGGTCTACGGCCTATCGCCGTCGGAGAAGTTATTCGACGCCTCATAGCCAAATGTATTGCGCAAGAGGCCAGTTCTGAGGCTGTTGAACTTTTTTCATCCATACAACTTGGCGTGGCAGTTAAATGCGATGCTGAAAGCATTGTATATGCAACAACACAAACCTTTCAAAAGTGATTGAACAACAAAAAAGCAGGCCTACTTCAAATCGACTTCAAAAAAGCTTTCAATTCCCTTATGAGAAGCAGTGTGTTAGATGCAGCGCGAAAATTCATTCCCGCTCTATCCCCTTTTGCTTCTTTTTGCTATTCTCAGCATAGCAAGCTCTTTTTTAATGCAACTGACATTCAAAGTCAATCAGGAGTCCAACAAAGAGACCCACTGGGGCCCTTACCGTTTTCTTTAGCCCTTTGACCTATTTTCAAAGAACTCAACAATAATTTACCAAATCTTATGCAGAATTTTTGGCACCTTTATGATGGAATTTTAGCAGAACGGAAGAGGAGCTATGTGAATCATTAGAAATTTTATCAACTCAAGGTAACAAGTGTGGCCTTGAACTCAGAAGAGACAAGTGCAAGGTGTGGTCCACCAGGATAAAGAGAAACAGACAATCGGGCGTCGAATTCTTGGGCGCAGCAATCGAAATAACCACTTTTATTGCATCTTGTTTAGAAAAAGGGTTTAAAAACTCGACAAAGTTTTAGACAACCTAGGCTATTTAGTGGACCCTCAATGCGCTCCTGGAGTTTTGCGTTGCTGTCTAGGTGCACCTAAACTGGTGTATTCGTTGAGATGCAACACTCCGCCCCTGAGAGTAACAAAATACTTTAAAAATTTGACCATCTCAAATGAACTACTTTTGAAAATATATTGGGTTCTGTAATCAGCAATAATTCATGGGGCCAAACATTCCTGCTAATAAGAAAAACAGGAGCTGGAGGTTGACGTTCTCTGAAACAATTCAAAGCTGCTTTTGTTGGTTCCTTATCTCAGTCAGCAGACGTAGTACAACAAATTACTCGAGTGAACCCAACTCACGTTTAGCACTTTGGGAATTCCTCATTTGACGCAACAGAAAATTCAATAAGATTTTGACACTCTAGATAACCTTCTTGAAAATCAAACCTCCACCGGAGAAAAACCTAGACTGTTCTCTTTCCCTACCTCAATCAGGAGCTTGGTTGACGGCAGCACCTATCCTTGCTCTTGGATTACACCTTCAACCTAAGGAGTTCTGAAATACCGAGCTGCTCTGAAATACCGTTAAGGAATTCCACTTTATGATTCGGAAAGGAGATGTCCATATTGTAAGTCTGCTAATTTGGACATATTTGGCGATCACGCCGTTTCATGTCACAGACGTGGGGATATCTCTCGTGATGACAGAGTGCGAGACACAATAATGGCAGTTTGTTCGTCGGCCAATCTTTCCCCTGTATGTGAGCAAAAACATCTTCTGCCGGAAAACAATTCAAGACCAGGCAACGTGTATTTGCCCAGTTCTATAGCAGGACAACCCGCAGTTTTGGACGTCACCATTACGTCCCCACTGCAAGCCAGTCTTATCTCAGATGAGGCGAGGACATGTGGTTTTGCTCTAACCCTAGCGGAGGACAGAAAGGTTGCGCATTATTACCAGACGTGCAGCGATATGTGCATCTTCTTCATACCATTGGCATTAGAAACTTTCGGCGGACTATCCGAAACAACGCTGAAAACATTGAAACGAATAGCTCTTTTATCTGATAACAGAAGTTTCAAGCCCTCAGGCCTATCAGTAGTCTTCAATCGCCTCTCGAGCTGTATCAATTAGTGCCATGCGTGGCTCAGCTACAATGCTGATTGCAAGAGATTCGCGATTTTGAGCCAGAAATGATGGGGACTGTCGCATCCAATTGCTTAGCTATGCCCAATGAGAGGGTCAGGAAAGCCCGGTGTGAGAACTCACTAAACTCAAGTGCTATCGGACTCTTTTTATGAGAGGGGAGCCTTTCCTTGTTTAAATGTCACCCAATGAGCGGGGACTTCAGTTAAGTTTACTGGTTTTTGTCCCCACCCATCAGCAAGGAGCTACAAAATATCCAAATGGATGAATTCAATTTAACCTCTTCGTGTTTAATGCAGAAAAGTGGAAGATTGGCGTTGCGCAGTAAAGTTGTGTTTAGCAATTGTTATCATCGGACCTTGAAGGATTGATTTAGTGTTGATCAAAACCAAGGTTAAATTTGTTTAAACTACGCAATCATTAAATAAAAGATTTAGAAAGCGCCTTGTTTCTGAAGACTAAATTTTCCAGTACAAAACTTTATCTATTATTTATCGAATACAGTACTACTTTTCCTTCTTTATCGCACTATTAGCTGGGAATTACTCCACCAACATCTGGAATTACATTAAATTGTTAGATGACAAAGGATTAGGTTTCGTAAGGTTTTCTTGTGACCGTTTTACTCCATCGGTAAAAACTTGAATCAAGCCTGGTTCTTCATCAGAACAGTACAAATGGTAAACTATTTACACATGAACAATATAATTGATTTCAGAATGAAGACTTCATTACGCGTTATCAAAGCGCTTTCCACAGTAAAATTGATAGTTTCAAGCAAATAATAGATGATCCAGGATTTGTATGCTGCAAGTGCCCTATATGTACCTCTTGAGCTCAGTCAAATATGACTCAATTCTTTTGAGTTACTATGTTTTCTGTTAAATACTGTATTCAGTTCTAAGTGAAGCCCTATGGTCATTATAGGGAATAATTTCTTTCTGGTCCTTCTGTGGAAGTAACTATATTTCTGGCATGGACATTGTCTAACTTTATTATTTTAGAGACTTTTTATGTTGATCAAAATGGGGTGATAAGTTCTAAATGTGAAGATGATATTCAATATCCACAACACATTCATCAAACATATGGGGCGCGTTTCTTGAATTCGTGTTTGTGGCCGTTATTTTAACTTAAGTTTTACTTAAAAGTATTTTTCCCATGAAGTAAAATTGCTAGTGAAACAACCTAGACTTTTTATTTTGATGTGTTCTTTAGACGAGTATATTCCTATTAAATTGCGGAATTTTAGTGAGAATTTGTTTAGACTTGAGCGTGATTCCGAATCCGTAGCGGATGGCAATTTCCGACGCCACACTGACAAGTTGACGTTAGTAGAACATTTTTTTAAAATTTTCACTATAAACAACTGATTATTCCAGATGTCAGCTTTGGTACTTCATTAAGACATTAATTAGAATAACAAACTTTTTAGGATAAATATAGTTGAATGTCAACCGAATCCTGAGTTGAATGCATTCTCCTATATTGAAACGTTTGAAAACAATCCGTTCATTCTTAGATCCAGCTTCCTGACACTCCTATTTAAGTGCTTGTGAAAGTTCTATAAATATCTGAATAATACAATACTGACATCAGTAATCAATTTATTATATCATTATCGACTATTTGTGGAGATTAATTTCTTATGGTTTGTTTTTCAGACTTTGGAGGTCAGTTGAGTACAAAGCAGAGAAAGTTGCTCTAGAGAAAAGAGTAGCTCATTTTCAAACAGAGTGTGAAGTGCAGGCAAAAAGATTTAGCCCGGTTGTTGAACACAATGTAAGTTATGAAATAAGAAATATTTCCCTAATGTTTAGGAACAAATAAATTGTATTAAATTTGTTTACAATGGAAATACCATATTTTGACGTAAATCCATCGTAGATATGAAAGGATGAAAATAGATGTCTAGTGGCGACTTAAACAGGTTCCATGTTGCCAATGCTTAGACTCAATCTTAGTATCTTAAAACTATTAAAACACCCCATTTTTCCAACATTTCAAAAAAATTACAAGGAACTATATTGTAGGCCGTCTTTATTTCTTCAACCAAAAGTAGAACTTGTATGCATAGAAACTTCTAGAACAGTGGCACAATTAGAAGTTTAGAATTCGACTCTCTCTCTCTCTCTCTCTCTCTCTCTCTCTCTCTCTCTCTCTCTCTCTCTCTCTCTCTCTCTCTCTCTCTCCCCCCCCCCGCACCGCATAAACACACAACCACTACCACCGCTACCAACATCTTTTGCCTTGTTAAAAAATAATGTTCTGCTTAACCTGCGTCATAGAGCAGATCTTGTTTGTTGGGAAAGGTTTTGACGTCTAAACTTTTTGACTTGTTATTGGTAGTTTTACAGAACAATTATAGTGAATTCTGCAATTTTTCCAGAAAAATTTTTCAGTGTTTTTTGGGTTTAATGGGCGGCCTACTGAACTTCTAAATTCGCAGATGGGTGATTAGTTTGGTTTTAGCAGCACCTCAATTCGTTTCAAAGCATTAATAACCAGAACTCAGGAAAAGTTTGCAAATTTTCTATTCGTCTGTTTCATGTCAAACTATTTGCTGCTAACCTATAGCTTAAAGATTTTTTATAAGCTAGAGCAAGAAAAAGCCTTGAGGAAACTGTAATCGAAAAAGTTTAATCTAATGATGAAATTGTCAATAATGTTTATGAATTTGTTTTTGGAGCCCAATTTTGTTAGGTTATCATTTTTTGAGATTTTCGAAACATTCGTTTACAGCCGAACTAGCGCCTTCATCCTCTCATTTAAAAAAACAGGAGTTTGCATAACCACAAAATCCAATCAAAATAGCTCACACTTGAAAAATGTTTTTGTACAACAATCATTTTTTTTATTGTTTTTCTGTTCTTTCAATCCCAATCTGTGTTATGGGAATCAATGGCAGCTAGTTTCCGGCAATCTGTCGGGTATATTTTCCCAATACTCTACATTTACATATCGCCTGCATTTGAGGCTATTTTTGTTACTTGGTCCCCCATTTGGTTTTATTAAAGTTTATATGTGTCTTCTATCTATGGATAGTGCAATGGATATTGAAGAGTTCAAGCTTTAATTGCGTGTTTCAAGTACATTGATGCCAGTTGTTTTCAAGGACACAAAAATAAATAGTTTATTGGAGTAGTGATAATTGAGAAAAAGGTTTTAAATAGTTGTTTGGTTTTTGAGAAAGAATTATTTTTAGTTTACGTTAAATTAATAGGGTTTAATCAATAGTTTCTAATCATTTTGATGGTTTTATTCATATCAAACTATTTTCACGGCTGTGACCTCGATTTGCGGTCAGATTTTTAAATGCTTTTTGCCGCTTTTTTGTTATTCTGTCGCTTCGTCTCTTTAAAGATAGATCGGCCATTTTATGAGACATTTTTGTGTTAATCTAATTTCATGCATTCAAAACTGAAAGTTTTAACGAATTTAACACGACTGGTTTTCGAAAATTATTAGTTAGTTTTCTTGATTTGCGAGGTCTGGTAGTTTTTGTTTGTTCTGTCGCTCAGTCTGACAAATGACAGTTTTCTGGGGTCTCTAATGAGTCCTTTTTGAACATGTTTACTCGTTTTATTCTTAGTTAACAGTATTAAAGCTCTGCAATGACTTGTTTTAAAAAATATTTATGATATTTTGATTTTGTCTGTAATTCGGAATAGTTTAGATCTTATTTGCTCTCTAATTGGCACAATTGAATGCGTCTAAGGGTTTCAGTTTGCTGCTAATAGTTTTTTTGACTTAGATCTGCTGTCAAAATTTTTTTCAGCTTTTTTTGTCTGCATTTGTTGCTTTTGTAACGTGGTCCGCCGTTTATCGTTTTTATCGTTTTAATTGAAATTGATAGTAGGAAATAAGTTGAAGTGTTCAGGTTTTCTTTGCATGATTCAATGACTTTGATGCTACTTATTTTCAATGGAATCGTAAAAAGATGTTTTTTTACCAATTGGCTGATGGTAAAAAACAAACCACCAATTTCCTCTGTGGCTTTCTACAAAGTTGGTGTTTCTGTTTAAACTCCCATTGTGAAGAATATTTTCTTCAATAACCCCTAATTGCCTTAGTGAAATATTTTTTTCCGGATTTTTGTAGTGTTCTGTTTACTTTTGCGCACGTCTTTGTTTTTTACTTGTTCATTATCGGAGGCTGCTCTTTTAAGTAGGCTGATAGTGTTGTCCTCTTTTTGTTCAATTGTTTGAATTGCAGTTCAGTACTGATCCTGCTATGTGTTTTTTATAATTTAATTGTTACCGAAGAGTCCTATGATTTTAGCTGCCTAGAACCATTGAAGACTTGGCCAGAACTTGTGATTCGTTGAGTGCCTCAATCAGCATGCAACTAAAAGAGTATAGCGATCAACATTATCGAAGTGGGAAAGGTCACACAGCACTTTCACCTCTGCGCAATGAAACTGTTACTGTCAAGACGGAATTGGACGCGTCGTTTGTGGACCATAAATGTTCGTTAGGTGAGCAGCAGTCCACTTATTTGTGTATGGAAAAGACTAAACTGGACCAGTTCTTTCAATACCAACAGAGAGTGCTACGACTGCTGAGCAAGTACTGCAAGACGTTGTTAAATCAGGTAGGAACAAGTTAAGCGAAATTTAGACAAAACTTATCGTGTACCAGGAGAGGCACGTGCTAAAAACTATGCGGTGTTCCGCCTTCCGTTAATATTGAATGTGTAGTGTTGGTGGTGCTGCGGCCGGACTTCAGAGAAGCAAACTAATCAGCATGCTTCACTGACGCCAGTGTTGGTGGTGTTTCAAAAAAGACCTTTGAGTAATAGTTACTTTGGCACGATATACCTGGGCTACCCTTTGCCCACTGTTGTTCCTTGTCAACAGTTAAAACTTTCGTGAGATTTGCTTCACAAATCTTCTTTTGCTACCATAAAAAAGTCATCCATTTCCTAACCATTGAATTACATCTATGTAATCAACATTATGACTTGGTGTTTCTTAAAGTTACAGTTTTTAGCACGTGCCTCTCCTGGTACATATGGCTTGCCGCCGTTATTTGAATCAGAATTAAAAATTAACTGAATCAATAATTGAAATGGAAGAAAACCGCAAGCAGCTGCATTATTTTCATTTTTATAGTTTTTTTTAAAAAATAGTTTTATGTGTAGCCATGAAGGCCAGAATATCAGCTGTCTGTCTTGGTGGTAATGTTTTACCGCAATTTTGAAGCGGTTATTTTACTCAGCAATTTTCAAAGTTTCGCGGATTTTGTAGGCTTAATTGTTCCTAATTAATGTTTTTGCAATCAAACAGTTCGGTTATCAATAGCCGCCCTCATCTTCTCAGCCGGCTATTATTGCGCTCGTATTTTTTTTTTACTTCGTCAAACTTTTTTTCGCTTTACCATTTTGCCGCTTTTTCGACATTTTGCGTGAAATCTTTTTGACTTCTCTAGGCTAGTTTCTCTCTTCTCTCATTCTGCTAAAAGTGAATTTGAACATCAGTTGCTAAGCAAAGCAATTCAAAATGAACAGAGTCGGTATAATAAATTGAAGTCAGAAATAGAAACGGGATAAACCCATAAAGCCCAATTTTAGATGCCCGCTATTTGAACGTCGTTCATATAAGTCTTAGTTACCATCTCTAATGCTTTTTGGTATTGATAGTAGCCCCTGTAGCCTCTCTCTAAGAAACAGAAGTATGTTCAACTACGAAATGCCATCAAAATAAATCGGACTTAAAAAAATATTTTTGTACAAAAATCTTTTTTTTTCAATATATTCTATTCGTTCAATCCCAATCATGCTTATTGGAATCAACGGCGGCTATTTTCCGGCAATCTGCCGGGTATGTTTAATTGTTCAGACCCCACTTTTAGTGGGGGGAGAAACTATATACTCAACTGGTTTTTTTTTGTTCAGTCAATTTTGGCCTATCGATATATTCATCGTAGACAGTTGTGAGTGGTATCATTAGCCCTCCAGCGTAGAATATGGAATTAAAAAGATTTTTTTGATTTTGGTTTTTCTACGGAGTTATCGAAGTTTAAACTTTGAGAAAAGTAGATTGAATTCCGTTGTTTTTGTTCACATTTTCCGACCAACAATTCTCGACCAAATTTTCGTTAATTTTGCTAAAATAACTTGAAACTAATAACGGTAGTGTTAATGATCTTATCTTTAAGGATAGAGGGGAGTTGCTGAATTGTTCGATCTATGCTTTTTGGCTAAAATTTATGCAAAATTTTTCAAAAATCAAATTTTTTTCATCAAAAATGGGACCAAATATGAATTTTTGGCCCGCTTTCACTGAATTTGCTGAAAGTAGAAACCTCAAAACTGCAGTCATATTCATCTCAAGCTTGAAGAGAGAGGTAGTTGCACTCCCGCTTGTTTTAAGAGTCTTCAGAAATCATAATTTTGCCAGATTTTTGCAATTTTAATCACGATAATTAAAAGAAATGCATTACCTATTTTTGATATTCTGAAAATTTTGTTTAAAAATTGATCTATTTCGCGAACATTTGAACAATTAAATGTGTTTTTAGTCGCGCAGCAATATCAGGGCTGATATCGATCTCACCATAGATCCATACGGTAAAAAAATTAGATTTTAATGGGGCGCGGCCTTTTAAAAAAAAGTTTTCCGCATATAGTTTCTTATGCATACTGCTGACAAGAATTTCGAATAAGGGCTCTTTTACCGACAGATAATATTTACAAAAAATGAATACTAACGACCATATTTTACAGTCTCAGAGTAATGCTCGTGTTTTTTATGGCTCTGACCAATTGCTTTCGTAAAATTTTGTGGATTTCTTATGTTTTGCATTCATTTTTTTATACTTTTTGTAGTCCAATGACATAGTCAACGCAATCAGTGATCGGAATGGCTTATTAGGAGGTATATGTGAAGCAGACAATGATTTCAGTTGTTACCTAATGTCTCTTATAACTTTGAATTCATTTGTTTTAAGAAAATGTAGGCGATTTTTTGCCACCATTTTCTCTTATTTCTCTCAGCTTCGGCGTAGTCTCAATAAAAACCAGCAAAAACATTTTTCCCGCTAGTCAATAAATTAATGTCTGTAACGGTTTTATAAGTTTTGACACTAGGTGTTTCCATTTTTTTAAGCATAATTGCAGATTTTTTTAGTTAATTTTGTTTCGTTGTCGAATTATCTTATTATAGACAGATCCAGTTGAAGATAAGTTTAGTTGGTAAAATGAACGCGGTTAAAAGAGCGTATCCGAATTTGTTAATTGTTTTTATTGAATAGTTTGCGCTTTTGGGCTGAGACACTGTTCCCTTGCAAAATTAAGTGATTTTTTTCAGTAAATTTGTCTTGTGGTTGTTATATGACATATAACTGATAATGATAGCTCTCAATTGCTTTCCGAGGATTTATAACTCAACCTAGTTAAAGATTTCAGGTTATAAATGTTCCCAGGATATATAACAACCTATTTTAACCTTTCAGTATATAGCTATTTCTTTTAGTAACTTTCAAGCAAACTTAAAAAAAAACTTTTTCAACTGTTTCCTTTCTGCTTTGATTTTTGTCACCATGTAACTCAATTTCACTAATAAGAAGTCTCAATTACTTTTGCTGACTCAAACATTATTTTCGCGGCTGGTTATATGTTTAGACTGATTGCTTGGGCCATTTAGTTTAAATTTTCGAGGGGTTTTTTAACTGTCGTTGCTATGTAGTCCTTTTATAGGAAAAAACCCCTTTGATTTTCAGGTGAGAACGAAGTGATGTGTTGCAGCTCTTGCAGATAACGTCTTATAAATGTATTACCTTGAACACTGTGGTTTGAAATTGTTTGTGAATTTTTGGCTTTTGCCTGTTTTTGTTATTTTGTGGTCTCGTGACTTAGTCTCATTAATGACAGGGCCAATTGGTTTTCTGAGGTCTTGCATCTTAATCGAAATTTTCTGTTGAAATCTTATGTCTGTTATGACATTTGAAAAATAAATGTTTTTCAATATTTGAAAAAATATGCATTTTTGAGCTTCGCCATTTTTGTAGATTGTTTTTTTTTGGTCGATTTGTAGCTTAGCCTCTGTAAAGACCGGTCACAACCCGTCTCTAGTGAGCTATAATTAGAATAATAATGGTTTTATTTTCAAACAATTGTTTCTCGGCTTTGTTACTACAAAATTTTATAACATAATTGAGAATTTTATATATAATTGTACATTTTAAAGGACTTTTGTTTTCTTTTAAAATTATTACGCTAATGGTAGGTCTCATTAGCTTTGAAATGTTGCGAAATTGAACATTTTCATTGCTCTTAGTGACAAGTTTATGGTTTCAACCGTTTTAACGGTTTCACTGCCATTTTGTGCAAAGCTGTTTTGCCGGTATTTGTCCTTCTTCTTGTAGTCGTATGACGTACACTGGATAATGACAGGTCTCAATTGCCTCATATGGAGATATAAATGAAATTTTCGGTGATTTCACTTATTTTCTAATGATAATAATCATTTTTGAAATCAGTTATTTTAAAAATAGAAACGTATTTCTGAACTTCGCACCTTTTTGCTCTGTTTGTCGACCTGTTACCCAGTCGCATTGAGAACAGGTCCCATATCTTTTCTATTGAAGTAAAGGTTATTTTGTTTTGTTTAGGTTTCATCCGATGCAAGTTTGATTTTGTTATACTTATTAAAAAAATATAGACATCAAGTTTTGGTCGTAATTAACGTTTGTTATTTAATTTTTATTATAGTCTTTTCCAGTAGTCCTAACAAGTTTTATCGGCTCTCTAGCGTGGCCTTATTGTATTCCATTATGGTTTATTGAGCGACATATATGTTTTTGAAACTTTTCTATCGGTTCATCATTTGGTAGCCAATTATGTCAAGAATGTGAAAGAGCGGGTTCGGAACATTATGTGCGTACGCACATTACCGAGCCTCCTTGTTTGTATTTATAAGTTTGTAGCAATTATATTAGTCCCATGTTTAATAGTGATAAAGCGATAGCTGAGGCTATTATCGGCCTTCTCTTTGTTTGTTTACGGCTCGAAGAGGAGTATTGGTTTTCTTGAAGTTCTTTTTTTACGGGAAGTGCTATTTGTTAAGACGGCGTTTTGACCTAAAGTAAAAGTGAGTAAAGTTGCCGTGTTAACTTTTTCTTTCTGAGAGAAGTTTTGAATCATGCGCTTTGATCCCTGATTGACTTTTCGACTTTGAAAAGTGTTCTTTTGACAGAATCGCGCATATCGATAACCGTTTTAGGTGTTTTTGTGTCCAATTGGCCCATATTTTTGTTTGTAATTTGGGTTTCGGTGGAAAAAATTTTAAGTTGTGATGTTGTATTAGTATGTAACACTCTGAAATTTTTCTACAGTGTTTTGAGACCCTAACAGTGTGTTTCAAGTTTAAAATGGGCCTATATTTCTCATTTTTGTTAATTTTTTGGATTTTTCCAATAATTTCTTCTTATTTGGACCATTAAGCGGACTTTATTTTTAAAGTGTTCATATGGACATTTTTGTTTGATAATTTATGCATTGAATGGCTCTTTATAAGGTGAGATATTTTTGTTTCGTCAATTTGTACACATGCTAATCCGGTTTTGGCAGTTTTTGTGAAATTTTTCTAAGGTTTTTGTTTTTATTTTGATTTTAAGTACTATAAAAAGTCTATTCGTGCACCCTCGAAAGTCCTAATAACGTTTTTGTTATTAATTGAAATTTCTTTAAAGTTAAGTGAAATTCAGTGAGATTTGTTTTCCTAAGTGTCATTTTAAAGTTTTCCTATATTTTTGTAGAAATTATAAGATGTTTTTGAGTCCTTGAACTCTGTGTTTACATTTTTAGCTCTAGAGCAGAAATGCTCAATTGCATTTGTTTTTCTGTTTCAGTTTTTTTTGCTATTCTATTTTTAATTTTCAAAAATCAAGAAAAAGTCTTGTTTGTTTTACAATGTGTCGTATTCTCCACGTTCTAGCATGTATCAATCTAGCATTCTCCTTAAACCAATAGTTTTATTCGCTCAGCTTTATCATTCGTTAAGAATTAATGATTTGAGCCTTTTTCTTAGATTTTTTTTGTTTGCTTTTTCTGTCATTTAATATAATGCAGCACTGAAAATTTGCTGAATTTATGATTAAAAGTTTGACTTTTTATTATCTGAAAGATTATTCTTTCTTTCTCGGTTTTGGCATTGAACAATTTTTTGTCTATGATTATTTTTTGTCTTTTTCGTGATTAAATTAATGTTGCAATAGTTTCAACCCGTGATTTCTGCAAAACCGGAGAAGTACACGGGAGAAAATGTTATATGTCTCATGCACAGTTGATTGTGGAATTCCAGTTTTTAAGACGGACATCATGAGTTATCATCATGACAATTTTAGAAATGCCTGTTTTTTGAGCCCTTAAGTATTTGGCCATCCTAAGAATTTCGGAATTTCGGCCATTTTTCAACTTTACCAAATGTTTTTTTTGAAAAAGATTTTTGCTATATCAAGATTTCAGTTAGTTTTTTAGTTTAAATTATGTCTTGTAATTTAAATATGTGCGACTTTTTTGTAGTGTCACTCAGATCATCCCCCCGTACTAACTCTTCCTCCTAATCCTAACCCCCACCCTCGTCCAATGCTAACCAGCCTCCCTAAGCTGATGTTCGCCGGTTGTTTGAGAGCAATTCGGCAGTTATTTGAGCGAATTTCGCCCTACTTTAGTCGGCTGTTCAATATCATTTAAATTCTTGCTTCACAATTAACCAAATAATTTTGCTTGATTACAAAATATATGAAATTTTTGTTCGCAAAACTTGCTGGGAAGTTCTTCTGAATACGGTCTGGTCTCTAAATAACACGAAAGGGAACTGTTTTCCCCATCCAGATGAGAAAATTTTTCTTTTAAGATTTTGTGGACAAGCTATTAACTTTTGTTGCAGTAATGGTTCGCGCAGATTGATAGGAGGCAAGACTAGCTATTGAAAAGAATGTATGTACAAATCACACAATTGAAAGTTGTCACGAGATAATTCAGAGCACCTCACCTAGGAATTTATAATCTGTTTGCTAAGTTGTAAAAACAACATGCTCTACAGAAACGAAAGTACTTAACTGGGCGTCTGCTTCCATCGCTGTCAGTGTAATGGGATCACTAAATGGGAACAGTTTTGCCGCATTTAGACTCTACAACCTCATGTTTGGTGCTATCTTCTATCTTCTATATATTAATTTTAACTCGAATGCTATGTCACCATGTTTGAGCTCCTAATCTTCACATGTTTTAAAGACCCTTAAACCGACAAAATAGCGTTATGCATGCAATTTGGGCGCCATATGCGAGGTGGATTCGAACCGGGGTCTGTTGAGTTCGATCAGGGTATAAAAACGTTCGCAAACCACTATGCTGTGAAGCATCTATATCTATATCTATATATTAATTCAACGTCGACAGAGAGCCACTGAACACCATGTTTACGCATGTAAACATCTTTGCATGTTTTAAGAGACCTTAAACATGCTGTTCTGCAAAAGCGACTAGCAGCAGTCGGGTTTGAACCTGAGTCTAGGGGTTAAGGAGCGGAAGCGCAATGAGTTGAGCTAAGGAGCAGGCGAAGCACGTAGTTTTTCAGCAACTTTGTCCATTAACCTTGCACCCGTTTCTCCTTTCTCCAATTCTCTCCTTTTTTACAGCTGTTCGTGTCATGTTTTTCCTTCCGTCTATCTATCTATGTCTATATATTAAACGTAACTTGAATACCAATACCATCATGTTTAAGCTCCTAATCTTCACATGTTTTTGGGGCCTCTTAAACATAGCGTTTTTGTATGACCGAAAAGCTTCCTATGCCAGAAAGGTCAATGACTGATAAGCCGCGGATGCAAAATTAGGTCATTGACCGAAAAGCTGCCAATGACCGAAAAGCTGCCTGTGCTCGAAGGGTCAACGAACGAAAAACAGTGGATGCAAAAATGGGAAAATGAATGAAAACCTGCTAACAATAAATGAGTCGGTCAGCGAAAGATTAATTAAACGAAATTAGTCCTTGAATGGCATTTGCTGATGCATCAAGGATTTTGACAAAATGAGTATCTCTAAGGAAAGTCTATTACCGAAATGAATGCGAATATAGAAAATTGTCCTCAAAAATGATTTAAATTAGCTAGATACTAATACGGCAGAGGAATGCTTTTGTGTACCATTTTTTAACTTCTCAACATAGATTGTTGCGATTATTTTAATCAGAACTTTTTCTCTTTCGTTCCTCTTTCGTTTCTCTCAATTGTTTCTTATTCTGTTCATTTTATCTTTCTTTTCTTTGTCTATTCTCTCTCCTTTTTCCTCTTCTTTTCATTTGCCTTTATTGATAGGAGGCAAGACTAGCTATTGAAAAGAATGTATGTACAAATCACACAATTGGAAGTTGTCACGAGATAATTCAGAGGACCTCACCTAGGAATTTATAATCTGTTTGCTAAGTTGTAAAAACAACATGCTCTACAGAAACGAAAGTACTTAACTGGGCGTCTGCTTCCATCGCTGTCAGTGTAATGGGATCACTAAATGGGAACTGTTTTGCCGCATTTAGACTCTACAACCTCATGTTTGGTGCTATCTTCTATCTTCTATATATTAATTTTAACTCGAATGCTATGTCACCATGTTTGAGCTCCTAATCTTCACATGTTTTAAAGCCCCTTAAACCGACAAAATAGCGTTATGCATGCAATTTGGGCGCCATATGCGAGGTGGATTCGAACCGGGGTCTGTTGAGTTCGATCAGGGTATAAAAACGTTCGCAAACCACTATGCTAAATCCCTTGCTGTGAAGCATCTATATCTATATATTAATTCAACGTCGACAGAGAGCCACTGAACACCATGTTTACGCATGTAAACATCTTTGCATGTTTTAAGAGGCCTTAAACATGCTGTTCTGCAAAAGCGACTAGCAGCAGTCGGGTTTGAACCTGAGTCTAGGTGTTAAGGAGCGGAAGCGCAATGAGTTGAGCTAAGGAGCAGGCGAAGCACGTAGTTTTTCAGCAACTTTGTCCATTACCTTGCACCCGTTTCTCCTTTCTCCAATTCTCTCCTTTTTTACAGCTGTTCGTGTCATGTTTTTCCTTCCGTCTATCTATCTATGTCTATATATTAAACGTAACTTGAATACCAATACCATCATGTTTAAGCTCCTAATCTTCACATGTTTTTGGGGCCTCTTAAACATAGCGTTTTTGTATGACCGAAAAGCTTCCTATGCCAGAAAGGTCAATGACTGAAAAGCCGCGGATGCAAAATTAGGTCATTGACCGAAAAGCTGCCAATGACCGAAAAGCTGCCTGTGCTCAAAGGGTCAACGAACGAAAAACAGCGGATGCAAAAATGGGAAAATGAATGAAAACCTGCTAACAATAAATGAGTCGGTCAGCGAAAGATTAATTAAACGAAATTAGTCCTCGAATGGCATTTGCTGATGCATCAAGGATTTTGACAAAATGAGTATCTCTAAGGAAAGTCTATTACCGAAATGAATGCGAATATAGAAAATTGTCCTCAAAAATGATTTAAATTAGCTAGATACTAATACGGCAGAGGAATGCTTTTGTGTACCATTTTTTAACTTCTCAACATAGATTGTTGCGATTATTTTAATCAGAACTTTTTCTCTTTCGTTCCTCTTTCGTTTCTCTCAATTGTTTCTTATTCTGTTCATTTTATCTTTCTTTTCTTTGTCTATTCTCTCTCCTTTTTCTTCTTCTTTTCATTTGCCTTTATTTCGTCTTTTTCTGTTCTTTTCTACCGTTCTTTTCTTTTGTTTCTTTTGTCTTTTTCCCCCCCTTTGTGTTCTTTTCTCTTTTTTTCTGTTTTTATCTTCTGCCTGTCTTTTCTTTTTTTTATTTCATTTCTCTCTTATGTCTCGTTTATTTTTTTTACTCTTCTGGATTTTTTTCTCTCTCTCCTATCTTCTTTCTTTTTCTTTTCTCTTTCTTTGCTCTCTTTTTTGCTATCTTCACTGTTTTTCTTTTCCCGATATCTTTTTTCTCTTTCATGTCTTTTTTGTCTTCTCTTTTTTGTTTCTCGGTCTCTTCTCTTTCTCTCTCTCGCTCTTCTGTCTTTTTACCGTCTTTTTCTCTCCTTTCTCCTTGCTTTTCTCTCTTTTGTTCTTTTCATTCTTTTTTTCCTTACTTTTTTCATGATTTTTCTTTCGTTTCTCTTTTCTCTTTCGTTTCTCTTGAGGAAAGGAAGAAAAAAAGCATAAAATTTTTCCTCCTTTCCTCTTGTGTTTCTTTCGTTTCTCTCTCTCATAAAAAAAAATTCGTGTCCCCCTTTTTTTATGGTTTTGCCTTTTTTCTGTCTTTGGTTTCTCAAGTTTTCTTTTTCTCTTCTCGCTTTCGTTTTTCTCGTTTCTTTTTTCTTTTATATGTTTTGTCTTTTCTATACTTTGTTTCTCTGTGTTTTCTCTCTTCAGTTCTCGTCTTCGGTCTGTTTTCTCCTTTTCTGTCTTGCTCTTCTCTTATCTGTCTTCTTTTTGTCGTTCTTTTGCTTTTTGCGTTTCTTTTTTTCTTTGTCTTTTTCCTTTTCGTTCTTTTCTACCTTTGTTTTCTCTTTCGTTTTTCTCTCGTTTTGTTTTCTTTGTTCTTTTTTTCTGTTTTTATCCTCTGCCTGTCTTTTCTCTCTCTTTTTTTTTCATTTCTCTCTTATCTCTTTTTTTCTCCTCTTCTGATTTTGTTTTCTCTCTCTCTCTCGCTTTCTCTTGTCTGTTCTTTTTTCCTCTCTTCCTTTGCTCTTTTTTTGCTGTTGTTTTTTCTGTTTTTCTTTTCCCGATATCTTTTTTTCTCTTTCATGTCTTTTATCTTTTTTGTTTCTTGATCTCTTCGCTTTCTCTCCTCTGCATTTTTTCTGTCATTTTTGTCTCCTTTTCCCCTTGATTCTCTCTTTTTTTCTTTTCGGTCTTTTCCTTTTTTCATGCTTTTCTCTTTCGTTTCTTTTTTCACTTTCTTTTCTGTCTTTATTTTCTTGCTTTTCTTGTTTTTTTCTCTCTTGGTTTTTTTCTTTCGCTCTTCTGTCGTTTTTTGTTGTTTCTGTCTTTTTATTCTCTCATTCTTTTCTCTTGAAAAAAAATGGTTGTGCCTCTTCTGTTCTTTTTTCTTTCTTTTGTATCTTTCTTTTCGTCTGTTTTTTCTGTATTTTTTCTCTGCTTCTTTAATCTCTTTTTTTTTCTTTTTCTCTTCTGTGTTTTTCTCTCTTTCTCCCTTTCCTTCCTGTTTATTTTCGGTCCTTTTGCTGTATTTTTATCTCTTTTTTCTGTCTGTCTCTCTTTTCTCTTTCGGTTGTTTTTTTTTGCCTTTCTTTCCTCTCTCTCGTTTCTTTTCTCTTTCCTTTGTGTCTTTATTTTCTTGACTTTTTCTTTTCTGTTTTTTTCTTTTCCCTCTGTCTGTCTTTTCTGTAGAATATTTCTTGACCCTCCATCTTCTGAACCTTTTTCTTTATTTTCTCTTTTGTTTCTTTCCTCTATCTTTTTTGTCTTTTTTCTCTGCTTCTTTCATCTCTTGTTGTTCTATTTTATGTTACTTTGTTTTCTCTCGCCCCTTCTTTTCTCCTTTTTTCACTGTCTTTTCTGCTCTGTTTTCTGCCTTTCTTTTCTCTTGTTTTTATCTTATCTCTTTCATCTCTTGTTGTTTAATTGCTCTCAAACGAAGTTTGTAGCAATTATATTAGTCCTGTCGGTCTTTTTATGCGATTCTTTGCTTGACCGATTTTTCCTCAGACTTTTCGTCCTCTACAACAGGATAAGCAGGTAGCGCCCAGCGGGCATTAAGTGGTCTTAGAGCCTTTCAGCTCTGTTTCACAGTTTTGAGACTTACACTTATGGTGTGAAGGGCGGTTCTTAGAGGTTGAGACACCCCACCACCCCCCCCCCCCCCCCTATTGCCTCCAACCCCCACCGCGCTTTTGCCCCCCAACCCAGTGTTGCCCCCATCAGCGCCCGGTGCACCCCCCCCCCCCCCTGTGGCTAGCTACTGACAACACCAACCGCTCGCCGGCCGTTTGAGAGCAATTCGCCCGACGTTAGTCGGTTATGTTCTATATTTCTCTTTTGTTTCTTTTCTCCCTTTCTTTTCCCTCTTTCTGTTGTTCTGCCTTACTTTTCTCTTTTGTTCCATTCTTCCCTCTCATCTATTTGTTCTGTCTCTCTGGTGACTTTCCTTTTCTCTCTTTTCTTTCGTTTCTTTCTGTTCTCTGTTTCATGTCTCTCTCCTTTCCTCCTTTACTTCTCGCTACTTTTTCTTTACTTCTCGCTACTTTTTTGTATCTTTTTTCTCTCCTTTGTATTTTTTTGTCTTTGATGTCTCAAGTTGTTTTCTCTTTCGCTACTCTTATGCTTTTCTCTCTTCCTTTTCTGTCATTTTTGTTCTCTCGCTTTCCTTTATTCGTTTCATGTTTTCTCTTTCATTTGTCTGTTTTGTCTTTTCTTTCTTTTGTTTTTCTGGCTTTTATCTCTTCAGTTTTCTTTCTGTCTGTTTTCTCCTTTTCTCTCTTGCTTTTCTTTCTTATATGTCTTCCTCTTGTCTTTCTTTTGCTTTTTTCGCTTCTCTCTTTCGTTTCTTTTTTTTCTGTTCCGGTTTGTCTTTCCTAATCTCTGATTTTTTTCTTTCGTTTCTGTTTTTTTCCTTTTCTTTTTTGTTCTTTTTCTCGTTTTTCTTTCTTACTTCTGTCTTGTTTTCTTATTTACTTTTCTCTCATCTCTTGTTTTCGGTCTTCGTTGTTTCAAGTTTTTCTCCTTTTTTCGTTCTTTTCCTTGTCTTTTCTTTAATTTGTTTGTCTTTTCTCTCGATTGTCTTTTTTTCCTTGCTTTCCTGTCTTCGTTCTTTTTTTGTTTTTTCTCTCTTTCTTTTCTGCTGTTTTGTCTGCCTTTCTTTTTTCTTTGTTTCTGTCCTTCATTCTCTCTTTGTTTCTTTTGTCATTCTTTTTTGTCTTTCATCTCTTCCTTTTCTCTGTCTTGTCTTTCTTTTTTTTTTCATTTCGTTCTTTTTCCTTTTTCGTTCTTTTTTGTTTTCTCTCTTTCATATCTTTCATGTTTTTTTACCTTTCTCTTCTATGTTTCTTGTCTACGTTTCTTTTCTCTCTATTTTTTGCCTTCAGCCGCTCTCCTCTTTTCTTTTCTCTTTTTCGTTTCTTCTTTCTTTCTCTCGCATGTTTAAGTTCCTCATCTTCGCTTGTTATATCGCTCCCTAAACATGCCGACTAACGTGGTACATGCGTTACGATAGGCCACCATGTATATGTTCGTTATCTGTGCAAGTCTTTTCTCCCCTTAAATATGCCAAATAGCAAAGCCGAAAAATTTTTTGAACATTAATTGCTGAAATTGGGGGTAATATACTCAAACCAAACATCGGTACCTATGGCTGTTCAATGAGTGGCATGGGTTCCAGTACGGGTGATACCAAACAATCTGAATTTCTGCATAGTTCTATTCTTTTAAATGATTTTCTTGTAACGCTTTTGCGGGCCTGCTAGTCTATATATTAATTCAACGTCGACAGAGAGCCACTGAACACCATGTTTAAGCGCCTATGCAATGCCGTGGATGCAAAAATAGGTCATTGACCGAAAAGCTGCCAATGTCAGAAAAGCTGCCTGTGCCAAAAAGGTCAACGACCGAAAAACTGTGGATGCAAAATTATGTCAATGACTGAGAAGCTACGTATGCCGTAAAGGTCAATGTACGATTAGCCGTGGATGCAAAAGCAGGTCATTGACCGAAAAGCTGCCAATGTCCGAAAACCTGCCTGTGCCAAAAAGGTCAACGACCGAAAAACTGCGGATGCAAAAATATGTCAATGACTGAGAAGCTAAGTATGCCGTAAAGGTCAATGAACGATTAGCCGTGGATGCAAAAGTAGGTCATTGACCGAAAAGCTGCCAATGTCCGAAAAACTGCCTGTGCCAAAAAAGTCAACGACCGAAAAACTGCGGATGCAAAAGTAGGTCAATGACTGAAACACTGCTTATAAAAAATTATTCCATCGCCGAAAACTGTGTCACACAAAAACAGTCCTTGAATGACATGTATGATGCATCATAGATATTGACAGAATAAAGACTTTAAGTCCGAAATGAAATCGAAGATGAAAAATTGTCAATTTAAATGATTAAAAATGATAAAGAAATTTAAATCACCTAGATAGAAATGCAACACTGTCAAGATTTTTGTGTAGCGTTTTTAAATTCTCATCAAAGATTTTTGCGACTTCTTTTCTCTTTCTTCTGTCTTTTTCTGTATATCATTTCTCTCTTTCGTATTTCATTTTCTTTCTGTATTTCTTTTCTCTTTGGCTCTTTTTTTCTCCCCCCTCTCTCGCTTTTCTTTCTTCCTTTTCTGTATTCCTTTTCTGTCTTCTCTCTTTTGTCTTTTTTTCTTTTCTATCTTTCTTCTCTTTCTTCTCTGTTCTTTTTATCTGTCTTTCTTTTCTCTCATTCTTTTTTCTCTTTGTTCTTCTTCCGCTTGTCTTTAGTTTATCGTATCTTTTTTCCTTTCTGTTTTTCTTTATTGCTTTCTGTTGTTTTTTTCTGTCTTTTTTTCTCTCTTGCTTTTCTCTTTTTTGTTCTGTCTTTCCTTTCTGTTTTTTTATCTCTTGTTTCTTTTTTTACTTTTTCTACTGGATTTGTTTTGTTGTTTCCGTCTGTCTGTCTATTCTTTTCTTTCTTTTCTCTCTTTCAATTATCTCTTGCTTTTCATTCTCTTTTCTGTATTTTCTGTCTGTCTTTTTTGTCTTTCTTTTCTTTCTTTTGTTTTTTTTCTCTTCTGTCTTTCTTTTCTCGCTTTCTTTTCTGTCTTTCGTTTCTGTCTCTTTTCTCCCTTCTGTTTCTTTCTTTTCTCTTTCTATTCGCTTTTTTCTCTTTTCTTCTGTCTGTCGGTTCTCTCTTTTCTCTTTCGTTTATCTTTTACTTTTCTCTTGTCTGTTTCTTTTCTGTTTTTCTTTTTCTCATTCTTTTTTCTCTTTCGTTCCTCTTTCGCTACTCTTTAGTTTCTCGTTTCTTTTTTACCCTTCTTTTCTTTGTTGCTTTTTTCTCTATTGTCTTTCTTTTCTCCCTTCTTTTTCTTTCTTTTCCCTTTCTATTCTTTTTTTTCGGTTTTCTGTCTGTCTATTCTTTTCTTTCTTTTCTCTCTTTCAATTATCTCTTGCTTTTCATTCTCTTTTCTGTATTTTCTGTCTGTCTTTTTTGTCTTTCTTTTCTTTCTTTTGTTTTTTTCTCTTCTGTCTTTCTTTTCTCGCTTTCTTTTCTGTCTTTCGTTTCTGTCTCTTTTCTCCCTTCTGTTTCTTTCTTTTCTCTTTCTATTCGCTTTTTTCTCTTTTCTTCTGTCTGTCTGTTCTCTCTTTTCTCTTTCGTTTATCTTTTACTTTTCTCTTGTCTGTTTCTTTTCTGTTTTTCTTTTTCTCATTCTTTTTTCTCTTTCGTTCCTCTTTCGCTACTCTTTAGTTTCTCGTTTCTTTTTTACCCTTCTTTTCTTTGTTGCTTTTTTCTCTATTGTCTTTCTTTTCTCCCTTGTTTTTCTTTCTTTTCCCTTTCTGTTCTTTTTTTTCGGTTTTCTGTCTGTCTTTTCTCTTCTATCTTTTCTCTCTTTCGCTTATCTCTTGCTGTTCTGTCTTGCTTCTCTCTTTTAAGTTTCTCCTGTCTGTCTTTCTTTTGTCTTTTTCTCTTCCGTCTTTCTTTTCTCGCTTTCTCTTCTGTTCTTGTTCTGCCTTTCTCATTCTTTTTTGCCGTCTTGTGTTTTTTTTCTCATTTCTCTCTTCAGTTTCTCGTTCTGTCTCATTTTTCTCCCTTCTCTCATTTCTCTTTTTTCTGTTTTTCGTTTCTGGCTTTCTTTTTCTCCCTTTTTTCTGTCCTTTTCAACCTTTCCTTTTTTCGTTTCTTTCTTTTCCCTCTTGCGTTTGTCTCTTTCTTTTCCGTCTTTCGTGTTTTTTCTGTTCTCTTTGTTCTATTCTCCTGCCTTTCTTTTATCTCTTATTTTTCTCACTCTCATTACTGTTTTGATTTTTTCTGCCTTCTGCTTTTTCTTTTCTTGCTTTTCTCTTTCTTCTTTATCTTTCGTTTCTTTTTCTTTTCTGTGTTTTGTTTCTTTTTCCTTGTTTTCTGGATTTTTCTCTAGCCGTTTGTATACTGCTTTTCTCTTCTGTTTCTTTTTTTCTGGTTTCCTTTTCTCGCTTTCTTTTCTCTCCTTATCTTCTTTTTTGAGTTTGTATTTTCTGTGTTTTTCTGTATTTTTTCTCTCCTTTCGTTCCCTTCTCTCTAACTTTTCTGTCTCTTCTCTTTCGCTTCTTTCTTTCTTTTGGCTTTCTTTTCTCTTTCCGTTCTGTCTATCTTTTTATCTCTTTTTTTCTCTTCCTCTCTTTTCTCCATTTTTTTCTCTTTTTCTGCCTTTTCTTTTTGGGTTGTTTGTTTTTTTTCCTTGTGTTCTTTTTTCATTCTTTTTTGCCTTTCCTTCTAATCCTCTCTTTTCTTCTGTTTCGCTTTCCTTTACGTTTTTCTTTCTCTTGCTTTTCTCTCTCTTTTCTGAGTTTCTTCTGCCTTTTCTTTCTTTTTTCTGTTCTTCCTCTATCTTTCGTTCCTGTCTCTTTTCTCTATCGTTTCTTTTTCTCTTTCTTTTCTGTCTTTTCTCTCTGCGTTTCTCTCTTGCTCTTTTCTCTCTTGCTTTTCTTTCTTATCTGTCTTTTGTCTCTTTTGTTCTCTTCTCTTTTTTTCTTCTGCCTTTCTTTTATCTCTTTCTTAATTTCTCGCTCTCATTTCTGTTTTTCTCCTTGTTTCTGCCTTTCTTCTGCTTTCTGTTCTCACACTTTTCTGTTCTTTATCTTTCGTTTCTTACTCTTTTCTCTGTTATTCTGTATTATCTTTTTCTCTTTCTTTTCTGTCTTGCTTCCCTCCATTCGTATCCTGCTTTTCTCTTCTTTTTCTTTTCTCCTTCTTTTCTGATTTGCTTTTCTCGCTTTGTTTTCTCTCCTTATCTTCTTTTTTGAGTTTGTCTTTTCTGTCTTTTTCTGTATTTTTTCTCTCCTTTCGTTCCTTTCTCTCTAACTTTTCTGTCTCTTCTCTTTCGCTTCTTTGTTTCTTTTGGCTTTCTTTTCTCTTTCCGTTCTGTCTATCCTTTTATCTCTTTTTTTCTCTTCCTCTCTTTTCTCCATTTTTTTCTCTTTTTCTGCCTTTTCTTCTCTTCGGTTTCTTTGTTTTTTTTTCCTTGTGTTCTTTTTTTCATTCTTTTTTGCCTTTCTTTCTAATCCTTCTCTCTTTTCTTCTGTTTCGTTTTTTCTTCAGTTTTTCGATTTTTTTCTTTACGTTTTTCTTTCTCTTGCTTTTCTCTCTCTTTTCTGAGTTTCTTCTGCCTTTTCTTTCTTTTCTCTTCTTCCTCTATCTTTAGTTCCTGTCTCTTTTCTCTATCGTTTCTTTTCCTCTTTTTTTATGTCTTTTCTCTCTGCGTTTCTCTCTTGCTCTTTTCTCTCTTGCTTTTCTTTCTTATGTCTTTTGTCTCTTCTGTTCTCTCTCTTTTTTTCTTCTGCATTTCTTTTATCTCTTTCTTCATTTCTCGCTCTCATTTCTGTTTTTCTCCTTGTTTCTGCCTTTCTTCTGCTTTCTGTTCTCACACTTTTGTTCTTTATCTTTCGTTTCTTACTCTTTTCTCTGTTATTCTGTATTATCTTTTTCTCTTTCTTTTCTGTCTTGTTTCCCTCCATTCGTATCCTGCTTTTCTCTTCTTTTTCTTTTCTCCTTCTTTTCTGATTTGCTTTTCTCGCTTTGTTTTCTCTCATCTTTTTTGTATTTTTTAGTTTCTGTCTTCTCTTTTCTGTTTTTTTTCTGTCTTTTTTCTCCTCTCTCTCTCTCTCTCGTTCCTTTCTCTTTTCTTTCCTTTCTCTCTTCTCTTTTGCTTTCTTTCGTTTCGCTTTCCTCTTTCCTTTCTGTCTTTCTCTTTATCTCTTTCGTTTTCTTCTATCTTTTTTATATTCTTTGCCTTTCTTTCTAATACTTTTTGTTCTTCCCTTTCGTTTTTTTTCCAGTTTTTTGTTATTTTGGCTTTTCCATTTTTTCTTTCTCTTGCTTTTCTGTTGTGAGTTTCTTCTGCCTTTTCTTTCTTTTCTCTTCTTCCTCTATTCGTGGTTTCTGTCTCTTTTCTCTGTATCGTTTCATTTTCTCTTTTCTGTCTTTTATCTGTGCCTTTCTCTCTTCCTTTTCCCTTTCTTCTTTCTCTATTCTCTTCTTTTCTGATTTGCTTTTCTCGCTTTCTTTACTCTCCTTATCTTTGTATTTTTTCGTTTCGCTGCTTTTCTGTTTTCTGTCTTTTTTCTCTCCTTTTCTCTTCTTTTCGCTTTGTTTTCTCTTTCGTTTTCGTCTATCTTTTTATCTTCTTCTTTGCTGTCTTTCTTCTCTTTCTTTTCCCTCTTGGTTTTCTCTTTCCTGTCTTTCGTTTATGTATTTCTTTGCTCTTGTTTCTTTTCCCTCTTTAGTTTGTGTCCGTTTCGTTTTTGGTTTTCTGCCTGTTTTATTTTGCTGCCTCTCCTCTTTTGTTTTTTTACTTTCTCCTTTTTTCACCTTCTATTCTTGGTTTTTCTTTTCATTTTTTACCTTTCTCTCCCTTTCTTCTCTCTCGTTCCTCTTTTATGTTTTTTCTTTAGTTTTTTGTTATTTTCTCTTTCCCTTTTGTTTTTCTTTATCTCTTGCTTTTCTTTCTTTTCTGTCCTTCTTCGTTTTCTCTCTCTTTTCTGTCTTGCTTTTCACTTTCTTTTCTGTCCTCCTTATCCGTCCTTCTTTTCTCTCACTTTTTTTTGCTATTTTAAGCCTTTCTTCTTCCTATTGTTTCCTTTTTTTCTCTATCTCTTTCTTTTCTGCCTTTCTTTTTTTGAATTTTTCCTGCTTTTCTCTCTTTTCTCTTCTGAATTGGTTTTCGCTTTCTTTTCTCCGTTTTTCTTCATTTTAGTTTTTTCTCATTTGTGCCTTTTCTTTTCTGTCTTTTTTCCTTCCTTTTCTCTCTTGTTTTTCTCTTTCCTTTCGGTCTTTCTCTTCAGTCTCTTCTATTTCGTTTCTCCCCGTCTTTTCGCTTCCTTTTCTCTTTGCTTTTTTTCTCTTGCTTTTCTCTTTCTATTCTGTCTTTCTTCTCTCACTTGCTTTTCTCTTTCTTCGCTTTTCTCTTTTGTGTCTTTTGTTTCTCTTTTTTCCCTCTCTCTTTTCTGCTTTTTCTCTTCCTTACTTTTCTCTTTCGTTTCTTTTCTCTTTTCTTTTCTTTTTTCTGCCTTTCTCTTTTTGTTTTTTCTGGTTTTTTTCTTCTCTCTTTTTCTCTTCTGTTCTTTTTTTGCCTTTCTTTCTCATTCTTCTCTCTTTTGTTCTTCTCTGTGGTTCCTCTCTTGCGTTTTTTCTTAAGGTTTTTGTTCTTTTCTCTTTCCTTTCTGTTTTTCCTTTCTCTTGCGTTTCTTTTTTCTTTTCTGCCTTTCTTCTCTCCTTCATTTCTCCCTCTGTTTTATGTCGTGCTTTTCTCTCTTCTCTGTCGTTTTCGTCTCTCTTATCTCTCTTTCTTTCCTCTTTTTTTCTGTTCTTTTTTCTGCCTTTCTCTTTTTGTTTTTTTCTCATTTTTCATCTTTTCTCTTTTTCGCTTCTGTTCTTTAATGCCTTTCTTTCTCATTCTTCTCTCTTTTGTTCCTCTCTTTGTGACCTCTCTCCCGTTTTTTCTTTAGTTTTTTGTTCTTTTCTCTTTCCATTCTGTTTTTCCTTTCTCTTGCGCTGCTTCTTTTTTTCTGCCTTTCTTCTCTTTCTTTTCTCCCTCTGTTTTCTGTATTGCTTTTCTCTCTTTTCGCTCTGTCGTTTTCGTCTCTCTTGTCTCTCTCTTTCTTTCCTCTTTTTTGCTGCTCTTCTTTTCTGCTCTTTTTTTTGTTTCTGGTTTCTCTTTTTCATTTTTCCTCTGCCTTCCTTTTGCTTTCTTCTTTTTTCTTTCGTTTTTCTCTCCCATTCTTCTCTTTCGTTCCTCTTTTAGGTTTTTTATTAAGTTTTTTTGTTATTTTCTCTTTCACTTCTGTTTTTGTTTATCTCCTGCTTCTCTCTTTCTTTTCTGCTCTTCTTTTTCGCTTTCTCTCTCTATTTTCTGTCTTGCTTTTTTATTTCTTTTCTGTCATTCCGTCCTTCTTTTCTCTCTCTTTCTGATTTTGTTCTTTTAAGCCTTTATTCTATTGTTTCCTTTTTCTCTCTTTTTATTTTCTGCCTTTCTTCTTTTCTTTCTGTCATTTTTCTCCTGCTTTTCTCTTTTCTTTTCTGAGTTGGTTTTCGCTTTCATTTCTCCGTTTCTCTTCATTTTGTTTTTTTTTTCATTTGTCTGCCTTTTCTTTTCTGCCTTTTTTCTTTCTTTTTCTCTCTTGTTTTTCTCTTTCCTTTCGGTCTTTATTTTAAGTCTCTTTTCTATCTCATTTCCTTTTCGCTTTCTTTTCTCTTTTCTTTCTTTCTTTTTATATCTTGCTTTTCTCTTTCTTTTCTGTCTTTTTTTCTCCCACTTGCTTTTCCCTTTCTTCGCTTTTCTCTTTTGTGTCTTCTGTTTCTGTCTTCTCTTTTTTCTATTTCTCTTTCTTGTTTCTTTTTCTTTTTCTTCTATCTTTTTTATATTCTTTGCCTTTCTTTCTAATACTTTTTGTTCTTCCCTTTCGTTTTTTTTCCAGTTTTTTGTTATTTTGGCTTTTCCATTTTTTCTTTCTCTTGCTTTTCTGTTGTGAGTTTCTTCTGCCTTTTCTTTCTTTTCTCTTCTTCCTCTATTCGTGGTTTCTGTCTCTTTTCTCTGTATCGTTTCATTTTCTCTTTTCTGTCTTTTATCTGTGCCTTTCTCTCTTCCTTTTCCCTTTCTTCTTTCTCTATTCTCTTCTTTTCTGATTTGCTTTTCTCGCTTTCTTTACTCTCCTTATCTTTGTATTTTTTCGTTTCGCTGCTTTTCTGTTTTCTGTCTTTTTTCTCTCCTTTTCTCTTCTTTTCGCTTTGTTTTCTCTTTCGTTTTCGTCTATCTTTTTATCTTCTTCTTTGCTGTCTTTCTTCTCTTTCTTTTCCCTCTTGGTTTTCTCTTTCCTGTCTTTCGTTTATGTATTTCTTTGCTCTTCTGTTTCTTTTCCCTCTTTAGTTTGTGTCCGTTTCGTTTTTGCTTTTCTGCCTGTTTTATTTTGCTGCCTCTCCTCTTTTGTTTTTTACTTTCTCCTTTTTTCACCTTCTATTCTTGGTTTTTCTTTTCATTTTTTACCTTTCTCTCCCTTTCTTCTCTCTCGTTCCTCTTTTAGGTTTTTTCTTTAGTTTTTTGTTATTTTCTCTTTCCCTTTTGTTTTTCTTTATCTCTTGCTTTTCTCTTTCTTTTCTGTCCTTCTTCGTTTTCTCTCTCTTTTCTGTCTTGCTTTTCACTTTCTTTTCTGTCCTCCTTATCCGTCCTTCTTTTCTCTCACTTTTTTTGCTATTTTAAGCCTTTCTTCTTCCTATTGTTTCCTTTTTTTCTCTATCTCTTTCTTTTCTGCCTTTCTTTTTTTTCAATTTTTCCTGCTTTTCTCTCTTTTCTTTTCTGAATTGGTTTTCGCTTTCTTTTCTCCGTTTTTCTTCATTTTAGTTTTTTCTCATTTGTGCCTTTTCTTTTCTGTCTTTTTTCTTTCCTTTTCTCTCTTGTTTTTCTCTTTCCTTTCGGTCTTTCTCTTCAGTCTCTTCTATTTCGTTTCTCCCCGTCTTTTCGCTTCCTTTTCTCTTTGCTTTTTTTCTCTTGCTTTTCTCTTTCTATTCTGTCTTTCTTCTCTCACTTGCTTTTCTCTTTCTTCGCTTTTCTCTTTTGTGTCTTTTGTTTCTCTTTTTTCCCTCTCTCTTTTCTGCTTTTTCTCTTCCTTACTTTTCTCTTTCGTTTCTTTTCTCTTTTCTTTTCTTTTTTCTGCCATTCTTCTCTCTTTTTCTCTTCTGTTCTTTAATGCCTTTCTTTCTCATTCTTCTCTCTTTTGTTCCTCTCTTTGTGACCTCTCTCCCGTTTTTTCTTTAGGTTTTTGTTCTTTTCTCTTTCCTTTCTGTTTTTCCTTTCTCTCGCGCTGCTTCTTTTTTTCTGCCTTTCTTCTCTTTCTTTTCTCCCTCTGTTTTCTGTATTGCTTTTCTCTCTTTTCGCTCTGTCGTTTTCGTCTCTCTTGTCTCTCTCTTTCTTTCCTCTTTTTTTGCTGCTCTTCTTTTCTGCTCTTTTTTTTGTTTCTGGTTTCTCTTTTTCTTTTTTCCTCTGCCTTCCTTTTGCTTTCTTCTTTTTTCTTTCGTTTTTCTCTCCCATTCTTCTCTTTCGTTCCTCTTTTAGGTTTTTTATTAAGTTTTTTTTGTTATTTTCTCTTTCACTTCTGTTTTTGTTTATCTCCTGCTTCTCTTTCTTTTCTGCCCTTCTTTTTCGCTTTCTCTCTCTATTTTCTGTCTTGCTTTTTTATTTCTTTTCTGTCATTCCGTCCTTCTTTTCTCTCTCTTTCTGATTTTGTTCTTTTAAGCCTTTCTTCTATTGTCTCCTTTTTCTCTCTTTTTATTTTCTGCCTTTCTTCTTTTCTTTCTGTCATTTTTCTCCTGCTTTTCTCTTTTCTTTTCTGAGTTGGTTTTCGCTTTCATTTCTCCGTTTCTCTTCATTTTGTGTTTTTTTTTTCATTTGTCTGCCTTTTCTTTTCTGCGTTTTTTCTTTCTTTTTCTCTCTTGTTTTTCTCTTTCCTTTCGGTCTTTATTTTAAGTCTCTTTTCTATCTCATTTCCTTTTCGCTTTCTTTTCTCTTTTCTTTCTTTCTTTTTATATCTTGCTTTTCTCTTTCTTTTCTGTCTTTTTTCTCCCACTTGCTTTTCCCTTTCTTCGCTTTTCTCTTTTGTATCTTCTGTTTCTGTCTTCTTTTTTCTATTTCTCTTTTCTGCTCTTGTCTCTTCCTTACTTTTCTCTTTCGTTTCTTTTTTTTTCTATTCTTTTTCTGCCTTTCTCTTTTTGTTTTTTTTTTCTCATTTTTCATCTTTTCTCTTTTTCTCTTGTTCTTTTATTGCCTTTCTTTCTCATCCTTCTCTTTTTTGTTCCTCTCTTTGGGACCTCTCTTTCGTTTTTTCTTTAGGTTTTTGTTCTTTTCTCTTTCCTTTCTGTTTTTCCTTTCTCTTGCTCTGCTTCTTTTTCTTTTCTGCCTTTCTTCTCTTTCTTTTCTCCCTCTGTTTTCTGTTTTGCTTTTCTCTCTTTTTGCTCTGTCGTTTTTGTCTCTCTTGTCTCTCTCTTTCTTTCCTCTTTTTTTTCTGCTCTTCTTTGCTCTTTTTTTGTTTCTGGTTTCTTTTTCTTTTCTTTTTCCTCTGCCTTCCTTTTGCTTTCTTCTTTTTTCTTTCGTTTTTCTCTCCCATTCTTCTCTTTCGTTCCTCTTTTAGGTTTTTTATTAAGTTTTTTTTGTTATTTTCTCTTTCATTTCTGTTTTTCTTTATCTCCTGCTTCTCTCTTTCTTTTCTGCCCTTCTTTTTCGCTTTCTCTCTCTATTTTCTGTCTTGTTTTTTTTTCTTTTCTGTCATTCCGTCCTTCTTTTCTCTCTTTTTCTGATTTTGTTCTTTTAAGCCTTTTTTCTATTGTTTCCTTTTTCTCTCTTTTTCTTTTCTGCCTTTCTTCTTTTCTTTCTGTCATTTTTCTCCTGTTTTCTCTTTTCTGAATTGGTTTTCGCTTTCATTTCTCCGTTTCTCTTCATTTTGTATTTTTTTTTCATTTGTCTGCCTTTTCTTTTCTGCCTTTTTTTTTCTTTTTCTCTCTTGTTTTTTTCTTTCCTTTCGGTTTTTGTTTTTAAGTCTCTTCTATCTCATTTGCTTTTCGCTTTCTTTTCTCTTTTCTTTCTTTTTATCTCTTGCTTTTCTCTTTCTTTTCTGTCTTTTTTCTCCCACTTGCTTTTCCCTTTCTTCGCTTTACTCTTTTGTATCTTCCGTTTCTGTCTTCTCTTTTTATTTCTCTTTTCTGCTCTTGTCTCTTCCTTACTTTTCTCTTTCGTTTCTTTTCTTTTTTTCTATTCTTTTTCTGC
Organism: Convolutriloba macropyga; assembly: GCF_964194025.1. Classification (NCBI taxonomy): domain Eukaryota; kingdom Metazoa; phylum Xenacoelomorpha; order Acoela; family Convolutidae; genus Convolutriloba; species Convolutriloba macropyga. The sequence goes on along the minus strand of NC_134478.1, from coordinate 25,939,225 downwards.
CTTTCTCTTTTTTTGTTTTTTTTTCCTCATTTTTCATCTTTTCTCTTTTTCTCTTCTGTTCTTTTATTGCCTTTCTTTCTCATTCTTCTCTCTTTTGTTCCTCTCTTTAAGACCTCTCTTCCGTTTTTTCTTTAGGTTTTGTTCTTTTCTCTTTCCTTTCCGTTTTTCCTTTCTCTTGCGTTTCTTTTTTCTTTTCTGCCTTCTCTCCTTCATTTCTCCCTCTGTTTTATGTCGTGCTTTTCTCTCTTCTCTGTCGTTTTCGTCTCTCTTATCTCTCTTTCTTTCCTCTTTTTTCTGTTCTTTTTTTTGCCTTTCTCTTTTTGTTTTTTTCTCATTTTTCATCTTTTCTCTTTTTCTCTTCTGTTCTTTAATGCCTTTCTTTCTCATTCTTCTCTCTTTGTGACCTCTCTCCCGTTTTTTCTTTAGGTTTTTGTTCTTTTCTCTTTCCTTTCTGTTTTTCCTTTCTCTTGCGCTGCTTCTTTTTTTCTGCCTTTCTTCTCTTTCTTTTCTCCCTCTGTTTTCTGTATTGCTTTTCTCTCTTTTCGCTCTGTCGTTTTCGTCTCTCTTGTCTCTCTCTTTCTTTCCTCTTTTTTTGCTGCTCTTCTTTTCTGCTCTTTTTTTTGTTTCTGGTTTCTCTTTTTCTTTTTTCCTCTGCCTTCCTTATGCTTTCTTCTTTTTTCTTTCGTTTTTCTCTCCCATTCTTCTCTTTCGTTCCTCTTTTAGGTTTTTTATTAAGTTTTTTTTTGTTATTTTCTCTTTCACTTCTGTTTTTGTTTATCTCCTGCTTCTCTCTTTCTTTTCTGCCCTTCTTTTTCGCTTTCTCTCTCTATTTTCTGTCTTGCTTTTTTTATTTCTTTTCTGTCATTCCGTCCTTCTTTTCTCTCTCTCTGATTTTGTTCTTTTAAGCCTTTCTTCTATTGTTTCCTTTTTCTCTCTTTTTCTTTTCTGCCTTTCTTCTTTTCTTTCTGTCATTTTTCTCCTGCTTTTCTTTTCTGAGTTGGTTTTCGCTTTCATTTCTCCGTTTCTCTTCATTTTGTGTTTTTTCATTTTTCTGCCTTTTCTTTTCTGCCTTTTTTCTTTCTTTTTCTCTCTTGTTTTTCTCTTTCCTTTCGGTCTTTATTTTAAGTCTCTTTTCTGTCTCATTTCCTTTTCGCTTTCTTTTCTCTTTTCTTTCTTTCTTTTTATATCTTGCTTTTCTCTTTCTTTTCTGTCTTTTTTCTCCCACTTGCTTTTCCCTTTCTTCGCTTTTCTCTTTTGTATCTTCTGTTTCTGTCTTCTCTTTTTTCTATTTCTCTTTTCTGCTCTTGTCTCTTCCTTACTTTTCTCTTTCGTTTTTCTTTTTTTCTATTCTTTTTCTGCCTTTCTCTTTTTTGTTTTTTTTCTCATTTTTCATCTTTTCTTTTTCTCTTGTTCTTTTATTGCCTTTCTTTCTCATTCTTCTCTCTTTTGTACCTCTCTTTGGGACCTCTCTTTCGTTTTTTCTTTAGGTTTTTGTTCTTTTCTCTTTCCTTTCTGTTTTTCCTTTCTCTTGCTCTGCTTGTTTTTCTTTTCTGCCTTCTCTTTCTTTTCTCCCTCTGTTTTCTGTATTGCTTCTCTCTCTTTTTGCTCTGTCGTTTTTGTCTCTCTTGTCTCTCTCTTTCTTTCCTCTTTTTTTTCTGCTCTTCTTTGCTCTTTTTTTTGTTTCTGGTTTCTCTTTTTCTTTTCTTTTTCCTCTGCCTTCCTTTTGCTTTCTTCTTTTTTCTTTCGTTTTTCTCTCCCCTTCTTCTCTTCCGTTCCTCTTTTAGGCTTTTTATTAAGTTTTTTTGTTATTTTCTCTTTCATTTCTGTTTTTCTTTATCTCCTGCTTCTCTCTTTCTTTTCTGCCCTTCTTTTTCGCTTTCTCTCTCTATTTTCTGTCTTGTTTTTTTTCTTTTCTGTCATTCCGTCCTTCTTTTCTCTCTTTCTGATTTTGTTCTTTTAAGCCTTTCTTCTATTGTTTCCTTTTTCTCTCTTTTTCTTTTCTGCCTTTCTTCTTTTCTTTCTGTCATTTTTCTCCTGCTTTTCTCTTTTCTTTTCTGAATTGGTTTTCGCTTTCATTTCTCCGTTTCTCTTCATTTTGTATTTTTTTTTCATTTGTCTGCCTTTTCTTCTCTGCCTTTTTTCTTTCTTTTTCTCTCTTGTTTTTTTCTTTCCTTTCGGTTTTTGTTTTTAAGTCTCTTCTATCTCATTTGCTTTTCGCTTTCTTTTCTCTTTTCTTTCTTTTTATCTCTTGCTTTTCTCTTTCTTTTCTGTCTTTTTTCTCCCACTTGCTTTTCCCTTTCTTCGCTTTACTCTTTTGTATCTTCCGTTTCTGTCTTCTCTTTTTTCTATTTCTCTTTTCTGCTCTTATCTCTTCCTTACTTTTCTCTTTCGTTTCTTTTCTTTTTTTCTATTCTTTTTCTGCCTTTCTCTTTTTTGTTTTTTTTCCTCATTTTTCATCTTTTCTCTTTTTCTCTTCTGTTCTTTTATTGACTTTCTTTCTCATTCTTCTCTCTTTTGTTCCTCTCTTTGGGACCTCTCTTCCGTTTTTTCTTTAGGTTTTTGTTCTTTTCTCTTTCCTTTCTGTTTTTCCTTTCTCTTGCGTTTCTTTTTTCTTTTCTGCCTTTCTTCTCTCCTTCATTTCTCCCTATGTTTTATGTTCTTTTCTCTCTTCTCTGTCGTTTTCGTCTCTCTTATCTCTCTTTCTTTCCTCTTTTTTTCTGTTCTTTTTTCTGCCTTTCTCTTTTTGTTTTCTCATTTTTCATCTTTTCTCTTTTTCTCTTCCGTTCTTTAATGCCTTTCTTTCTCATTCTTCTCTCTTTTGTTCCTCTCTTTGTGACCTCTCTCCCGTTTTTTCTTTAGGTTTTTGTTCTTTTCTCTTTCCTTTCTGTTTTTCCTTTCTCTTGCGCTGCTTCTTTTTTTCTGCCTTTCTTCTCTTTCGTTTCTCCCTCTGTTTTCTGTATTGCTTTTCTCTCTTTTCGCTCTGTCGTTTTCGTCTCTCTTGTCTCTCTCTTTCTTTCCTCTTTTTTGCTGCTCTTCTTTTCTGCTCTTTTTTTGTTTCTGGTTTCTCTTTTTCTTTTTTCCTCTGCCTTCCTTTTGCTTTCTTCTTTTTTCTTTCGTTTTTCTCTCCCATTCTTCTCTTCCGTTCCTCTTTTAGGTTTTTTATTAAGTTTTTTTGTTATTTTCTCTTTCATTTCTGTTTTTCTTTATCTCCTGCTTCTCTCTTTCTTTTCTGCCCTTCTTTTTCGCTTTCTCTCTCTATTTTCTGTCTTGTTTTTTTTCTTTTCTGTCATTCCGTCCTTCTTTTCTCTCTTTTTCTGATTTTGTTCTTTTAAGCCTTTCTTCTATTGTTTCCTTTTTCTCTCTTTTTCTTTTCTGCCTTTCTTCTTTTCTTTCTGTCATTTTTCTCCTGCTTTTCTCTTTTCTTTTCTGAATTGGTTTTTGCTTTCATTTCTCCGTTTCTCTTCATTTTGTATTTTTTTTTCATTTGTCTGCATTTTCTTTTCTGCCTTTTTTCTTTCTTTTTCTCTCTTGTTTTTTTCTTTCCTTTCGGTTTTTGTTTTTAAGTCTCTTCTATCTCATTTGCTTTTCGCTTTCTTTTCTCTTTTCTTTCTTTTTAATAGCCGCCCTCATCTTCTCAGCCGGCTATTATAGCGCTCCTATTTTTTTTTTACTTCGTCGAATAAAAAAATGTTTCGCTTTACCTCATTTTGCCGCCTTTTCAACATTTTGCGTGAAATCTTTTTGACTTCTCTAGGCTAGTTTCTCTCTTCTCTCTTTCTGCTAAAAGTGATTTTGAACATCAGTTGCTCAGCAAAGCAATTCAAAATGAACAGTCAGTATAAAAAATTGAAGTCAGAAATAGAAACGGGATAAACCCATAAAGCCCAATTTTAGATGCCCGCTATTTGAACGTCGGTCCTATAAGTATTAGTTACCTCTCTCTAATGCTGATTGTTTTTGATAGTAGCCCCTGTAGCCTCTCTCTAAGAAACAGAAGTATGTTCAACTACGAAATGCCATCAAAATAAATCGGACTTAAAAAAATTTTTTTGTACGAAAATCTTTTTTTTTTCAATATCTTCTGTTATTTCAATCCCAGTCATGCTTATTGGAATCAACGGCGGCTATTTTCCGGCAATCTGCCGGGTATGTTTATCTCTTGCTTTTCTCTTTCTTTTCGGTCTTTTTTCTCCCACTTGCTTTTCCCTTTCTTCGCTTTACTCTTTTGTATCTTCCGTTTCTGTCTTCTCTTTTTTCTATTTCTCTTTTCTGCTCTTATCTCTTCCTTACTTTTCTCTTTCGTTTCTTTTCTTTTTTTCTATTCTTTTTCTGCCTTTCTCTTTTTTGTTTTTTTCCTCATTTTTCATCTTTTCTCTTTTTCTCTTCTGTTCTTTTATTGACTTTCTTTCTCATTCTTCTCTCTTTTGTTCCTCTCTTTGGGACCTCTCTTCCGTTTTTTCTTTAGGTTTTTGTTCTTTTCTCTTTCCTTTCTGTTTTTCCTTTCTCTTGCGTTTCTTTTTTCTTTTCTGCCTTTCTTCTCTCCTACATTTCTCCCTATGTTTTATGTGCTTTTCTCTCTTCTCTGTCGTTTTCGTCTCTCTTATCTCTCTTTCTTTCCTCTTTTTTTTCTGTTCTTTTTTCTGCCTTTCTCTTTTTGTTTTTTTCTCATTTTTCATCTTTTCTCTTTTTCTCTTCCGTTCTTTAATGCCTTTCTTTCTCATTATTCTCTCTTTTGTTCCTCTCTTTGTGACCTCTCTCCCGTTTTTTCTTTAGGTTTTTGTTCTTTTCTCTTTCCTTTCTGTTTTTCCTTTCTCTTGCGCTGCTTCTTTTTTTCTGCCTTTCTTCTCTTTCTTTTCTCCCTCTGTTTTCTGTATTGCTTTTCTCTCTTTTCGCTCTGTCGTTTTCGTCTCTCTTGTCTCTCTCTTTCTTTCCTCTTTTTTGCTGCTCTTCTTTTCTGCTCTTTTTTTGTTTCTGGTTTCTCTTTTTCTTTTTTCCTCTGCCTTCCTTTTGCTTTCTTCTTTTTTCTTTCGTTTTTCTCTCCCATTCTTCTCTTTCGTTCCTCTTTTAGGTTTTTTATTAAATTTTTTTTTGTTATTTTCTCTTTCACTTCTGTTTTTGTTTATCTCCTGCTTCTCTCTTTCTTTTCTGCCCTTCTTTTTCGCTTTCTCTCTCTATTTTCTGTCTTGCTTTTTTATTTCTTTTCTGTCATTCCGTCCTTCTTTTCTCTCTCCTTCTGATTTTGTTCTTTTAAGCCTTTCTTCTATTGTTTCCTTTTTCTCTCTTTTCCTTTTCTGCCTTTCTTCTTTTCTTTCTGTCATTTTTCTCCTGCTTTCTCTTTTCTTTTCTGAGTTGGTTTTCGCTTTCATTTCTCCGTTTCTCCATTTTGTGTTTTTTTTTTCATTTGTCTGCCTTTTCTTTTCTGCCTTTTTTCTTTCTTTTTCTCTCTTGTTTTTCTCTTTCCTTTCGGTCTTTATTTTAAGTCTCTTTTCTATCTCATTTCCTTTTCGCTTTCTTTTCTCTTTTCTTTCTTTCTTTTTATATCTTGCTTTTCTCTTTCTTTTCTGTCTTTTTTCTCCCACTTGCTTTTCCCTTTCTTCGCTTTTCTCTTTTTATCTTCTGTTTCTGTCTTCTCTTTTTTCTATTTCTCTTTTCTGCTCTTGTCTCTTCCTTACTTTTCTCTTTCGTTTCTTTTCTTTTTTTCTATTCTTTTTCTGCCTTTCTCTTTTTTGTTTTTTTCCCTCATTTTTCATCTTTTCTCTTTTTCTCTTCAGTTCTTTTATTGCCTTTCTTTCTCATTCTTCTCTCTTTTGTTCCTCTCTTTGGGACCTCTCTTCCGTTTTTTCTTTAGGTTTTTGTTCTTTTCTCTTTCCTTTCTGTTTTTCCTTTCTCTTGCTCTGCTTCTTTTTCTTTTCTGCCTTTCTTCTCTTCCTTTCCTCCCTCTGTTTTCTGTATTGCTTTTCTCTTTTCGCTCTGTCGTTTTCGTCTCTCGTGTCTCTCTCTCTTTCTTTCCTCGTTTTTTTCTGCTCTTCTTTTCTCTTTTCTGTTTTTTCTCTTCTTTTTCCTCTTCCTTCCTTTTGCTTTCTGCTGCTTTCTTTCTCCTTCCTTTCGTTTCTTTCTCTTTTCTCTGTATCGTTTCTTTTCCTGTCCTTTTTCTCTTTTTTTCTGTTTTCTCTCTTCTCTTTTCTGTTCTTTGCTTTTTTCTTCTTTTTTTTGCTTTTCTATGTGTGTTTTCTCTGTTTTGTTTTTCTTTTTTTTCTTTCTTTTTTCTGCATTTCTTTCTTTCTGTCTTCACTTCTTTCCTCTCGCTTTTCTCTATTTTCTCTTTTGTTTTTCTCTTTTTTTGCTTTTCTTTTCTTTCATTTCTGTCTTTCGTTTCTCGATTTCTCTCTCTTTCTTTAGTCTTTCCTTTCTCTTTTTCTTTTCAGTCTTGGTTTTCTTTTTTAGTTTCTTTTTCTCTTTTCCCTCATTCATTTGTCTTTTTTGTGTTTCGTTTCTCTGTCTTTTCTCTTCTGTTCTGTTTGTTTTCTGTTTTTTTCTCTCTTGTTTATTTCGTGTTTTTTTCTGCGTTCGTTTTTCTCTTTCGTTTCTTTCTCTCTTTTCTGTTTCGCATGTTTAAGCTCCGTATCATTGCATGTTATAAACGCTCCTTAAACATGCAGCCTAACCTAGGATATGAGTTACACTATGCCACCATGTAGAATTTCGTTATCTGTACAAGTCTTAGCGCTCCCTAAATATGCTCCTTAATAAGCAGAAAACGTGTTTGGACAAAAAATTGTTGGCACTTAGGGTAATAAAAACAAACCAAACACATCGGTACTGAAACGTAATACCTACTGTTTTTGAACGAGGTGCATAGGTTCCAACCCCAGGTGGTGCACAGAAAATCTGATTTTTTAACCTATCATTTATTTTAAATGTTTTTTTGTGATGCTTTTGCGGGCCTGCTAGTCATAAGTGAAATGTAACGCACGGTTTAAGATCAGATATTTTTCCTTACATTCAGTTTTGACGAGGTCTACTTTGGCGGTCCTTCGAATATCTGCCAGTTTTCTGTCTGCTGTGATACATTCAGTCTAATTTTGTTTATATGCGTTTTTGAGATAAAAGAAGTGCTCATTTCGATGCCAAAATATCGTTAAAATTCAGAAGTGCTCATTTCGATGCCAAAATATCGTTAAAATTAGGGCGAAATGGGTTGATGGTCAATAGTTTGGGGTGTTAAATGATGTAACTGTGAAAAAAGTATCGGGGAAGAGAATTAGAATCAATTAATAACGGCAATTAAAAAAATCTAAACATGTCAAATATAGATTTTGCGTTGCTTGTAGGGGTGGGGTGTCTTTCCCACCAGAGTTTGCTCGTTATATAATTTTACTGACCAGTAGGGGTTCCTCAATTATACCATATTGGATTGCGTTATTATCAAAAGCTATAGTTATTAGGAACGTCCTGAGTTTTGTATCCAACCCCATTTTGAATTAGACCTTTCAATTAATTTCAATAAATAACTTTTTGAGGTTGAGCTAAGCTTTTTTGGCATGCGCGCTGTGAATTGTTATTGGCCGCGACTGGCTGTTATGCCTTTTGCTGTTACTGGCCGTGGTTTGCCGTTATTGAACATGCCTCTCCGTTCAAAAACATCTTTATTTACTTGTTTCTAATAGCAGTGAAACAATAGCGAGGCTAATATTGATCGCGTCGTGGTTTTTTTTGCAATTTGAAGAACTTGAAGTGTTTCGGGTCACTGTCTTAAGATCTGTTTACATATTGATTTTTTAATTTCAGTAGGAGTGCTGATTGTGACCACGCTGAAACAGTGAGTGCAGCAAAACAGTAGTCGTTTGGCCGCAAAACAAAGTTGTCACGCTAATTTTTAATTAGAAAGTGAAAATGGTGTTGCAGCAGTTTGACTTCTGTTTTTAAACAAATGCAACAATTATAGCCGTCTTTTTGGTATTTAATTGCTCTCGAGTGAAGTCTTTTTTATTGCCAAATTTTCTCTTGACCATTTTTGCTCTTTTTTTAGAACATTCTGTGACTTCTCAAATGACTTTCACGTTTTTCTTGTTCATTTTTGAGTGATCTCAGTTGCTGGCACTCCGAAGTAAAGTTTGTTGCTAAAGTATAATTAATTTTATCATAAGAAATCACAGGTGACTGATAGCCGAGTAGTGAATGATTCTCTCCCGGACTCTGGATGTTGTGGGCTCCAATCCCAACCCTGATGGACTCTTTTGCACCTACACAATAAAATTTATCTAGGCGACAGCCCTTGAATTAAATTGCCCGACTGTCGTTCAAGAGCAATTTGGTGGACGTTAATCGTTTATGTTTATTTTTTTTAATGCGGTCGCGCTATCAACTTGTCTGGTAGATTCTCTTGTCTTTCCCATTACAGCCCCCATTATGGTATAGTTACCGCGGGGGAGAGGGTGGGGCGCTAAAATGGGAAGGACCCGATTTTTTCGGCGGTTCATTTGAGTTCTGCTCAAAAGTGGGAAAAGCAGGTACATCCCGGAGGGTTGCAAGTCGCGAGCAGTTCTGAATGCTTTACCGGTCTCTAAGTAAATAAGTCACCGAAGCTGCTTGGAAGACATAATTTTATGATGTGAGGGGCAGTTTTTTGCGGTTTAGACCCCCGCGTACACCCGCCCGCCCTCTCCCTTACTCAACCCCTCCCTACCTCATTCCGCGCCTAACAACGCACGCTCGACGCTCCTTGATACCTCTGTCACTCCCCCTCAACACCCCTCCCCCCAATATTGTACTCCTCCTTTTTTGCTATGTTCGCCTCTCTCAGTTAAGATTCTGGCAAAGCGAACCGCTCGCTTGTCGTTTGGCAGCAACCAATAATCAGTTTGTGTGCGTGACTTCAGTCGTCACACTTTGTTATGGTTTTTTCATGTCAATTGTGTAATAAATCGTATATGACATTTCTCTCAAGGAAATTACTTCTGCTGTCTTCAATGAAAGCTAAATTGAGAGTTAAATTGAAGTTACTCGAACTAGATTATGATAAAGCTCTATTACTTAAAAGAACTTAAAAGACATTGGTGTTGGAACTTTGATTTGGAAATAATGAATAGAATTTGAATACACAACTTTTCGAGCAGAAGCTTTCTCGTCGGTCCTTTTGTTTGGTCTTTTATTTGAATGTAGCACTGGTCTTTTTGGCGGCTAGTGGCCGGATTCTTCAGCTTTATTTTAAAGTTTGTTGGATAATGTAAAAAATCGCATTTCTAGTTTTTCATTATTAATTATTGTTAATAACGTGTGAAATTCGGACCCCTCAACATGTCCCACGTAACCGCTGTTTAGCAATGTCACTACTCTCGTCGTATTACGCAAATAATATATATACCAGAACAAAACAAGTTCTGGAAAAGCTGAAGGGTAATTGCTTCAACAATTCTGGCTTTAAATGGAAGAGGTACCAAAATATAGAATTTTATGGCGTGCCAACCATAATTGAGCAAACTTCAAATCTCTTTCCCGATTCATTTGCTCAATATTACAAAGATGGGATGTGAAGATAACATCAATATGTTCAGAAATAGCATTAAGCGGAAAAGAAAACTAAAAATGTTTTGGTGGACTTGTCTCATATTGGCCATGGCCCGCAAGGCTTGGGCACATGCAGCATAATTTTGCATTTGAAATTAGGCTGTCCAATGTAGGTTATTTGAGAGCAAAGAATAACGGTGTCAGTAGTAAATAATAAGAGCGTTAAGAGCGGGGGGGGGGGTATTCATGCGATACTAAACATGGGAATATAGGGAGTGATCATGAGTGGGAATTAGGTTAGGAGGGATTGAATGGTTTGTACATGTAAAACCTTTCCTTTCCGCTTTATTCCAATCTTTCTTTCTCGCCGCTTTCTCAGTAGTCTTAGCGCTTTAAAAACACTCAATCAATTTAAATTAAAACCAAATACTTAACTCCATGCAAAATCAAGACTTGTACAGTTTTGCGTGCGCTTTTCTGCACTATTAAATTTAATTACACTGTCTAATAACGCCTTGCAGTTTTAAACACTGGTTCTTCTGGTTCACTTTCACTGGCTTCCTGTGCTTCAAAATTAATAAACGGGTTATCGGGACTGGAATTTTCATCCGAACTTGCATCAAAATCAACTAAATCACTGCTCCCAATATCCGAATCGTTTATCAATTCAGCAGCTAGAAAACCAGGGTCGGGTGGCTGCCATGTGTTGGAGCTTTGGGTGTTGGTTTCTGGAGACGATTGTGGCACAACGAAACTGTTATCCCACTCAGGACTCGAACTTAGCTGTAAGTCACTAAAATTGCCAGAATTTTCATAATCCCACTCCACATCGTCGTCGCTCCAATTTATTTCATCTATAGCATAATCGCCCAGTTCATAGTGGCCAAATGGGAGGGTTTTTATGCCATCGGGTAGTATGTAGCGTTTATTATCAAACGCTGACAAGCAGATTTTGTTTGTAGTTACTGTGCGCAACGAGTGGTCGTCAGAAACAATCCGGGTGTTCTCTGCACGTACACTGTTACCTGACAGCAGGGTATTCACAAAGTCTGCATGTAGATGTTGTTGCGCAGCCTTCGTCACTCCCTTTGCTGAGAGTTTTCTACAACCTGAAAAGATGGAAAGAAAATGAGAAAAAATAGGCGCTATTTTCATTACTAACCCCCTATATAATAACAATACATACTAACAACTTCCAGATGTTTACTAACCAACTATATATATTTATAGTAAAACTAATATTATTGATTTCATCGATAATAAACTTACTTGTTGACAGAATGGAGTAAAGCTTTGGCTTTAGGCAGATGAATTCGGTAATGTAGTCGCCGGCGAATTCATCCTTAAATTTAAGGACTACTTTCTTGTTACTGGCATTAAACAAGAAATGATCAGACGGGTAGTTTGAAAAATCGAAATGGCTCAGAACTGACTGCGGCTTTTCTGATAATTGCTTGTAGAAGTCCGGACTTTGAACAGAATATAAGAGGCTGTCCGTATCACTATATAATAGGCGACAGTTCAAGTTTGCACGCATGACCCGATAGTGGAAATAATACATGTGATATTTCGCCAAATCTAAGATGGTGGCTCCCACAATAGTTGGAGTGTTCCAAAAGATAGATTTTGGGCGTGTCGTCAAAGCAGCCATGTTTTCACCGAATATCATGTAGCGGTCAAACTCGAACTTAGACACTACGTTCAGCACTTGTTCAGCGTTACGCGTGATTGTAATTTTACTGCGGCGTCGCTTAGATTCGCAGTTCTTGCCGTATACAGCGTTGTTCATTAACTTGTAAAAATTCTCCTCAAACTTATTAGCTGCAACTTGTCGTTTTTCACTGTTTAACGTGATATATGGTGATAGCCAGCTTTCTTGGCGGAACTGCAGTACTCTATGCACTTTGTTGATTACAAGTCCAAGTTCAATATACAGTTTGAGCAATTTGTAGTGAACCACATATCTCTCCTTATCAAAAAACGTTTGTAATAATTTCTTCACTTTTGATGTGGGCAGGTTGTGTTGCTCTTTCAAATTAAGTTGGTATTCTCCCAACCACTCCTCTTCAACAATGTCCTTGGTAGGGGCCAGGGGGAAATCCCGGTGATCGTCATGCAATCCTGGTGGGTATGAAAGATCGACCTCCACAAAATATCCCACGCTGGCGTTGTCGGGTGTGTCTAGGACCTCTTGAATTGTAACTTCTGTGTTGAATGCGAACTCTGAGAGGGGGAGTTTTTCAAGTTGCATCACTCCTCCGTATAAATTGTTCGCATCAACACAGAAACCGAATTGATGATCTTCTGTGCTATTGTAGTTTGGAATGTATTGGTTATTAGCAATGAAGCGCCGGTTTTCGTAGACAGAGGTGACGCCACCGCGGATTGCAGGCTCGATCATATCTAGATGTTCTCGCTCTGTCAATAACTCGACATTTGCTTTGCAGATCCTCAATGAAGCCTCTTTGGCCATATTGGGTAAAGTAAAAAAGTGCATGCAGTCCAACTTATAGGTAGTAAAACTCAATTCTCTGTGGAATTCACAGACACAGGCCAATAGTGCGCAGTCTAATTTTAAGTAAGCGTCGTGGTAATCTTGAAGTGTTCCACAGCCAAGAATTTCCCACATCCTGCTTGCATGTGCTAAATTACTTTCTGTAATATTCACATTGCCACCGTCTAAGGTGTTTCCCCACTTTTCTAGTGGTGGTAGTTGTGTGTCAGAGAACTTGGCACGACTACTCATATACGAATAGGGATAGTAGCCTTTCTGTTTTAGCAGCTGAATATTTTCACCCGAGACCGTCGGAAACATTGACTTCATTATTTCAAATTGATTCGCCGGGAGTATTTCCACGAGTTTTTCAAGTGAGCTATTCATCATTTTGAAGGAGTCGATGAACCGTAGATATTCATACACCTTCACCGTTGTCCCTTTTTCGTTAACAAATGTGTCAATGAGCACACCAAAGGTCATATATATATATTTTTCGTCCGTGGCTGGTATGACGCTGACGGTCGTTGTTGGTTCACAGTTGTTCAGAGCTAGGCAAATGTGGTGTAGGTCATAATTTTGTATGTTATGACCTACGACAGGAATGAAATTGATGTTTCTCCTTGCTCGGTTGCACTTTTCATGCGCCCAGCCGAGAAATTTGCCACTATAGTGACAATGGTCTAAGTCAATTGAGTTTTCTGGGTCTTCGACTTCTGAAAACGGTTTCTCACAAATCCAGCATTGTGTAGCTTGAGATTTGTCCAAACTTCGCCTGTCGCCTTTGAAAAACGGATATTTTCTCTTTTGCTTGTGGATATCTCTTGCAAGCTTGTGTAGCACTTTCACAAAATTAGCCATACAGTCCTCAGAACTGTCAACTTCGTAAAAAATTGGTTTGCTGGAGTGGTGATCAATTACTGTTATCGCAAACCCACACGGTTCATGAATCTCCTTTACTTGTGTAAATGCTCTTCTACTAGGTCCTTTGCATCCTGACACGGGTCTAAGAAATGACTCAAAGTCGAAATATATTACCAAAGGTACGAACCAAGTTGCAGAGAGGTTTGTAAATTTGTATTAATTTTGATCGCTTGAAGGCATGTGAATAACTGCGGGAGCGTTGTTGCCACAGTTAGTCATGTGCACATTGTAACTTTCGAGGCCGTCTCGACATATCCAAAAGCAATTTCGACAGATCCGATAACAATAACGAAAGTCAATACGTCTTACGTAGCAAACGACTTTTACAAGGTGAGTAATCAGTACATAGTGGTGATGATCGTGATCATACAACAAAAGTAGATCCATTACAAATTCAGATTCGTATGATGAAATTTTAAGAGGAAAAAATTGCCCGTTTTCGTAGCCAAACACATTAACTTGAACATCATTCAGTTTTTCGAATTCGGGAATATCTTCAAAGCCCATAGGCATATCGAATTCACCTAATGGTTGATGAATTCCCGGTTGATTGTAAGTGGTCGGGGATGTTTTGGCAGTTTGGTAGTTCTGATCAACTCTGTCCAGACTTACTCCATGATGTAGATGATATGCTGCTACATAGCAATATCTGAAGCACTGCTGGTCTTCATGATTTCTAATGTTGAGCAGACCGCCACAATTGGCAATTTTAGTTGGCAGTGTGATATAGGACGAGCCACGAATTGGTCTGAAACGTGCGAATTTCACATCCACTTTCAGCACTTTTTCCAGTACCCATCCACTACCCATCGAAGCAAATGTCGTTAATACGCTCATCATTTTTTCGACCATTCCCCAGTAGGCTGCAATCGTGAGACCGTTTGCGTAGACTGGAGTCATAAGTGAGTTAGCGTATATTTCGATGCGCTCATCTTCTGCATTATCAGGCTGGTCATTATGGTGCTTTATCAGCTGCAGTTTTGCACACAACTGAACCTTCTGTGGCCCATGGCATAACTGCTCATTTATGAGGCTATCGATTTTGGGTTTTTGAACACGCATGAAGTTTTCAAGATCACGTGCTTCATCTGCGTCAGTTGTTTCAAACGTTCGCAAGAGGCCGTTGAACGCACTTTCCGTTGGCGTATCTCTTGGTTCAAACTCGTCGCCAAATACGGGTAGAGAGTGCACAGAGTTCATATGCTGAGCATACAAGTGAGAGTCATTAAACCCAAGATGGCAACTGCGGCAACAGTTGGTGAATAGCGAGTGTTCGGTCCTCATGTGCTGCTCGAGATTCGAGATTTTTCGCGAAGTAAATTCGCATAATGAACACTGGTATGTGGGTAAACCAAGTTCATCCGGGTGGAAATGATGTTCATGTCTAGTCCGATTGCTAGCTGTACTGAGTAAAGAATCGCAATAACGGCAAGGGTACACCATTTTTAACTTGAGTAGCAACGAAAGCTTTAGCTTGAGTAATAACCATTCAACTTGAGAAACGAAAGAACAGAAAATGGTTTCTCGGTTTTTCCGAAGCGTAGACCATGGATTGTTTTGCGCGCCAATTTTGAAATTTTAAAATGCTGCAACCTCATTGGTCGGTTTTGGCGGGCTTATTTTATTTCGAATTTTTGTAAAATTTTATATTTTAAAGCTAAATTTTTTCAAATTATTTCTCTAGATACAGTGAGAATAGGTGAGTGAGCAACCGACAGACAGAATGCGATGACTTTTTTAATGCAAAAAAATGTAATTGGTTTGCAATTAAACATGTTCTTTTTGAATAAAACCCCACATGAGGGCGTGGTTTGACTACTGTCTGAAAGTGGATGTTATAGCAACGCTACGCAAAAGTTGTGGGAATCAAAAATGCTTGTAGCGTCATGAAACGTAGGACCCCGTTGAAAAAACTGCTCCATCATCATCAACATGACACAATGGTTTTACAATATGGTTTTTTGTAAAACCTAATGTAGTATCGAAAAATGACGGGCTTGAGCTCTGAGGCGTTGTTGTAGCGCTAGGGTCACTCAGCGGAGTTGTCGGTAAGCTTTGCCCTGAAGAACTTGATGGTGATGTAGGCGATAATTGAATGCCCCAAAGACTGGCTAAATTGTCACGAGCATCTTGAGCTCCAAGTTGGTTTTCGAATAGTGGCACACAATCGCAATCATACTTGAAGAGAAGTTGCTTTGTCTCATCGGGTAATGTTGCAATGTCTTGCGGCTCACACGATTGCAGTTGTTGTGGAGGCACTAGACCACCAGAAGTTATAATACTTCCATGGGCAGGTAAGTTTTCCGGCAAAGTGGCAACAAAATCGATAATTGGTTTTGGTATAATGAAGCGGTCTGATGTAATCCAATTTTTCTCAGAAAAGTCTTTATACTGTTGAATAAAAACAACATAATTTTCGTACATAGTCTGATATACTAAAGTCCTTTGCCAGGACTCTTCAGAATCAGAGAGCAAATAAAAAGACATTCTGAAATTTTAAAATTTCAAAAATTGTTCAAGCAAGCAAGCGAGATCAGATAAAGAAAGAGATTGAAAGATAGAGAGCAACTAATGCTTCAGAGGAAAATAGTCGTAGTTGTTAAAACTAATTTGATTTTATGGTTCAGGCACTCCCCTAGGTCACAATTGTTTTCAATCCACTAACTACGATTTTGATCCCCTGCATATTACCCACAGGAAGACAAATTTATTGAAGCTAGCTGTTATCAGTGCACCAGACCAATGTTTAACGACATATATTTATATGTCCCATGTTTAGGTTTAAGCTGTTTTATGCACACAACTTTTCTTCTACATTAAGTTTTCCTTTTATTGCCCACTTTTCCTAGTGTGTATATATATTCCTATCAATTTGATCTCTGACCTTAATTGTAATAAAGTTTCATAGACCCAACATGTTTTACTGCACGTGTTAATATATAAACAAACACGTGCGTTATAGAATAGTAGTTTTCTACATGTTCAGTGTTCCTTTTGCCCACATTTTCTGACACGTGTTTTATGTCTTCTTATCAATTTGATCTTTGAACTCTCTTTGCAATAAAATTCCATGGACCACGCACGTGTTAATAATTGAACAGACATGTGTTTTACAGAAAGGTTTCCAAGTTAAAATGAATTAACAGACTCAAGTACGCCGCTGGCGTACTTGAGTCTGCATTTTCACACATTTAAACCTGTTTGCAATTAAAGACAGAGACGACACTTGTTTAATCCAAGCTTGCCGCGCCACTTTGGTGTGAGTGTTTCTTCGAGGTGGTCTGTTAAATTTTATATCGCATTTCAAAAGAACCTGTTATCAGTATAACCAAAGACTAAGTTGAAATATGATTCACAAAAGATTCTGAGTTTGGGGATAGTTATTATGATATTTCAAAGACGGAAAAACGTCTAATCAGGGCCACCCTCAAAACTTATGAGAAGACTGGAACGTATGTGTTTCTGAAACTATTCAAGAAAGTTGACGACGATTACGAATTTCAACAACGGCTGTCACTAACTACCGAAGAATTTGATAAACTTATTAAAAAAGCGCCGAAAATTAGGGAAACTTTTCCACTCAGTTCACAAGAAGCTGAATCAAAATCGAAGACTGACGGACCTTCTCCTGCTAAGAAAACGAAATTTAGCGCAACATAAAAGTCATGGTTGAGGCAATGTTTGAGCGTTCACCTAGTTACTTCAAACAGTTTCAGAAACAGTTTAAATTTTTAGTCACTAATGAAAAAATTAACTGGTCAAGCGTGAAAAATTTTGCAGTGTGTTCCCATTTCGATTCAGAATTTTGTCAGTTGACAACAACGACATCTACTAACCATTTTCATGTTCTGATAGATACATCAGAAGCAGCAACAACTTACAATGACATTTTCAAACGAAACAAGGCTTTCCCCGTATCTTGTCTTTTCACAACTTTTCGATACTTGTTTTCATCAGCAGTGGATTTGGAGACAAAAGGCGATGTCTTTTTTAAATTGAAGTTGGCGGTTGATTTCAACATTAAGAACGAAGAAAAACCTGAGCCTGCAGCAACAGTGCGGAAGCGTTTACCAGCAATTGTTACTTTATCACAACAGCTACAAACGAAAACTGTTGGAAACTCAAACAAAAATAATGGAAATACTGTGAAGTCCGTGAAAACAACGGTGGCGCAGAAGTCAGTACACAACATGATTTTGCCGGGAAAGCAAACTCAAACAGACAATTTCAGTATTGAAACTTTGCGTAGATTTGAATCAATTTTAACTGGTCCTCATTCTGGTGCTTTTTGTCGGATTATGGATATTTATATATATATTTATTGTGAGTGGTTATGGAAATTTGAATATTGATACTGATTTGTTGTTCATTCGTTTTGTGTATGAAGAAAAAATTAAATTTTGAAAAAATTGAATTTCATTCAAACATTAGTAGTGTTAGGTCATCATCATATGGAGAGCAAACCGTATCAAATCATTATCACTACATTTAACAATGGGCTGAAAACTGAAAATAAGATGAGCAATATAAATACAAAAAAGTCCACATAGTTTTGAGTCTCGACTTTGTATGGGCTGGTTTTCTAGAACTTGACATAGCTGAACATCTCCTTGGTGGAAACCAGTCTTCGATATACATTCTTATAGAACACAATTGGTTGCCCCAGAGGATCGGCAAAAATCAAATTCTTGTTTTTGACGCATAATAGGAGCCAATGTGTTCCAGCATTGTCAGACGTTGATGCATTGACTATTATAAATGAATTTGGTTGCAAAATTTTAGGGAAATTATTTGCTGCAAAGACACCCAGAAATTTGTGCTTCAGTAGCTTGCAGCGCTGTATTAAATCATTTACTTCGTCTTCGTTCATTAATTTGTCAATATATGGTTTTTCGACACACGTCGTGCACTGTCAACGTAAATTGTACTTGTTTTTTCGCCAATTATAAAAATTTCAATATTGTTTGGAAGAGCCGCTGAGAACTTCAGTTCCACGGTTATTGAACTGTTTCTCAGCTCCGGGTGAATAAAATCATGGGAAGCCTGTTGCGTGCTGGTAAGGTCAAAAACCATAAGAAAATGGCTGGGATACTCGCTCAGTTTAATTCCGTGACCGTTGTTAATATAAGCCAAGTCGGATATTGTGTTAAAATAGAGACGTTTATCGTCATCTGTTGATATTGGACTATCCGCAACAGGCAGTCCGTTGCGATAAATATATATTTGTTCGAGGCCAAATTTCCGATAATGAAACGGGTTGAGCCTGTTATTGCCTAAGAAAGCTTCGTTAGTGTTTAAACAAATCGCAAGTCTGCGAATTGGTTCCCGCGAGAAAATATCCTCTTGCTTCCAACTATGGAGACCAGCTGAAGCCAAAAACGTTTTTGTTATAGTTTCGAAGTAGGGATAAGATGCAGGACTACTTAACAAGGTTTTTTCAATGGCTGACATAACGTCATCATTTAGCGTCATCTTGCGGACATACAAATTGGCTTCCAAAATTTCTACTTTGTATTGTTTTGCAGGGTCATCGGACATGATGACAAAGTCATCAATAGAGCGTCTGAAAGCAATGCGAAGCGTAACACCGCTAAGCAGATGTCGATCACAGGTGAAGAAGTCAACGGCAACTTTTCCATAAAAAGCGCATTCGGCTGATTTTTTAGCCAATTCTTTTCTCCTGTCAATTTCTGTTGTCGCTAACGTAGCCGGGTTCTCTTCGAATGAGTAGCCTTGACATGCTAGCCATGTGTTTTTTGCGTCTTTGTTGTGTGAAAATTCGGTCTCGATAAAACTTTTATGCGCATAGTTCCCGTTGGCATTTGATATTTTTAGTCCATTAGCAGATACCGTACAATCAGAAAATAATGAATGTAACACATTGTTGCAAAAGTATGGAGCATCCGTTTTCGCTTTGTCAGTAGGAGCTCCTGCATCATATTTCAAATCAGCTCCAGACGACTGAACAATTTTACATTTGATTTCGAGAAAAATTTTTTGTAAATCTATAAAATTGTTTCGATCACCAGAGACTTCAAACTCTAACATAGGTCCATTTGGACTGTAGACAGGCCCCAACTTTTGGCAGAAACTTCCATCAAACGTTACTAAGAGAGCTGGCTTTTCAAATAAATCCAGAGAACTGTGAGTTGCTTCTGTTGGCAACAAATTAGCGATCATCGTTAACTTTGGCGAAAAAATCTGACCGACTTCTTTTCAGGGGCCTCCGAGTGGAAATGATGTTTTTCCGTTTGGTTACTGCTGCTGACTTTTTGGATGAGCTCTTTGACCGACTTCTTAGTCTACGTTGTCGTAGTGTTCTTTTCCGTGATCCGCCGGTCTGTTTTTTTACTGTATTAGAAATGGTGTTCTTGAACGCTTGCTTTGGAGATTTTTTACTGCTTACTACGTCTAGTAGCTCCGGAACGCTCTGTTTCAACAGTTCCTTTCCAATTCGTTTGGCAGTCGGTAGAATCAATCGACGTGCTAGGGGTAGAGCAACACGGCCAATACCCGCAGCCAAAGCTCCGAAGCCACTACCTCTTTGTCGATAGTATCCAGAAAAATGCGGCAAAGAAGTTGTTGCTTGATTTGCGTAGTATGAATCCATTTTAACTTGAAAACTTTTTGAATTGTAACGTCAAGAGAACTTTTCCTGTTCCCGAGAAGGGAACCAAGTCACCTGTTTCTGTTCGCAGCTCAATAGAAATTTGTTGATTGAATTGTGTTTGTCAGTAGCTTTTTGTAATCCGAGTTCGAAAAAACTATTCGATGTGTTGGTTCAACTTCGCACACACTACCGTTTTTTAGACGCTGTTTTGAATCAATGACTCGTAAAAGAGGCGCTTTGGCATCACCCACGTACTGATATTCAATAATGTTTGCATATACAAATATCAAGTGTTTACCAGCCAACAGATCCGCTGGTAGCTCTCCATAATAAGCTTTTGTGTCGTCACTTTTCATTAGTTTATCTGCAGTCGTGTTCATTTTATAGCCAATATGGATACCATTGCCATCAGGAACTCCCTCAAAACCAAGGATACTTGGAATTTCCTTGCTTAGAAACGTAATCCCTTCACGTTTTCCAAACAAAATTTCGTATTTTCCAGAATTTTTTATTTCTCTGAAGGAAAAGTGAGGCAGTCCGGCTGTACGCTTTATTAATGCTAGAAGCTGATTTACTGTTTCAAATGACCCTGGAATAAAGCCCAATTTTGATCCATTGTATGGTCGTGAGATAACATTGGCATCTGCGGCCCTTTTCGTAGCTTCTTCATATTCTTTCAAGCTGAAAGCAATAAAATCCCCCTCCACAACGTTTTCAATTTTTGTTGGAAAGATAATTTCACTTAACGCTACCCTCCAGTCGCCAGAAAGTTGAATTTCATCATTAAAAAAATTTCGAAATGACGCCAGTGTATTTGATTTGAATATTTGCATCGATGCAGATGATATAACATGTACTGTGAACTCATCTTCAAATTGATTGCGAGCCATTTTATTCGCTGCGTTCACGAACCAGTTGTAATTCTGGTTGATAGAATTTACCCTCTATTTTTTCTTTGTTTGCGTCAATAATAGAGTAGGTTGGCGGTGACAACGTCGGAATATCTGTAATCTCAAATACCTCGTCAGTAAAGGATTGTTTGTATCCCTTTCTGAATGCTTTGTCCTTTTTGACAATTCTAACAAAGTCTCCGATATAAAACTTGGGTTTTTGACGGATACTTGTTTGAGCACTCAGTGAGACCAGCCTCGGTACATCTTTCTTTGTAACCTTATTTGGGGCAAGTTTAGTGACCCGGTTAACACGTGAATTAATTGTGTTCACAAACTGATCCAATTTATCAATATAAGAGTATGTCCACTTTTCTTCAAGGTATTTGTAGATGATATTTTTCAGCGAGCGAATGTTTCTTTCTGCAAAAGCAGACTTTATTTCACTGAAGGTGCTATATAAATGAATCCCTCTTTTCTCACACATGCTTTTGAAAGCTCCAAGAAACTCTGTACCATCGTCAACCCATACTTTTAATGGTTGTTTGTACTTAATCATTTTTTTGAATGCTTGGGCTGCTTCTGTTGCATATTTCGTTTTCATTGGTTCTACTCTTAGATATCGTGACAGACAGTCAACTGCTACCAAAAGGTATTTGACATCTCGATTGTACTTTGCAAGTTTATCAACATGAGCTAAATCCAGAGACCAAATTTCATTAATGTCCTTTACAATGACTTTCAGTCTTGGAAACCTTGAACGAATTGAGCGGTATTTTGTGAAGGATGGTTTTGCTTCTAAATATGACCTCACTTTAGCCATTGACATTTTGCTTTGTGTATGAAGTCGCTTTGGGCTACCAAAAGAAGCAGGGCCTTTTGAATAAAGCTGCTCCAAGCTTTTTCTCTCAGAAGAAGGATCCCATTTTTTCGGTTGACTCTCTTTTTTGTTTGTCTTTTTGATTTTGACCTTTTTTCCTGTTGTGGCTCGTTTTGGGTTACCGCTTCCTGATTGTGGACTTTGTTGGGTTGGGAAGAATTCTTGTTCACTTTCATAGGCTTGTATAATTTGCTTGGCGTAAGTGTTTGCAACAAGTTCAGGCTCAACCGGGAGAAGAGCTAAAATTTTAGAGTATTCTGATTGATCAATTTTTTTAGTAGGCTGCTGTAAATCATACAAAAACTTGGAGACTTGTACACTTGTTGGTTCTTGATTGATGTATAGTAACTTGCTTTCCTCTCCAATTGTAACTGCTTCCGATTGGAAGATAAGATCAAGCAAAATTTCTGCACGTTGGATTTTGTATTTTTCTTTCAGTTTCACTAGCCCCATTATTGATTCAAAATTTGCGGGGGCACTTTCTGGTTTTTTTGTGACAACTGGATCAATTTCGCTGTCATCACTAATCGAGTCCATTTTTTCGGGCTCGTCTACTTGTTTTTCCCGCTCTTTTAACACTGGCTCGGTTTGAACTACTCCATCTGTCCTTTCCACGCTGTCCTCGGAACTTGGCATATTTCTTTGCATGAGTGTTAACTGAGCTGCTTTGTTTCTATAGGCTGGGTTGTCGAGAATTTCGCTTTTTAATGGTTGTTTCGACATGAACATTCGCTTCGGAATCAGAACAAATTCTTCTGCATGCATTATGGTTTTTTCAGGTACAGAAAACAAGCAAAGCTAACCGTTTTTACTAGTTCTATTTCTCTCGCAAAAATTTCCTTTTTCGTCTTCAAACTTGTCTGTTTAGATAAAATTTTTCTGAATGAGCTTTCTGCGGTCTCTATCAAGTTTTTGTTGATGGGCACGTTACCATTAACTACGTTCAGGAAGCATTCGCAAAGAAAATAAATAAACTTTTTAGTTGCTGACTTGATTAACTTTTTTAACTTGATATCCGATACTTGTAGCATTTGCTGAAGCATACATATTTCTTTCTCTTTCATCGGTTAAATTTGTAATAACAGCTTTTGCTGGAGGTAAGTAAAAAATTGAGGGGCCTGGAGGCACAATATTAGAGGAATAACGTAAGGCGTCTGACGTTTTTGGGTCCAGATCAATTAATAAATGACCAAAAGGTTGCTTTGTTGCTAACTCATAACTTTCTCTTAAAAATTGTGTGTTGTTGAGTTGTCGACCAATTAAACCAATTTGTTGAACATCACGAGGCGATTTAAATAAAATAATGTGTGTTGTATTAAGATCAATAGTTCTGGACCATTTGCTCTGTTGAAATAAGTTGTGTTTTACGTATATCACACTGATTTTCTTATGACGTCCAGCTGTCGCTAATTTAGAAAATTCTTTATCATTAAAAATTTCTTCACATGAATCGTCAAATACCAAAAGGCAATCATCTAGTTCTGATATTTGCTCAAAACTGGAAAACTTCATAAACTGAATGTTTATTTTTCTCTCAATGAACTGAAATTTAGGTTGTTCATGCTGGTAGAAATAAAATATTGATTCAAACTTGGGTGAGAAGGTGTTTTGAAGTAACATTTTGAAAATCAATTCAGTTTTTCCACAACATGATGGGCCACAAACAGCCATAAAAAGTCTATCGGTAGTTGAAATTATTTTATTCATAGTTTCGGGTTAGGTAGAGCGTATCCGACTGTGCAAGAAAGGAGTGAAAACCAGAATGTTGATTCTTCACAATCGAGTTTAAAAAACACCAATTTGACCAAAGAAACACCTATAAGAAAAATTATTATGAAAATTTGGGTAAAATAAACCACCTCAGATCTTGGAACTCTAGAGATACAAAACCGCCAAGATCGCCTTTCTTGGTGATTTTCGTCAAAAACTAAGTCAGTTATAGCTCCTCCAGCGTCAATGGTGTCCTCGGGTTGGGTCATTTGAAACAGTTTATTAAATTAAACAATGAATTGAAACTCAGGCTCATTCATAATTATTTGAGAATAAAAAACTCATAACAAACAAATTGTGAGTTTTCATCAGTTTTTTTTGTAAGCAATAGTATATTTTGCATTCACATTGTCAGTTTTATCTCTGAACACAACTGACTCAACGTTGCTGTCTCTGATGCTCTCCTTAATTTCAGCCGGAAGACGTTCATCTGTTGGAGATATCTGAACTGGTACTGCATGCTTGGGCATAGGTAAAGGGATTAGTTTCAGTCTTCGCGCTTTCTCTTGAGTAGACATGGTATAATTTGAAATATTCTAAGAGGGAAAGGTATTTTTTCAGTGTCTCTATTTCTGTTTCAGTACAGGTAACTTGTTGCTTCCTTAGTACAGTTTGACCACGGGTATCCACTTTCTCTTCTTTAACAAATGTAACGGTTAGCTGTTCTTCAGCCGTTATGTAATTGTAAACTGTCAAATTTGGAGACAAATTCACTTGAAGGAGAGATGGAGTTGATTTTTCCAAACGACGACTCATTCGTCAGCCACTGGTAAAACAATTTGGCCTTCTTACTAGCACAATGTCTACTTCGTTGTCGTTTGGGACAACTTACCGCATGTAATTCACAAATTGCTATGTCGCGATATAATTTTAGGTTTTCAACCTTTGGACATAACAACGTCTCCAAATTGATAACGTCTCTTTGGAATAACTTCTTCAAAGTGTCCGCCTTTTCAGTTCCTTTTGCATAAAACTCGGCAAACGGAAAACGAAGTTTGATGCTTTGAATAATTTGTTGCAAATAGCAATAGGGTTAATCTCCGCTCTCCCAAGTCAAACCATGAAGAAATTTTGAAACCCACTGGTAAGACTTTTGTTCACTTGAGGAAAGTATATTGAATGAACTTGGGGGTAGGAAAGAAACTGTATCACTGTAATTATGAGAACACACAGAAAGCTCTTTGATTATAAAACCCGATTTCTTTTGTCGAAAGCCTTCAATATCAAGAACAACTGGTCGCAGTTTCAACATTCCAATAAACTGAACAAATTTTTCTTAAATGTCTTCACATAGAGACAGAAAGCTATGCCTGTGACGTGACCGAGATACTCATTTGTGACTGGACAGGGCGATACGTAAGAATAACCTGGTCCTTTTTCGCTGTGTTCAAAGACAAAACCGGAAGCGTCATGGAGAATAGCATGCAACCATAAAATTTTGTAAGCTTTGAAGTATTTGTCAAGTGTAGAATTGTCAATACCAATGAGCCCACCATAGGGTCTTAACTTCAGTGCAATATCCAAATCAAGATCAGGATCCAAGTAAAAACAAGTTGCTAAGAAATACAGATACCTTTCACTATACCCTGAATATTCTTTCTTCACTTGCTGGTATAACTCGTGAATACTTTTCAAATCTACCGTTGCAATTGTTGCCATTGGGCGCTCCTCTGAGAAATGACACTTGAAACCTATTCACCCAGTTTTTGTTGTATAGGGAAGAGATAGAAATATAGAAAACAAAAATATTGAGAAATTGCATTTTAATTCAACCAATCCTATTCCCACTGTTAAGGTTTTCAACGGTGACCCATTTAACTCCCCTCCATCTTTCCGCCCCTATACTGTTATGACCGCTTAGGATAATCCCCTTTATTCCCATGTTTATTCATCGTAAAAATACCCACTTGAAATAACCCCCCATATTCCCATGTTTAAGTATCGTAAAAAATACCCATTTAAAAACCCCCTATATTTCCATGTTTAAGTATCGTATTATTATCCACTCAGCATAAGGCCCTATATGCACACGTTTATGATCCCAGGAATGCCAACTTGGGATCACTCTCTATATTCACATGTTTAAGTATCGTAAAAAAATACCCTCCTAAAAAACCCCCCTATATTCCCATGTTTAAGTATTATAAAAGACCCAATTAATGTCATCCCCTATATTCCCATGTTTAATTACCACAAGGATTACCCTCTCACCATAACCCCCTGAAATCACCTATTTTTGATCCTAGGAATTCCCACTCATGATCACTCCCTATATTCCCATGTTTAGTATCGCATGAATACCCCCCCCCCCCCCCCGCTCTTAACGCTCTTATTATTTACTACTGGTGTCTAAATTTATTTCCCAATCAGAATACTTGATATTGTATTTTAATATGTCTCTTTGTAGAGCTGTGTAGAGCTCTCTGTAGAGCTATTTTTTTAATTTATAGGAGAAGCTGGGAACAGTGTTTGCTCCAGAGTTTCACCCAGATGGCAATACGACCCTGAATGATTCAGTTGTAAGTGAGAGCACTTCATGTTCTATCTTCTCTTCACCTGACAGACCGAGCAGTGCAAGCACACATATGGTGAAGGCATATGACTCCAAGTCAGCAGAGCTGCGCAATGTCAATAGATTGTAAGAGATAAGCTTCCTTAAAAATTATTCTGGAACGTTTTTCAAAACGATTCAAAAATTGAGCAACGAAAATATTTTGAGCTTTGACCCTGGCATCGTTTTGGGGTGTTTTTGTTTTTGAATTGTGTAAGTTTAATCTTTATCTCTTGATGTAGCTCATTCTAGTTGATAGCATATTTGGCTTTCATAGCTCTGAAGCGATTTCCTGGAGCTTATTGCGTTACTCCTGGGTTTTTTCACTCCAAATAATTTGGATTGAATTGGTACTTTGTCTTTTTACTATCCAATGAATTTGGAGTATGAAAACCCGATTGTGTGGGTTTTACTATTCCAAATGAAAACACGATTGATCAAGTTTAATTAATTATGAGTTTTTATTCTTACCTGACCAAAGTTGGGAGAATAGAAACATATATTTCATATCTGGAAAACTGAAATGAACTGTTGAAAATTGATTTATTAAACTGGTGATCTGCTGTTTTATAAATCTAGTCATGGCAACCAGATTTTTTGTCTGTTTTTGGAATTTGTCAAATGGGTTAAACTTGTTGACAGCTCATAGAGTTCTTTTGCCGGCCCAATTTTGTGATATTTAGTTTTAGGTATGTGGGTGAATTCTGGCAGTTGCGTTGGAATTTGCACAAAAATTCGAGACATAGACTATGATTATTTTAACTACGACTGTTTGATGTTTTTCAATCTTTCGAATCTTTATTGCATGTTTGTCTCTTTATGTCCAGCCAGGTCTCTGCTGCTCGGCAGGTTAATTGGTTTGTAGAGTTTACCAAAAAAACAGTTACTTTTAAGATCAACATGTTTGTGATTTTCGCAAGCTTTTCGAAAGTTTTCTTGTCATTCTGTTTTTCTTGTTCAGTGTGGTTGATAATTTTTTTAAATGTTTTTGATCATGACGCTAGTCTGTTGTGTTAGTTCTAGCAGCTGTCCGGGCTTTGAAAAAAAATTAAAAATCACATTTACAGAATCTTCATAATTCTTCACTCAATTTTTAATGTTATTGACTTTTTGTTGTTTTTGCAGCTGATTTTGTCTTATATTTCAATCAATATTACCCTGAACTGCCAAGGTATATCTGATAGAGTTAATCGATTTTTTAAAATTTGAAATTGTTTTTTTAGTGGTACAATTTTAATGCTTTAAAAATATTTTTAAATTTTGTTCAGCATGTTTAATTGCTCTCAAACGCAGTTTTTTGCAATTATTTTAGTCATGTCGGTCTTTCTTATGCGGTTTTTCGCTTGACCGATTTTTCCTCTGACGCTTTTGACTTTTCGTCCTCAAAAACGGGATAAACAGGTAGCGCCCAGTGGGCATTAAGTGCTCTTAGAGCCTTTCAGCTCTGTTTCAGCTCAACTGCTTACTTATGGTGTGAAGGGCGGTTATTAGAGGTTGAAGACACCCCCACTGTTGACACCCACCACGACAACCCAGCAGCGCGCTGTTGCCCCCCACCCCTCATAGACAAAAAATGAAATCGTTTTAAAACATTTTTTTTACTTCGAAATGTGGAAACTTTTCTTTTGATTTTTGCAATTTGTTTTTTTTCTATTTGATTTAATTACTAACAAGGCTAGAAGACTTGAATTTGTCGAATCTCATCATGGAAAAAATTACAAGTTTATCTCTCTCTCTCTCTCTCTCTCTCTCTCTCTCTCTCTCTTTCTCTCTCTCTCTCTCTCTCTCTCTCTCTCTCTCTCTCTCTGTGTGTGTGTGTTTGTGTGTGTGTATGTGTGTTGGTTCGCGTTTCTTTCCTTCTCTTTCTTTTTCACGTTTTATCTCTGCATAGTTTCTAATGATAATGGAATGGATTTCAACGTTTTAACATCACGAATTTTAGCAGTTGTTTGATAAAACTTGATTTTTTTCAAATTTTTTACAAAATTTTTTTGTCATTATCAAAGTTTTTCTAGCCCCAGGAAGCAGGAAACCTCTATAGGCTCTGATGATTCGTTACTGAAAAGTTTTTTTACCATAAAATAATTTTCAACTTTTTAATATCACAAATCTTGTCAATTTTTTTATAAAACGTGCAATTTTTTTTCAAATTTTTATCATTTTATAGGTTTATCTCGACTCAAGAGCCAAGGAACCTCCTCTGTTGTTTGATAATAAGTTACTGTAAAGTTTCTAGATGCAATGGAGTGTTTTTAAAGATTTTAACATTACTAATTTTGACATATTTTTGAAAAATTTTCGGCAATCTTCCTGTTTTTTTATTTTTTTTAGGTTTTCCAGCCTCAAGAGGCAAGAAACCTCCTCTAGGCTTTGGTAATAGGTTACTGCATAGTTTCCAGATGCAATTTTTTGTTTTTCACAATAATAATATCACGAATTCAAGCAATTTTCTTTGAAATTCTTGCAATTTTTTCAAGTTTTTTAAATATTTTTTGATTTTGTTAATTTTTTTCGTGCACCAGGACCTCCTTCTAGGTTTGATAGTAAGCTGTGAAAAATTATTGTTTCAAGCCTATGGATCTTTATGGGCCAGCGAAACTTTTTAAAGCTTGAAATAGGGATACTGGATGGTCTCTTGAGACAATGGAATGGTTTTCTGAAGAATATAATATCACGAATTGTAGCAAGATTTTGTGAAAGTTTGCTGTTCTTTAAAATTTTTGAATATTTTTGTCCTTTTCTGAGTTTAACGATTGTTACTGGCCAACAAGGCTTTTTATGTCTTGCAGAGAGGTTAGACGAAAAAATTCCAGAGTCGAAAAATTTGAACATTTTCTTCACTGCGATATGTGAAAACTTTTCTTCTGAATTTTGCGCTTTTAGTTTTCTATGTGATTTAGTTACTAACAAGGCTAGAAAACTTAATTGTAGTTTCGAATCTCATCATGGAAAAAATTCCTAGTTCTCTCATTCTCTGTGTTGGTTGGCGTTTTTTTTCCTTCTCTTTGTCCTTAACGTTTCATATCGCACTCTATCTCCTTAACTCTTTTGTTGATGCCGCACTTCAGCGGCTGTTATTTGGCGTGAGGTCATCGTCTATTTCCCTAACCTCACGCCCCTTCAATCAAGGTTAAGCTAACCTCACTAAATAGTGGCTAGGTACTGACGAAGTCAACCGCTCGCCGGTTGTTTGAGAGCAATTCGCCCGACGTTAGTCGGTTATGTTTGGATTTTTTATTTCGTCAAGACTTTTGTTACTACCATATGGCGTCACAATCACTTTAAATCTGCTTTTTGTTCATTCGTGCATGCAATTTTAACTGATTTGCATGAGCGAGATTTTTTTTAGTTCATTTACGTGATTAGGTTTTTGGTCAAACGTGACTTACTTCTCTCAAAAATAACTTCCTCTCTGAAATTAACTTTTCTTTATTTAAATGCAAAGATATAGGGTCGAGTAAGTGCGTGTCACTCTTATTGAAGGGTATTTGAGGGCAACTAATAGAAGGAGCAATAGGTTTAACAGATTCTTTATCAAAATATAACATCTCAGCTATTTGAAAAAAAAATGTTTTTTGGTCTGGTTAATTTACAGATTTTCAGACTTCAGATCTACTAAGCTATTGCGCCTATTTTCTTACAATCTTCCGGCTATGTTTTGCATGCTTGGCATGCTCAATTGGTCGGTTGGTCAGTTTGAAGATGTTTTGAAATTTTTCCTTTCTATCGGTTTGTATCTTGGATATTATTATTATTATTATTATTAAATTGACTTGGTACCCGCGATGCGGGAATCACTTTGTTAACTAATTAGAAACAGGACCAATTAACAGGATACTGATAGTATTTAAAGTTCAAAGCCTTTAATTTCAACAGCGAGTTCAGCTGTTTCCGAAATAACACTGTTGGACATGTCCAGTCAAAAGTTGAGATGTCATTTCGCTGAGAGAGAACATTTGCATATTTCACAACTCTCAAGACAAAATACTCTTCGAATTTGACTGATTTCGTCCAATTAAAATTGGTCTTCAAAAATTGTTTTGCTGCAGAACGGTTACTGCGTGGTCCCTTGAAAACTTTCCAATAATCATCAAACTTAAGGGCAGTATCACAGTTGTAAATTTTGTTCAGCATAAGAAGATCATTTCGAACCAAAAGAAAACTGATCGGCAACAAATTGTTGGAAATGAGGCTCTGATTGTAGTCACTATCTGTAAAAAATTTCTTATTCAAAGCCCACTTGAGCGCTCGTCTTTGCATCTTTTCGAGTTTTCTGCAATTTGGCCAATTCGAGAACCATACATTTGACGCGTACAGGAGAATTGATAAAATGTAACTTTTGTATAAACTTACTTTTACTTTCGTATTTGTAGAAAAAGGAACGTTTCTCTTCAAGAAAAAAAACTTTTGTTGTGCCTTTGACAGCCGCTGATTGATATGACTGTCCCATTTCAAGTTATTAGTAATTACTACACCAAGATCATTCACCGAAGATTTGCATGTAATTTCTGTATCGTCTGCATACAAGTGGACACTACACTGATCTAACTTTTTTACATCAAAACATATAGCTTCAAACTTTGCATTGTTGAATTGCATTCTGTTTTCTTTTGACCATTTAATTGCTTTGTTTAAATCATTTTGTAGTGAAAATAAATTCATTTGACTTCCAATAATTTTTGTGTCATCGGCGAAAAGATATGTGCTGTTCTCCATTAGAGATGGAAGGTCATTAATGTACACAGCAAACATAAAAACCGCAAACACTGAACCCTGTGGACCACCACTCGTAACAGCTAACTCTGACGAATAATCATCTTTAACAAACACGCACTGCGTTCTATTTGACAAATAATCTGCAAAAAACTTGAGAAATTGGTTATCAAAACCAAAATGCGTAAGCTTCAACAAAATTGCATTGTGATTAATTGTATCGAACGCTTTTGCAATATCGAGATAAACGCTTAAAGCAGACTCTTTAGCATTCAAACAACGAAAAATTTTTTCACAATACTGGATCATTTGAGTGATAGTAGAATGCTTGGTCCTGAAACCGTGCTGGCGATTGTCTAAATTTTTCCATAAACGATCCCTAAATTTTCTATACAGTAATTTCTCGAAAATTAGGGAGAGCGCGCACAACATTGACACTGGTCTGTAATTTTCTATGTCAATTCTCGACTCTTTTTTATGCAGGGGTTTAATTATTGCTTTCTTCCAGCTCTTTGGAAATTCTTGCTGAATTATAATTTTGTTAAATATCTCAGTAACAACTGGGACAATGGCAGGTGAAAACGTTTTCAATAAGATTGGCTGCAATTTATGGTAGGACTCAGAACCCGAATGACAACTAAAGATCATTGATTTTACTTCACTGTTAGTGAAATATATATCTTCTAGACAAATTGTGGGGTCTGCTGAAGCGAGTGGCACTGAAAGAGGGCTCGTATCCTCTCTGAAAACAGATGCAAAATGTTGATTGAAAGCATTGGCAATTTTCAACGGTCCAGAAATACTGTTTCCAGCAAACTTCATCTTAGTGGGCAGATCAGGAATACGACGAAAGCTCTTAAGATTTTGAAAAACTTCTGTCAGAGTTAAACCTGCAAAAGAGTTCAGATATACTGTCTTATCTAGTTCAAGTGAATCAGCTAAATTCTTTTCAAGCCTTTCAATTATGTTCTTATCTTTTTGACGTCGTCGAGCTGTATTTAGAACATTTTCTGCGTGAATGGAATGAGACGAAAAGTAGTAAGGAGCTTCCCTTCGCCTTCTCGTTTTCCGAGGAATAAAAGCCATACAGCAAAAGTTGATTTCATCATAAAAATGTTGAAGTGTGTGGTTTATATCTCCAGCTGAGGCATCAAAGTAACTGAATCTTTCAGCAATTTTGGGAAGATTCGCTTTTCGGAAAGAATAAACTGATTTTGATTTCTCAACCTGGCTGCTAGAAAAATTTACTTCAGCGCTAATCATTGGGTGATCGGAAAACGTTGCATGGATATGAGCAAAAGAAATAGTGTCAGGGAAAACCGCAAGAAAGCAATCATTTTTAACGTTTTTGTCCTCTATGAGAGAGCAAAATCCGTATTTCCGAAAAACCTGGCAAAATGTTTTTTCATAGGCATTATTACTGCTCAGGAGACTCCAATCAATTCCAGGAAGGTTTACATCACCTACTATGAGCACATTGATGAGATCTAAATTGTTTTTAAGAACTTTTTCATGAGCCGAACTAATAATTTCGTGTAAGTAAGTATCAAACAATTTTACTTCTAAGCGATAAGGCGATTCATGAGGTGGATTGTAAACATTTATAACAATTATTGCCTGCTCTAAATTGCAAAAGAGAGCCGAAGTTGCAAAGTCAACAGGAGATTTAGCTTGGATTGTTTCACTGTGAACATTAATTTCTGTTTTCATACCAATAACAACTCCTCCATGGCTACCATTACATCGATCAATTCTACTAACTACGCTATAAAAGTTTGAAATGAAGACACATGTGTCATCAACTCTCGAATCAAACCACGTTTCACTCAGACAGATAATATCGGGTTTATGAACTTTGAGATGAATATCAAGGCTAATTCTTCGATTAATATTCAGCAAGGATCTACAGTTTAAGGACGAGATTTTGATGGCTGGTAGTCAGGACGTATGGACGTTTTGATCTGTAGAGGATTGCATACTATTCGGGTTAAAATTTTCAGCGATAACTTTTCCCTTATAAAATAACTCTTGACCTTTAATGGAGAAACTGTGTTTTTCGTAGCCAAAATTGTTTATCAGACTTGTCTTCCGCTGATATAGTGTTTTTTCCTTTTATGTGCTATGGTTTGTGTAATAAAGGTCCCTGATATAAATGCTGCCGCAGAATTGAATAGAACATGTCATATAATTTTATCTCAAAGTAAAAGCGGCGTCGCTAGCTTTTCCAAATCATTTATATTTAATAACCGCCCTCAGCTTTTCGGCTGGCTATTATAGCGCTCCTAATTTTTCATTTCAGAAATTTTGAATTGTATTGGGGCGCTGGTTTTTAAAGATCTGCTCACACGTTTGTATGTTTTTTGGAGTCAAATTGGAGTAGTCATTTGGCCACGCCAAAGAAGTGAGGTGAGTGGTTTTGCGGCGTGCAATTTTCACTCGCATTCAAGCAGTGTAAGAAAACATTGTTTGAACAAAATTAGCATTCTCTATTGTTATTTTTGTTTTCACAAATCCGTTCATAGTCCATTCTGGTTTTTGTTTATAATCAATGGATTCCTTTGAATTGTTGGTGAGGGCTTGTTGTGATTTTTTTACTTCGTCGATTTTTTTTCGCGAGTTCACCACGTGTTCTTAACCTTAATTCACAACGTGTTCAACATTTCGCGTGAAATCTTTTCGACTTTTGTAGGCTTCAAGGTCATTTTAAGCAGCAGTTGCTCAGCAAAGCAATTCAAAATGAATAGAGTCGGTATAAAAAAACGAAATCAAAAATGGAAATTTGATAAACCCAGAGCGCAATTTTACATGCACGATACTTGAACTTTGTTCTTATAAGTCTTTACAGAAGTTTTTTCAACTACAAAGTGACGTCAAAATAGTTCGCTTTTAAAAATTTTTTATGAATCAATTTTTCATTTATTTGTTTTAATCCCAATTGTGGTTATGAGAATCAACGGCGGCTATTTTCCGGCCATCTGCTGGGTATGTTTCTGTATTCAACGGTAGGCATGTCTTTTTCGCAGCTGTATTCCGCAACCTTCCGGCTATTTTGCTACAAATAGAATTCCAGTTCTTTAGTTGCGTGTTTCATGGAAAAACGAATCTTCAAATGGCATGACAATGATTCTAAAATTGGTTTAGTTATATTCAATATAATGTCTGCATTGAAATTTTTCCGGGTCATGTCAATTTATTTTATGGCCATAGATGTTTGGGTTGTGACTATTTCAAACATTATTTGATACTACGCTTGTTGATTGTAACACGTGAAAAGTGAATTAGATCTTTATAATCTTGAACTCAACAGCGTTTGGTCCCTTTAGCCTATTTGGTGAACACCGCTGTGTATTTTAGACAAATCAAGTCTAAGCTAAGTCTATTTTGCGTTGGACTGAGTAAATTTAAAGGTAAATGAATTAGCTTTATGATATAAGACAAGGCATATTGACGTTTGCTGTATCGAAACAATATTAATAGCTAGTTGACATCTGCAAAAGCTTTTGTTCTTAACTTGAGAGCGTGAAAAACATTTGATAAATGATGTATGTCAAAGAGTATCAGGCCCCAAATTTTCATGTTCAATGACGACAGTTTGGCCTTTCTAAACTTTTTTTTTCTATATTAATCCTGATATCGTTTTCTTCTCTTCTTGTGCCTATTTTGCACCCCAAAAAGTTTCCACAAATTAAAAGAAATTTTATGCAAAGCTGCTGTCCAGGAAGATTGAAAACACTTTTAAATTGGCTTTTCAAAATCTTTCCCTGTAAAAAAGTGAGCAATTTTTTTTGTTCACATATGGCTTTTTAAAACAGTTTTTTTTCAACTTTTTGGTTAAGAGGTTTGATAACGATTCTATTAATTTTTAATTTTTGGTTTGTTTTGATAAAGGTTTGAAAGTTTTTAGTAGTTCATTAAAAGCCACCGTCAGCCTTTCAACGGCTTTTACTTAGGCGCTGTCCTTTTCTACAATCCGAAGAACTTGGGTTGTATTGTTGCCCTGTCTTTCTTTACAATATAAATACTTTGGGCTATGATGTGTTTTGCTAAAATTGAGAACACTACTTTGAAGTTCTTTTATTTGCAGTCTTTTCAAGGAAAAACTGGCAGAGCGGTCCTTTAATTTTTTTTTCATAAACAATCATAAATTGCAACAAAATCTTAGTTCAAAATCAACTGACAATTAACTTGGTTAACATGATATTCTCATCAACACAGCAGATTAGCAGTTAATTTAATCAAATATCAGCAGTCCGTTTCTTTTCTTCACAACAAGAAAAAGGCCTCTTGCAATATGCTTTTGTTCTCCCCACTTAGATCAGGTCAGAACAAAAACTTGTGATCTTAGGCATTAACTTCGCTAGAGGTCTTTCTTCTGGATACATCATGTAGTTTTTCGGGATGATGACATTTTCAAATTGAGCCCATTTGAAGTTGCTCGCACCATATTCAATTTGATTTTAGTTTGATGCACCCACTCATTGGGTGACAAAAACATCAGAGCGCTAATAAATGGCGTTAAAATTTGTTGCCCCTGCTGATTGGGTTGACTTATAAAACAGATTTTTGAATCCATGCCAGCTGACATTTATTCTACAAATACGCTGTCCTCTCAAGTATCGTGATAAATATTTGATAACTTTTATCCGATTACAACTGGATGTCAACATATTTCTTTAAGGAATAAAAGCTCCATCTTCATAGCGAAACGATCTCCATTTAGATCTAGTTCCTCTTATGCACAGATTTGAAGCCCTTAAGATTGCGAAATTCAATCTCAGTTTGACCCAGTTCATGATAATGCTGTAGGGTTTATCCCACTTAGAAGCGAGTCTGTCCGCCAGTCTTCTGAGAAAAATTTTGCTTTCTCTGGCCATCATGCCGTCAACACTGAAAATTAACGGAGTAAATGCGATATGTTTTTCATGGCAAGCCTCTGAGTATTTTCTCCTCTTTTCGTCAGCGCAGCTTTCCAACACATCCTCTGGATTTTGTTGCTGTAAGATTTAGCCTCAGTGTCTGTGACACCAATATCAAACGAGGCATTTTCTTGCGGGCTCCAGACACCTCTTATGAGAAGATCGGATCTTAAAGCTTTCTGATTTTCTGAATGTTCACGAATTACTGTTTTTTTAGTGTAAGTCCATGCAAGGCACGATAAGTCTCCCAATAAATCTCTAATTTCATTATGCTTTTGTGTAATCAGGCCTCCTTTTTTGCAGATTAGGGCATGCTGAACATGGAAATCTTCACCACAACCGACACATTTCACGGAAGTTTGCTAGGCGTAAACCGTATCTTAGCGCCATTGAATCCTGGAATTCGTTCTTCGACAAAACAAAATTGTCTCTCTCTCTCTGACACTTTTGCGGTTAACCAACAAGAGTTTCCCGTTTTGAAATTCCGCTCCATTCTTTTTCTCTCTGGTGTGCATGCTTGTTCTAACAAAGCCTTATATGTTTTACTCTGCTGGGACTCATTTTCCTGCTGAAAACTTTGTTTGCTGCTGCGAACGTGAGTTTTGTGTGCGTCGACGTCCAATGCCGTTCCATTCACAATAGAATCCGAAATCAGTGAAGATGTTTTCTTGGACATTTCAAACTGTTCACTCGCTTTTACCACTGGGCCAGGAATACCTAATCCTCCATTCTTAGCAGACAAACTGAACAGGCTACGTTGGTGATTACTCACTTTATAAATGTTAGTTACTGTTGATATGAACTGAATTTTTATTGAATCTTCTATTGGTTTCAAAAATTCATCGCAACCTGGGACAACCCTCATGAGAAAATTCCATTCGGCCTGGACTGATTTAGTGAACACCGAGAAACTCTCATGAGGGCAGAAATTGGCCGCAGCGCTCAAAAGTTGAATATTAGCCTGCCAATTTTTTATTTCATGAGCAAATTCTTTCATGGTAGTTTTATCGCCAATGAAGCCTCCAAGATAACGTTTTCCAGTTACAATTTTCAAACCGGTTTGCTCAAAGCAACTCTTGGCTTCATCAACATGATCTGGATGAACAATAAGGAAGCTTTTTTTGGCTCAGGGTAGTATCCATACTTTGGCCCCTCATCAACTACTTGTTGCAGCCACTGTTTTAAGTCATCGAACTTTGCACAAGCCGCGGCATCATCTGCATAAAACTTTGTTTATGTTTCGTCGGGTTGTGCAATTTTTGTATTAAAGGCAATAGAGCAACACCATAAAACAGCATTGAAAGAGGATCGCCTTGAGTTGTCCCTTCTTCGCTGCGGATAAAAACATCAGTATTGCTCAGCACAAGTTTAGAGCTTTCCTGGTAACTATTGTACAGAAAAGTGGAAGCTCTGGACCAAAGGGTTCTAGCGTTTAGAAGTGCGGAACTTCTGTTTATAGAATTGAATGCATTTTTTGCATCAAGCAGCAACAGACCAAAACCATTGGAGGACTTTTTCTCAAACAGCTCTCGAAGTCCATGAATCGATCCCTCAATTCCACATGACACTCCACCCGCAAGCTGTTCTGATCCAAGCGCATACGCCAAGTCATCACCAGTTAAGTCGGCTACTGCTTTACCGAGTAATCTTCGCAAAGTTTCACCAATGCCGATTGGCCTGACTCCTGTCTGTTTATCTAATGCAATCGACATGAGAACAAGGCTTTGATTTTACGCCACGAAATGATTTCGTTTGCGAACAAATTTCCTAGCTGAGAAACTAGGTCTCTCAATCTGGAGCTTTCGAGGCCAAACCTAATTCACGCATCAAACCAGTGGTTGGCGTCTGATCCAGAGGGTCCTGAACTACCGAAAAGTTTCCGGGCTTGTTTTTCAACGGTACTACTCGTTATATTCAGTCTTTCCAGAGGAGGAAGTTCTGATATGTTGAATGTCCCCTCAAATAATAGTGAAGCTTTCGGGTGCTTTTCTTGCAGAATTTCGGTTACAGTTCTTCCGTCTATTAAATCAGAAGGCTTAAGAACACTCGTTCCGTTTTTGTCTGCAAGTAACCTTGTTGCATTTTTGATGTTCGCTTTTTTGAGTTCTCACAGCTCTGCTAGAGAATTGAGTACATCTCTTAAAACCTCATCGGTCATAACTGTATGCTGCTTGAGTTTTTCTGCCAATTGCAGATAAATCCAAACTGAATAGGAGTTTTGCTTTGTATATGTTTTTATCGTGACCAGGAATCCAGATTTCAGTGTTCTTATGGACGAAATACTCGTCGGGGATTTCTTGGTTTTCGCTATCACTGAACTCGGCGAATTCGAAAACTGTCTGGATCTTTTTTGTTGTATCAAGCTGATCAGCTTGCTCAGAACTAAGTGTGTTGTGCATGGTAAACAACAATTGGACGCAAAAACAGTGAATAAATAAGCGGTTTCCGGTTTCAATCAAATTTAACTGGGTGTTTGTTAATTTATCTCGATTCGTGTCTATCGTGAAACCATAATCTCTGCAATTTAAATTGAAAGAACCGCAAGAAAAACTCACTTTTTTGGTATCTTTTTGTTTTCCCTTTTCCGACTTGTGAATGAAGAACGCGATTTGGGGAATAATTTGGGACAATTGTTTTCACAGGCAAACCGCCTCAGAAAACTTGGGGGGACAGCCACCACAGGAAGCTTACTTGGAGGGTGGGGGTGGGACAAATGTTGTGACTCCTGACGAATGAAGTCTATGGCAACCGCCGCAACAAATACGTAAAAAGTATTAGAAAAGGAAGGATCTCACCGGAGAACTGATATAAAGATCTTCGTATAGCCCGAATAGCCACAAATAGATTCCACGTGCACTCCACAAATAAATAATCAGGACGCAAAAACGGGGGGGGGGGGCAAAAAGTACTTATATCGAGCTCAAGTTTCGATAATTTTCTCCTTTTAGCTGCTGAATTTGCTTAACAACCTAAAACATTTGGCTCGATTGAATTAAATTGAATGAATTCGTGATAAAGGCGTTTTCAGTCAGTATGCTTGTCAATCAAAACTACCCTTTATGAAGAATTCAGTTGATCTGCGTATACCTGCTCTGATGGATACTTACCAAAGTACGTAATATAATTTAACGGCAACCTCAAATAATTCATTGCTACCAGTGATTTTCAGGTACGGCCAGCTACTAGAGCGTAAAGTTAAACAACATGTTGCAACTGGTGGTCTCCGATCAGCGTTGTCTCGGTTGAAGAAAGATCTGAGAAGCCATTCGTTCAACGTTGAGCTATCTCAGATTTCCGGAGAGGCGATTGATGGATTAGCTGAGTCCTGTCAAGTGGTCGATCGACCCAGCTCCCTCTTATTACGGTATATTAGCTAACTCTGATCAGCTGAAATTCTCAACTTTAAACCTTTTCTGCCCTACCCGCGACTTGAAATTGTGGGATTGATAACAGGTGCGGGCCATATTTTTTTAATAGCCGCACAGCGATAGCTGGGGCTATTATTGGCCTTCTCTTGGTTTTTTACAATTCAAAGAATTTGAATTGTATTGGGCGCTGTCTTTTTTTTAAAGATCTGTTCACACATTTTCATGATTTTTGAAGTCAAATTGGAGTAGTGATTTTGGTCACGCCGAAACAGGAAGTGGAGCGAAAAAGCGAGTGGTTTTGCAGCGTGAAATTTTTTCGCTCCAAATTTAAAGTAGAGTGAGAAAACGGTGTTTGAACAAAAATTCGCTTTCTCGCTAGTGGTTTTTTGTTCACATGCGGCAATTTCACTTTGATTTTTACTGTTTTTTCGATTTTTTGGATCGGATTTTTTCTAAATGGTTTTTCCAATCCATTCATAGTCCGTTCTAGGTCTAGTTTTCTGTTTAGTCAATGAAAATTCTTTGAATTGTACGTCAGGACTTGTCCTGCTATGTTTTTTATTTCGTGGTCATGATTTTTGTTACGACCATATGACGTCACAGCCACTTTTTGTTCATTCGTTCATGCAATTTAAACTGAATTGCATGTGTGAAGTCATTTTTCGCTCTTAGTGGAGCGAGTTTTTTTGTTCATGCGCGTGATTAAATTTTTGGTCACACTTGACTTACCTCACTCTCAAAAATGACTTCCTCACTTTGAAATTGACTTTTATTTACTTTAATTCAAAGAGATAAGGTCAAATGGGTGTGTGTCACTCTAAATGAAGGTTATTTGAGATCAGCTAATAGAGGCAGCAATAACTTATACAGATTTTTAATCAAATTATAACAGATCAGCCTTCAATGAAAAGACGAATTTTTTGGTCTGTCTTTTTTACTGTTTTTTTAGACTGCCGATCTACGAATCTATTGCGGCTATTTTCTGGCAATCTGCCAGCTATGTTTATTTTATTATCGGTGGCCCTCAAAGCATGTGTAGATTAATTCATTGAGCCCTTTTGGTCTTTTTAGCCGCAATATGTTGGATATGAAATGGTATTGGCTTAAGATAACCTATTGATAAAAACTTGCTTTTTTTCACCAATTGTAGAATAGCAACACCTTATATTCAAATTATGGACACTTTTCTTGGAATTTGAGTGTTCATGAAATAGTTTACTTTATACTATCGTTTTGTAAATGGGGAGTTATTTTCTGCTTTAAATATAATATTTTCTTACAACCGTTTTAGGAGTCAAATACTGCATCTAAGAGAGCAGCAGCGGTCGCTAAAATCTGAAGTAGCGGAGAAATTGAACATACTGAACGAGCTTACAACTGCCATCTCTGCCAGCTGTAACTCTACCCATCAAAACATGTCTGCACAAATGAAGAAAGATCGTCTCGGCAATTTCATTGACCAGCAGAATAAGGTTAGTGAGGAAAACGGTTAACAAAATCATTGCTGTCCTAACCCGTCATTTTTGGGAACTGCGAATCTATCACAGTAGTTCTCTCATTAGAGCTCTCGGAATATAAAATTATAAATTTGTAACACACTTAGTTTTCAAATCATTGGCAATTTCTCAAAGGCTTGTCTCACCTTTTCCGGCTCAATAGTTAGATTAAATTGCCAGGTCTTATTATTAGTCGCTTTAAAACCATTGTTAATTGCTCTCAAACGAAGTTTGTAGCAATTATATTAGTCCTGTTGGTCTTTTTTTATGCGATTTTTCGCTTGACCAATTTTTCGTCTGACGCTTTTGACTTTTCGTCCTCAAAAACGGGATAAACAGGTAGCGCCCAGCGGGCATTAAGTGCTCTTAGAGCCTTTCAGCTCTGTTTCAGCTCAAACTGTTTTGGAGACTTATACTTATACTTATGGTGTGAAGGGCGGTTCTGAGAGGTTGAGAACCCCCCCCCCCCCCCCCCCCCCGTTGACCCCCATCCCCACCGCGCTGTTGCCCCCCCCCCCAACCCAGTGTTGCCCACATCAGCCCCCAGTGCACAACGAAGCCAACCGCTCGCGGTCGTTTGAGAGCAATTCGCCCGACGTTAGTCGGTTATGTTTATCCTCGCAAGTAATGTGTATCTGGCTGCGATGGAGCCTGAGGAGTAGAGATACACTATATCTATCCTATCTATCTATTTATCCATCCATCAATTAACATCTACGAGGCCGAGTTCTTTGTGTAGTCAATAAAAATTTATCCGAAGTGTAGTTCAGAAGTTGCCCTGCTAACACGTTTTAATGATTCTTATTGTATTATAAGACTTCAATTACTTTCTAAGGGTATACACGATGTTGATAGAATGGTAGCATAATGATAAAAATGATACAAATTAGGTAAAAATAGTTAGAAAGTTAGAAGCAACAATTGAACAAAAATCATTAAAAAAACTGCATCTACACCTAAGGTAACATGTGCAAGATAAGTCATAATCGCAGTTTTTGAATACGCAGATAACGATTTTTAATTGCTCAATGGGCAGATAACGATTTTTAATTGCTCTCGAATGAGAAGCAATTAAAGTAAACGTGTGCGTCTTTTTTTATGCAACTTTTTCGCTTGACCGTTTTGTGCTTTTTTTTCTTTGACTTCTCAAGTGACTTTCACGCATGTCTTCTTGATTTTTGAGTGATTTCTATAAAGTAAACTATAATGTAAACTATTTCATGAACACTCAAATTCCAAGAAAAGTGTCTATACTTTGAATATAAGGTGTTACTAGGTGAAAAAAATATCAATCGGTTGTCTTGAGCCAAACCCATTTCATATCCAACATACTGCGCTAATGCCTCTGTCGAGGTGACGAAATCGGACTCCGGAGGTCGGTGTTCGGATCCTACCATCTATTGATGTTTTCGCACCCATAAGGAAATTTCTTCAGACCCTGAATTAAATTGCGTCGCCTGTCATTTGAGACTGAAATCTTTGCGCTCTTATTTCAAAGTAGAATAAGAAACCGGTGTTTGTACAAAATTTCGATTTCTCGTTAGTAGTTTTTAATAGCCGCCCTCATCTTCTCAGCCGGCTATTTTAGCGCTCCTATTTTTTTTTACTTCGTCGAATAAAAAAATGTTTCGCTTTACCTCATTTTGCCGCCTTTTCAACATTTTGCGTGAAATCTTTTTGACTTCTCTAGGCTAGTTTCTCTCTTCTCTCTTTCTGCTAAAAGTGATTTTGAACATCAGTTGCTCAGCAAAGCAATTCAAAATGAACAGTCAGTATAAAAAATTGAAGTCAGAAATAGAAACGGGATAAACCCATAAAGCCCAATTTTAGATGCCCGCTATTTGAACGTCGGTCCTATAAGTATTAGTTACCTCTCTCTAATGCTGATTGTTTTTGATAGTAGCCCCTGTAGCCTCTCTCTAAGAAACAGAAGTATGTTCAACTACGAAATGCCATCAAAATAAATCGGACTTAAAAAAATTTTTTTGTACGAAAATCTTTTTTTTTTCAATATCTTCTGTTATTTCAATCCCAGTCATGCTTATTGGAATCAACGGCGGCTATTTTCCGGCAATCTGCCGGG
Source organism: Convolutriloba macropyga (assembly GCF_964194025.1). Classification (NCBI taxonomy): domain Eukaryota; kingdom Metazoa; phylum Xenacoelomorpha; order Acoela; family Convolutidae; genus Convolutriloba; species Convolutriloba macropyga. The sequence continues at coordinate 25,897,023 of NC_134478.1, read as the reverse complement.
TATGTTTGTTCACTTGCGGCACTTTGACATCGAATTTTACTGTTTTATCAGTTTTTTAGTTGTTTATTTTTGAAATGGTTTTCCTAATCGATTCATAGTCCATTCTATGTCTTGTTTTTCAATTGAGTCATTGAAAATTCTTTGAATTGTGTCATTTTTATTGGGTATCACCCATAAGGAAATTTCTTCAGAGCCTGAATTAAATTGCGTCGCCTGTCATTTGAGACTGAAATCTTTGTGCTCTTATTTCAAAGTAGAATAAGAAAACGGTGTTTGTACAAAATTTCGATTTCTCGTTAGTAGTTTTTGTTCACTTGCGGCACTTTGACATCGAATTTTACTGTTTTATCAGTTTTTTAGTTGTTGATTTTTGAAATGGTTTTCCTAATCCATTCATAGTCCATTCTATGTCTTGTTTTTCAATTGAGTCATTGAAAATTCTTTGAATTGTGTCATTTTTATTGGGTATCATTGAAAGGATCAAGTATTGCCTTCCAGAGTAAAAGTTTTAGGAGTTTTAGCATTGATGTTTTGTTTAGTTTATTTGAACTTTTTGGTTGCTCAACTCTTGAGACTATTTCTTTTTGACTGTCATTGTTCAGTTGAGCTGCTGGTCAGATACATCAGTTTTCAGTTTGTCATTCGATTCTTTAGATTTTATTTCGGGACTTGTCATGCTATGTTTTTTGTTTCGTCGTCTAACGCATTTTTGTTTTTCCTTTGTTCACACAGCAAAGCTGAAGTCAATTTTTCTGATTTATTTTCTCTCACTAACGGCTTTTGTGCGCATGGCGTTATTTTTTACTCTCGTTTTTAGGTCATTTGCGTGATTAGATTTTGATCATACGTGACTTAACTCACTCAATAGAATGACTTTTGCGCTTTAAATTTTAAGTTCAATTTGAATTAGTTTAAGGTCAAAGGAACTTATGAGGAAGGTAAACAGTTTCTCAAGTCTTCAGTTTTGGGCCTTAGTGTCGTTAAACTGAACATGCGGAAGTGTCCAATTGTATGACTAATATTTCGTATTATGTCGGATGTTCTCATTTTATTACTTGCTCTAACGATGTATTGTTCTTTTATTTGAGTCGCGTTTTTCTTTCTTTATGGGGTCGTTGTCTGATCAGTTTAACGTTTTGTGATGCGTATCTTGGTGATCGGAGTAGCTTCCATTGCCTTTTGTACGCAGCTAAACTGAGCATGGTGTGAAGGGCAGTTTTCGTTGTGATTGGGAGGTTGTGATTGTCAAGGGAGGTTCTTAGAATTTGAATTTTATTAGAGCGCTGTCTTTTTAAGACTTGAAGACGAGTATTTGAGAAGTATCTTTTTACAACCCGAAGAGGCTTTATTAATTGTTCTTGAACGAAGTTCATAGCAACTATTGTAAACGTGTTGGTCTTTTTTATGCAAATTTTTGGCTTGACCATTTTGGGCTTTTCTTCTAGAACATTCTTTGACTTCTCAAGTGACTTTTTCACGCTTTCGTTCTTCATGTTTGAGTGATTTTTATTGCTCTCACTCCAAAGTAAAGCTTGTTGCTAACATAAAGTCGGTTACAGCAAAGCAAAAACAAGGGCTTGATAGCCGAGTGATCAGTGCATCTGGTGATAGATCGGGAGGTCAGTGGTTCGAATCCCGGCGGGGTTAAAAGTTTTCTACCCGACTTTCGTTCGAGAGCAATTGTTCCGACATTTGTCGGTTTATGTTTGTTTAATTGCTCTCAAACGAAAGTTGTAGAAACTATATTAGTCCTGTTGGTCTTTTTTAGTGCGGTTTTTTGCTTGACAGATTTTTCGTCCGACTCATTTGACTTTTCGTCCTGAAAAACGGGATAAACAGGTAGCGCCCAGCGGGCATTAAGTGCTTTTTTAGAGCCTTTCAGCTCACTAGTCTCCAAGTATGCGATTAACAGAAACTGTTTTGGAGACCTATACTTTTGGTGTGAGGGGCGGTTCTTTGAAATTGAACCCCCCCCCCCCACATCAGCCACCCTCCCACTTCACCCCCTCTCAATCCCCAGCCGTGCACATTCAGGCCGTAAGCGCCCTTACAGCCAAAAACCACCCACCCACCGTTGCCCCAGCACTGCTGTCCCCCCTCGCTGCACCCCCTCCCCCTGCACTGCACCCCCTCCCCCTGCTGCGCTTACCTCACGCCCCTTCAATTAAGCTAAAGCTAGCCTCACTATACCGTGGATAGCTACTAACCAAGCCAACCGCTCGCGCCGGTCGTTTGAGAGCAATCCTTCCAACGTTAGTCAGTTATGTTTTGTTTTCAATAGCCGCAAAGCGATAGCTGGGGCTATTGTTGGCCTTCTCTTGATTTTTTTTACGACGCGGAGTGTTGGTTGGGCGTCTTTTTTCGAGCATTAATTTTGATAGGATTTTACAAGCAGGAAGTGAGATGCATGAAAAGAATTCAAAATGCTGAAAAGCAGACAGAAAACAGAATGGTTTTCTGTTCATGTCGCATTTTCGGAATAGATCGAGACAAGTAGGTGTAAAATACGACTGCTAATTGAGCAATGTTTTATAACGTGCGGCATTTTCAAAACATTTTTTTTTTAGTTTTAACTCATGGTGTCTGTATCGTCTACTCAAATTAGTAATAGTCCACTCAAACTAGTAGCTAGAAAATGATTTTTATATTCAATGTTGAGCATTTTTACGATTTTGCGATGTTGGACAGGTTTCTTAGCTGTCTTTGCATTCAAATTTGTATAGCACCTTTGGGAATTTTGTCGTTCAAATTAGCTTTTAAATTGCTCTCAAATGAATAATATTAGTCCTGTGGTCCTTTTTGTTTGATTTTTTGTCTCACCCATTTGACTTTTTGTCCTCAATGCGGCATAACAGGTAGGCCTGGAGGGCATTAAAAGCTCTTAGAGCCTTTCTTAACATACTCTAAGTATGCAATTCAACTAAACTGTTTGGGAGACATAAGTTCAGGGTGTGAAGGAAGGTCCTCAGAGTTTGACTCCCCACCCAACTTCACCCCTAGTGCTAGCCTCCCTAGAAGCTAGTCTTCCTCAACCGTACCTAATGACTGTGGAAGCCAATCGCTCACCATTCGTTTGAGAGCACTTCTCCCGACGGTAGTCGATTGTGTTTTCATTGTTTTGGCTGCTGTTCGATATAATTGGTCTTAATTTTGTTGTTTTTCTGAAAGATAATTAATTCTTTGCAAACTTAGCTGCTTGTCTCGGTTTTTTAAGTTCTTTGCTTTCTCTCGTTGTTCTGTTTGTTTTTTAAATCTTCAGCTTAGAGATATTCTATAGGTTTTGCTCCTCGAAGGCTACACAGGTCACATTTGGGCTGCACCCCCCACCAAGGAGCAGGCTGCAATTAAATACAGCCCCTACTATCCGTTCGAGAGCAATTTTTCCAACGTTAGTTGGTTATGTTTTTGATGTACTCAGTGGCATAACGTCTTCAAAATTTTTAATAGCCGGGAAGCGATAGCGGCTTTTATTGGGGACATCATTTTTTTTAATCCGCCGTCTCCATCGATAAATCTTTCTACCATTGACTTTTTCAGTTTCAGTGACTTCTACTGCTTTACAGTTAAAATTTGTGTGCGGGACGTCATTTGTTCTGCTTTTAGGTCAATTGCGTGACTTACCTCACTAAAAAAATGACTTCTAAACTCACTTAGTGAACTTTAAATTTTATGAACGTTTACTAGTTAAATATCAATAGTGTGCTTCTAAGTATTGCCAAACGTATATGTCATTGTTCTTGAGTATTAGAGTCTTGAATTTTCGATTTAGAATTTTAATTTTGAAAAAGCTGTATTAGGGTTTCCTTAAAGAGCGTATGTGTCTCATAAAAATGACAGTCCGAATCTAACCCAAAATGTCTAGTGGTGTATTAAAAACTGGTGGTCAATCTATCTATCTTATTTCTTGAGTTGATAATAGCCGCCTCAGATTCTCAGATAGCTATTATAGCGCTCCTATTTTTTTACTTTGAATAAAAAATTTTGCGCTTCACTTTAGTTCACACCTTGTTCAACATTTTGCGTGAAATCTTTTTGATTCTCTAGGCTAGTTTCACTCTTCTCTCACTCTGATTAAATAAACTGTTTTTAGACAGCAGTTGGTCAGCAAAGCAATTCAAAATGAACAGAGTCAGTATCAATAAACGAAGTCAGAAATAGAAATGGCCTAAACCCATAAAGCCCAATTTTAGATGCCCGTTACTCTAACTTTGTTCTTAGTTACCATCTCTAATGCTTTTTGGTATTGATTCTAGCCCTTGTTTCGTCTCACGCCGAAACAGTAGTACGATCAGCTCCAAAATAACATCAAAATAGTTCGCACTTCCAAGTGTTTGTGTACAAAAATCATTTTTGTTCATTAGATTTTTGTCTTCTTTCCATCACAATCTTGGTTATGGGAATCAACGGCGGCTATTTTCCGGCAATCTGGTGGGTGGGTTTTTGAATTCCATGGAAGGCCACAAGCGTCTATCGCGGCTATTTTCCGGCAATCTGCCGACTATTTTTCAAAATATCTTTCATGAGGGCTTGTACGTTAATGTTTGTTTTTTTTTCAGATTTTGGGCTATCTTCAGACAGTGCAGCAAAGAAGTGAGACTACATATAAAGCCCTAGAAGAAGAACAGACTCGATTGCGCAAACAGATACTCCATTTGGAGATCTCTGCTTCTCAAGTTAAAGACATGGAAGAATTTATCCTGCACTTAAAGGTGAACATTCCTAGAATACTTTCTTTCTATTACTAATTGAACTTGATTGTTTAATTGGTCAACCGTTACTGATCGACTAAATAACCTAATGACAGTAAGCAGTATCTTTATTGCGGGCTCAACTCTCCAACAAAATGTTTTAACTACAAATACTTCTGAACGTCTTTGTTTCGCCATTTTGATCTTGAGTTCGAGCCGTTTTTCAGGAAGATCTGAGAAGGTTGGGACTCAACGGACAAACAAAACAACGTCTAGCAATTTCTCACAATGACGATTTTGCGCAGAAGATTTGCTCATTAATCAGAGAATACGAGAAGAGTTGCCCAGTTACAACTTCAGATAAATTAAAAGAAGATGATCACATGAAACATATTCCAGACAAATCCAGTTTTATAAAGGATGAACCTTTTCACGAATCAAGTTTTAATGTAGATGGATTGTTGTTTGGTTCTGGTCTTGAGTCTCTCAATAGCAAACAGCTGCTTTTGTCTACTAAGAGTGTCAATCCGAAAACCATGCCGAAACAGGAATTTGTGGTCAGTACAAAGTCGACAGAATTGTTGACGTACGCTGACTTGATGCAATTTGTAAGAAATCTGCAAATCGATGCAGAGCAATGTCATATCGGGGTTTCAGACGAGCGCGCACAGAAAAGAAAAACGTAATTGAAATTCAATATTGTTCATCGGCATATGAATTGAGAAACCAGAAAAGCTTAAGATGCTAATGGTTAAGATGCTACGCAATATACTAACCTTTCTTCTAAAAAGTTTGTTACGAGTAACCGACATATATAATAAATCAACTAGAACAGAGTCGAATAAGAATGACAAAACCATGGATGTAGAGAAAAATTTATCGGTTTTACATTCTAGATTTCATTTTGAAAGTTTATGAATTCTCTACTTTTTGTAGAACCTCTAATGGACTGAAGCTATAAACGAAACGGAAAATTCGATAAGCTTTTCGTCGTTTCATGGTACACCATCACCAAATTGACAAATCTGCGACATCCATTTCAGTACTCCAACGAATATTGGTTTTACTCACGTTTTTGCGACTCGAAGAGGTGTATTAGTATTCTACAGGTTTTTACAATCCAAAGTATTTAGATTGTATTGGTGGGCTCTTTTTTAAGATATTCTTCACGAGTTAATCATTTTGAGGTAAACACGAGCTCTTCAAATTGAAAAATAATATTGACGTCTTTTCAGATAGTCGAATCAATATCTTGCCTCATTTCGCCGTATTTTATTATACAACTTTGTAGCTATGTATTTCACAGATAAATGTTCTTTCTTCGGGAATCTAGGTTCAGCTCTCAGTTTACAATCAGAAGATCTTGTGTTATAATATACAGCGAAAATTGAACAATTGTTGGCAAAACTGCTCACTGTGTCGCTTATATATGGAATTGAGCACAAATTTTAAAAGCTCGTCTAACTGAAGCTCGTATATTGATAACACTGAGTATTTAATTATTATAGCTGCGAAGCTGTAAGCTGAGCGTAGCTATATTGCGGTGCTCCTGGTTTTTTTACGACTCGAAGAGGAGTATTGGTTTTCTCTGTTTTTACGACTCGAAGAGGAGTATTGGTTTTCTCTCGGTTTTTTTTTACAGGAAGTAGATTTGTTCACGCGGCATTTTGACCTAAAAGAGAAAGTGAGAAAAGCTGTCTTGGTGAACAGATTTTCGCTAAGCGAGAGAAGTGTTTTGATCATGCGCTGCGTTTAGTGAATGACTTTTTGACTTTGAAAAGTAGTTTTTGACTGAAATGCACATATAGATAACCGTTTTTAGCCGTTTTTTCGTCTAAGTGGCCCAAATTTTTTGCTTTTAATTTGGTTCCTTGCAGAAATAAGTTTTATTTGATACTATATTGAAATGTAAACCTCGGAAATTGCTGCCACAGTGTTTTACAGAGCCTGAAAATGCGTTTCAAGTTGAAAATTGGCTCATGATTCTTGATTTTTTAGTTAATTTTTGGCTTTTTTCTTTTAATTTCTTCTTTTTTGGATCTTTTAACCGTCTTTTTGTCAAAAATCAGTTAATATGGCTATTTCTTTTTTTAATTCCTATATTCAACGCCTCTTTCTACCTCGATGTAATTTTGTTCCATAAAATTGTACATATGCTAATCCGGTTTTGGTAGTTTTTTCCGATTTTCGTCAGTTTTTCGTTTGTATTTCGGTTGTAATTGCTAGAAATAGTTTTTTGTGCAACATGATGGACTTTAATTTGGTTTCAATAAAAATTCAATCATTTTTTGGCGATAAGTTTTGAGAAAACAGTTAAAACTTTTTCATAAAGGCAGTCTTAACTTAAAAGTTCTTTGACCATTTTTTTTGCAAAATGTTTCAATGTTTCTTATTTATGAATTCTGCTTTTTCCCATTTTTTGGTCTCCTCATTAGGATAGATCTTTGTATCGGATGACTAGTTATCTTTTCTCTGTCTTGAATGCTGAACAATGAAATGTATTCTCGTTTTTCTTGAATTTTTTAAATTGATTTTTAGCTTTCAAAAATCAAGAGTCTTTTTGTTACGGTGTTCCTTACATTGTGCCCATATTCTTGACATTCTAGTTAGTATCATTCTAGCTTTGTCCTGGCACCTAAATTTATTTTCGGTATATTGATTTTTTCGGTTGTAAAAATGAACGATTTCAGTTTTTTCTTAGTTTTTCGTCATTTCTTTGGTGTGCAATTGATTTCATTCTACAAAAGGCAATACTGAGAGTTTGATAGCAAGTTTCTTCCAAAATTTCTCTTTATGACTATTTACTGCAGCTTTCTTCCGGCCTATGTATTAATTTAAACGATTTTTTCCTTTGAATATTCTTCTGCTGCTTATGTCTTTCCTATGATCAATTTTATTTTTGATTTAGTATGAAATCATGTTGTCTAGCTTATGAACAAAAAGGAACAGTATGTGTGTGTTGTTTTTTGACTTAATCGCAGTGATTAAAAGTGTAATTATTGGTGCTTCTGATTCTTAAGTTTGAGGTTTCTTTTTTGAAAAGATTTAACTTAGTTTCTAAGATTATCATCTGCCGTTTGCTTTCGCGATCTTTTTCAGATTAGAATCATGAATTATTTGAGGGCAATTGATGACCTTGTCAGCTTTTTTCAGACCATCAGTTTTTTGACCAGATTATTTCGGATTTTTTAACGTTACGTAACGTTTTCAGTAATATAAAAATTTGCTGCGTTTTGTTTCTCTTGGTGACAGTGGTTTAAGTTTTCTCCAATTTTTAGAGCAGACCTGGGGAGGCAGTGAGTTAACGGTTTAATACAAAAGTTATTGGCTTCTGTTGCTATTACGGTTTTGCTAGTGAAGTTCTGACGCTTCGAGTCGCTTCCGGAATTCTTCCGGCTATTTTTTTTTACATGAAGTAGATTTGTTCACGCGGCATTTTGACCTAAAAGCGAAAGTGAGAAAAGCTGTCTTGGTGAACAGATTTTCGCTAAACGAGAGAAGTGTTTTGATCATGCGCTGCGTTTAGCGAATGACTTTTTGACTTTGAAAAGTAGTTTTTGACTGAAATGCACATATAGATAACCGTTTTTAGCCGTTTTTTCGTCTAAGTGGCCCAAGTTTTTTGCTTTTAATTTGGTTCCTTGCAGAAATAAATTTTATTTGATACTATATTGAAATGTCAACCTCAGAAATTGATGCGACAGTGTTTTGAAGAGCCTGAAAATGCCTTTCAAGTTGAAAATTGGCACATAATTCTTGATTTTTTAGTTTTTGGCTTTTGTTTTTTTGGCTTTTTTTTCTATTAATTTCTTCATTTTGGATCTTTTAACCGTCTTAAAAGATCCAAAAATCCGTTAGTATGGCAACTTCCTCTTGATATTTCATATAAACAACGCCTGCCTCTTTCTACCTCGATGTATTTTTCTTTTACAAAATTGTACATCTGAGAATCCGATTTTGGTAGATTTTTTCCGATTTTTCAGTTTTTTTTTGTATTTTGGTTTTAATTACTAGATTTAGTCTTTTTGTGCAACATGATGGACTTTAATCTTGTTTCAATAATAATTCAATCATTTTTTGGCGATAAGTTTTGAGAAAACAGTTAAAACTTTTTCATAAAGGCAGTCTTAACTTAAAAGTTCTTTGACCATTTTTTTTGCAAAATGTTTCAATGTTTCTTATTTATGAATTCTGCTTTTTCCCATTTTTTGGTCTCCTCATTAGGATAGATCTTTGTATCGGATGACTAGTTATCTTTTCACTGTCTTGAATGCTGAACAATGAAATGTATTCTCGTTTTTCTTGAATTTTTTAAATTGATTTTAGCTTTCAAAAATCAAGAGTCTTTTTGTTACGGTGTTCCTTACATTGTGCCCATATTCTTGACATTCTAGTTAGTATCATTCTAGCTTTGTCCTGGCACCTAAATTTATTTTCGGTATATTGATTTTTTCGGTTGTAAAAATGAACGATTTCAGTTTTTTCTTAGTTTTTCGTCATTTCTTTGGTGTGCAATTGATTTCATTCTACAAAAGGCAATACTGAGAGTTTGATAGCAAGTTTCTTCCAAAATTTCTCTTTATGACTATTTACTGCAGCTTTCTTCCGGCCTATGTATTAATTTAAACGATTTTTTCCTTTGAATATTCTTCTGCTGCTTATGTCTTTCCTATGATCAATTTTATTTTTGATTTAGTATGAAATCATGTTGTCTAGCTTATGAACAAAAAGGAACAGTATGTGTGTGTTGTTTTTTGACTTAATCGCAGCGATTAAAAGTGTAATTATTGGTGCTTCTGATTCTTAAGTTTGAGGTTTCTTTTTTGAAAAGATTTAACTTAGTTTCTAAGATTATCATCTGCCGTTTGCTTTCGCGATCTTTTTCAGATTAGAATCATGAATTCGGGGGGTGGCTTCCGCTGCAATTACGGTTTCGTTGGCGATATTTTAACGCTTCGAGTCGATTCCGGATTTCTTCCGGCTATGTTTTTTGTTTCGTCGTCTGACGCTCTTTTTTCGTTTTACATTTGTTCACACAGCAAAGCTGAAAAAGTCAAATTTTCTGAATGACTTCTTCCTCTCACTAACGGCATTTGCGCGCGTGACGTCATTTCTCACTCGCTCTAGCAAAAGTTTTTTGGTTATTTGCGTAGTTTAATTTGAATTTGTTTAACGTCAAAGGAACTCCTATGTGCAGTAAAGGTCCCTAATAAGAGGCTTCTGTGGAATGAATTTTAGCAAGCTTTACTAATTTATCGCTGAATGTTTTTAGCCTAGTTTTTTTAGCAGCGTCGATTTTTTTCAATTTAGATCTGTCTCTGTTTCTATCTCTATTATACGGCACGCGGGTCTATTCTTTCGCAGCTATTCCGGTAATCTGCCGGCTATGTTAGATCACTCAAGCTATCTGACTTTTAATTTGCTTCAACGAAGTTTGAAGCAATTATTGTAAAAGCTTTCAACGGCCGCCGTCAGCCTCTCAACGGCTATTATTTAGGCACTTGCTTTTTTTAGAAATTCGGCTTACCTTTCGATCACGATTGTCACGCTTGTTTTCTCACTTACCTCACAAAGCTTTAGGCACTTGCTTTTTTAAAATTCGGTTTACCTTTCAATCACGCTTTTCGTTTTACATAAGTCACGATTGTCACGCTTGACTTCTGACTTACCTCACTCACTGTTTCAACTCAATTGAATTTCAAGTCAAAAGAGCAATATCAAAAGAAACATAAAGCACGGTCATTTAGCATTAAGTTATCAAAGCTCATTGAAGTGATTGCTAGCTAGCATTAATATTATGCTTAGCGTTCAGTTTACAAGCTGAAGAGTAATTTTAGAATCTAACCTAATATGCAGACTTTGCACACCAAATAAGAGCTTTTTGACACCAAAAAAATTGTGTCGCTTTCCTCTTAATATTTTCTTTTTCTGTTTCAATCCCAATGTCCGTCAAGCGAGTCAAGGGCTATTTTCCGGCAATTTGCGGGCTATGTAAGTCTTTTTTATGCAAAATTTTTGCTTTACGGTTTTGATTTTCCGAGTGATATTTGCGCCATTGACTTTTCCTCCCATTCTTAAAAGTCAGCAGCTGAACTCAATTTGCGGCAGTTTACCACTAAAAGTCAAATGTCAAGTGTCCGGAAATTTGTGTCATTTTTTCACTTCAAATTTTATTAGCGGTTATAGTGGTATATAATAACCTCTAATGAAAAGTAGGCTGCAATAGATTCCAGCTTCCACTAGTCTTTCGAGAGCAGTTCTTCGGAGGTTAGTCGGTTATGTTTTTTAAAATGAATCAATTTAAAGATTTTTTGCAATTTTGGCTGGCAGTAGTGATGTGTTCCGGTAGCAAGCATACTATATTGATTGACAGGCTCAATATTACTGAAATAAAATTTAAGCAATTGATATTCCGGAACTTGGTGTCCCGGATTTGACGTAACACCGCATAATCGCTTTTGCTTCACATAATCGATATGGTGGAAACAACCTTGAGTAAACTCCTAATTATCTGCAACTTTTTTATTTGATTGCCGTGCCGTTAAGGCAAAAAGGGTTTGCAGCTGTACTCTTTGTTCATTTTTTGGTTTCAGTTAACGCTTTTGTTCATATTAGTTACCAACTTCTTTGTTTGAAATTTTTTACGCCTTCCAAGTCTTCTTATGTCTCACCAACTGTGCATCCAATGCTTTTTACGCTTGGGTCATCTGCAAATTTATAACATCAAACTATTTACAAAATAGGGGGATGTCGTTTTCATAGAGAATAAACGGGACAGGTCCCAGTATCGAACCCTGAGGTACACCACATTTAAAACTCTCAATCTGAACAAGTGCCATATGTCAACTATCTACGCTCTGCAACTTGAATAAGACCGAAACCGGTCTAAATATCTACCTCTCAATTCATCAATCTCTTATTTCAAGTGGTTATATTTTTTAGTGGTTATGGTGGTATATAATAACCTCTAATGACTTCATTGGAAGGCACCCCAGAGAATTTACTTACCCCGCCCCCGACTGAATTATGCTGAAATAGATTAGAGCACCCTGTTAAAGAGCAATTCTTCCGACTTGAGTTGGTTTTGTTTTAAAGGCAGCTGGCAGCCTCTCAAACGGCTATTATTTAGACGCTCTCATTTTCAAATTCAAAGAATTTGAATTGTATTGGGGCGCTGTCTTTTTTTAAAGATGTGTTCACACATTTTCATGATTTTTGAAGTCAAATTGGAGTGGTGATTTTGGGCACGCCGAAGCAGAAAGTGGAGCAAAAAAGCGAGTGGTTTTGCGGCGTTGAAATTGTTTGCTCTAATTTGAAAGTAGAGTGAGAAAACGGTGTTTGAACTAAAATTCGCTTTCTCGCTTGTGTTTTGTTCAAATGCGGCAATTTCACTTTGTTCTTTTATGTTTTTTTTCGGTTTTTTGGATCGGAATTTTTTTCGAAATGGTTTTCCCAATCCATTCATAGTGAATTTTAGGCCCATTTTTTGTTTTATCTAAATTTCCATTTCTCGCTAGTTTTTTTTGTTCACATGCGGCATTTTGACATTGATTTCCTGTTTTTTTATTTTTCTGATCTGATTGTTTTTGAAATTGTTTTCCCCATTCACTCGTTCGTTCTGGGTAAAGTTTTTTGTTTGGTTAATGACAATTTTTTGAATTTTTTGTCCGGACTCGTCCTGCTATGTTTTTATTCTCTTTACCTGTTATCACGTTTTTCGTTTTACTTAAGTTACGAATTTTACGTTTGACTTCTGACTTACCTTACTCACTGTTTCAACTGAGTGGATTTTAAATTGTTTCACTCATTGAATTACGCAATGTAGTGAATATTGTCGAAGTCAAAAGATCAAAATCAAAAGAGACGGGATAAACCGATAAAGCCCGGTCATTAAGTCATTAAAATTTACTCTATCAAAGTTCATTAGAGTGTTTGCTAGCTGATATCGGTATTAAGCTTATTAGCTTTCACTTTAGAAGCTGAATTAAGTATGGTAATAGAATCTAACTGAAACACTTTTTGACAATTAGAGCAAATTAGAACAATTTTTGACACTGAAAAAAAATAAAAATTCAGTCAGTTTGTCTTCTTTTTTTTCTTTTTCCGTTTCAATCCCCGATGTGCATCAAGCGCGTCAACGGCGGCTATTTTCCGGCAATTTGCCGGCTATGTTTTTATTTTGTAACATTTTCAGTGAGGAAGCAATCACAAAATGCGAAGAACGAGTATCAAGTTTCCATGGGAGCAATTCGAGTCAATCCCATTCGGTGTTGGAGTTAACAAAGGAGTTGAACCATGTAGAGATGCAACTTGCAGCACACATGCGCCAGTGGAACAGTATGCAGAAGCAGTGGAACTCAAGTCCTGCTCGGAAAATGGAACGAGATGCATTTGTGGAGTTTTTCCTGCATCCAACCCAGACGACTTTGAACATAGCCAGATGGAAAAATGGGATTCCCAATTGATTGATACAATTGTTTTGGGATTGTAGAATCGTCATTGGTGTACAAATTTTTATTGGTTAAAATAATTTTGGAATTGTTGTTTGAGATTCTTTGTCTTTTGTGTCATATTTTTTCGAAGTTGTAGTTAAATTTTCGTGGACCCATTCGTTTTCGAAGTAAAGTTTGTTGCTGAAGTAAAATGGATTGTAGCAGAGGAGATTACAAGGGCCTGTTAGCCGAGTGGTTAATGCTATGAGTGATCTTCATACACCATCCTCGCCTCGTTTCACCCGTACGCATACTCTCGGGAAGAGGCATGAGTGGAGTGCTCTGCCATTCCGCTCACCCCGCCTTAATTAAGTTAGCCTCATGAAGCTTCAGCTATCTATTTAAGAAACCAATCGCTCGTCAGTTGGTTGATAGCAATTCCTCCGCCGTTCTTCGGTTATGTTTTACTGTAAGCGTCCAGAGTCTCTTATCGTTCTTTTTTCAACCACGAGTTGTTCAGAGCAGGGTTTGTCTCATTGTTGCCAGTCGTTGATATCACAGTAAAATAAATCAAAAATGTGTTTATCAAATTTGGCAATTATGTAAAGTATCCCAAAGTCCAGAAAATTTTCATCTCAATAAATGGAATGCATTTTTTTTTTATTCCTGTGACAATTTCAAGGGTCTAGTGCTTTACCAGTGGAGGAGGGTGTCGAAGGTCCAGGACATGAACAGCACTTGAAACAGAAAAAGTCTTCAATTTGCTGCTCAGTTTGCTATTCCATAGCTGCTGGATGTCCATTGATTGACTTATCCTGTACCGTTTTCTACACGAATGGCATTGCTGTGCTTCAGTGTTAGTTGCTAGAAGATCAAACTCATCACTGTTATGCCACAAATAGCCATAAACGTTTGGAAATTAGACATTTCAGTTGTTGTTGCATCGACTAATGTGTTTTATCTCGTCTGTAATTGCTACCTGGCTTCGGACAGATGGTTGCGAAGCAGTGCTTTTCGCATGATCCAATGATAACGCCTGACGATGTGAACAAGAGCATATTAAAAATTTGAATTTTTAAAACAAAAGTACTGCATGCTGCCCGTGTAAAATTGAACATTGGGGTAATTTTTATTAGAACCACACATTTATTTAACTTCAGCTGTAATATCTGAATTTTAATTTTAGTCCATCAAACGTTTGTTTTTTGCCAACTTGATTAATTGCTCTCAAACGAAGTTTGTAGCAATTATATTAGTCCTGTTGGTCTTTTTTATGCAATTTTTCGGTTGAACGATTTTTCGTCTGACCTATTTGACTTTTCGTCTTTAACTTTCTTTTTCCCGTGTATTAAATATTTGTTTTGTCTTAATAGTTAAGGCTTCTATCATGATTCAATGTGGAGATGTAGAACAAAACCCAGGGCCAGTTCTGAAATATGCTGAGTGTGTTAAAACAGTAGGCGCGTCTTTTAAGAATAATGTAAAGATTTTCTCCCTCAATTGTAGAAGTATTGTTGGTCAGAACTCTACCTTGAAACAATTAATGGATGATTTGGGAAAAAACACAATTTTTGGCTTTAGAGAAACATGGCTCAAAATGAATGACGATATGCGTTTTTGGGAAGTACGCAGTGAAAATTTTCAATGTTTCAGAAAAGATATGAATCTTTCATTACATGACAAAACAAGTGGAGGTGGTCTGCTGCTCTATATACCTAGATCATTTAAACCTAAAGAACGTTCAGATCTTACCACCGTCTCGGAATCCCGTTTCGAAAGCATCTGGGTAGAATGTCAGTTCAATAAAAAAAAGTATTTGATAAATATTTCGTACTGCCCGACCAAACACCTTTCTGAAATGTTTCTGTCAGAACTGGCTCTGGGAATTGACTGTGCTGCAGCTGAGAACAAACGAATAATTTTAATGGGCGATTACAATATTGATTTTTTTCAAAAGAACGAAAATTAGAAACGCTATTTATTCCGTACGGGTTGGTGTCATGTAACACAAATATAGGGACAAGACAGAGTGTCAATAAGACTGCACTGATTGATTATATAATCACGGAAAACTTCAAAAAATGTTTTGTTACAGAGAGCATCTTGAATAGTGATCATTACGGAACAGTTGCTATATTAGACGAAAAAATGATGATGAAACAAATGCCAATCAAAAAACTTTTTTCGACAAAGAACTATTCTAAAGAAAATTTCCAGGAATATATTCGGAGTTCAGATTGGAGTCTTTTCTGGATGTCAAAAAATGCTAACGAAATGATGTTGCAATTTTGTATCATAGTCGAGCAAGCAATAAATGTGCATGCACCATTGAAATCTTGTGTGAGGAATGACAAACCGAAAATTTTCCTGAATAGAAATAAGTTCCTATCTGGAAAAAATTTCAAATCAGAAAATGAAGCTGCCTTGTTAAAAGACTTTATTTCTCTGAACACAGAAAAAAGTCGCTGGAAATTTATACAAGAAGTTAGGAACAATGAAAAACAACGAATTGTAATAGACACTCTGCGTAACAGCTTCGGTGAGCTTATTACGAACGGAAAAGACATCGAAAACCTTTTGAACTTCAAGTTTTCAGTTTTGGGGGAATACTTTGGCGAAAGAAAAAAAATTTGATAAAACATTGTTCTCAGCTGATACAGGAAATGCAAATAGATTCTTCTTCAAATATGTTACTTGTAAAGAAGTCCATGATTTAATAAAATGTTTTAATGTGAACAAACCTTTGGGTCCTTCAAAAATTCCCGCATGGGCGTTGAAAGATGCCCAATTGGTCCTTGCGGAGCCTCTCTGTTTTCTGATAAATGAGTGTTTTTCTGAGTCTTCTTTTCCGACTGACCTCAAAAAAAGCTTTGGTCTCACCTCTTTATAAACAAGGAAACACAGAAGATCCCACTAACTATCGTCCAATATCAGTAACCGGCGCCTTGGCAAAAATTTTTGAGCAAGTTATAAGGAATCAAATTAATGACTATTTGATCTCAAATAAATTGCTGTCACCTAAACAATTTGGATATAGAAAAAAGTGTCCACAACAGATGCCATACTACAATGTACGGAATATGTAAGAACTGAAATGGATAAAAAGAATAGAAGTTTGTGGAGCATTCCTCGATCTCTCAAAAAGCATTTGACTCAATCTCACTCGAAATACTAATAGAAAAATTGAAATGTTTAGGATTCAACGGAACAACTACACAATTGATTAGATCATATTTGAAAGACAGAACTCAAAAAGTAGTTTTCTCGGGAAATGAGTCCGACTGGATTTTACTTAACATTTATGTGAATGATCTTCATAGAGTTATTGATAGTGACAATTGTCAAGTAATCCAGTACGCCGATGACACTTTCCTCTATTCTTCTCATACTAATGGAAATATAGCTAGAAGTTATTTGGAAAAAAATATTGAAAAACTATGTTATTACTTCCAATCACATCAATTAATGATGAACAATAAGAAGACTGAATATATCGTGTTTGCTCCATCAAAAAAAGCACGAACTCCGTCTCATCTCAAGGTTAACGATGTGAACATAGGAGAATCGTCGTCGGTAAGATATCTAGGAATAATACTAGACAACAAATTAAACTTTAAAAAAGAGATCAAAAGAATACTCTCCAGAATGGCGTGCAGCATCAAAATCTTGAAAGATATAAGGAACTGTTTTCCTATAAAAACCAGAGTAACACTATTGAACGCGCTTGTTTTAAGTCACATTCAATACTCATCTCTTATTCTTGTTGGTATCAGAAAAAATCTCATGATAACATTTGAAAAACAATTTAATTGGGGAATAAAAGTGTCTTTCAAAAGAAAAAAGTTTGATCGCTCGACTGATTTGAAAATAAAAAACAGAATCATGCCTGTTGAATTCCTTCTCAAATATCGATGTATGGTATTTTTCATGAAGTATGTTAGGAAACAATTACCAGCTTTTAGTAACAACAATGAATTGCAAACTTCCAATTGGTAGCAAAATGCGAGAACGGGAAAAATTTATCCGGCTATGAAAAGTAATTCGGAATTCCTCGATAAATCATTGATGCTGCAAGCCATGAAATTGTACAATGAAGTTCCATATGAACAAAGACAAAAACTTGATAAGGTTAAAAACATCAAAGGTTTTTTGAAAGAATTCTATTTCAAGGAATTTCTGAAGGACCCAAAGGCACTGGAGTACAGAGATTTGTTGAGGGACCTTTTTTTAAGCTTTCATTGTTTTTAATTTCCTAATTATCCAATATAATTTTAATGTTTTCAGTATTCCAAACGTTGTAAATAAAATATATTATTGTTTTATGTATTTTAGAATTTGTACATTGCCATTTTGTTGACACTTTTAAGGTGTGTAACATTTTGGAATTCAATGTTTTCTTTTTTTTTAATGGGATAAACAGGTAGCGCCCAGCGGGCATTAAGTTTAATTAGATGTCCTTAGCCGCGTTTAATAATCCTTCAAGTTATTAGTGTGGTGAAGCTACTGGGACGGCAATAGTTTAAGGCTGAAAGGTCATTTTTATGATTTACTGAGCCCAAAATGTTGCAATTTTTATTGTTTGGTCGTTTTTTAAACTTTTTGTTGGACCAGGCTAAAATTGAGGCTGTTCAAAGTTAGTAAATGTCTTCTGCAAGACATAAGAACTTTTTTGAAAATTTTTGTCCTTCAGCTTTATCCAGCCTCAAGAGACAAGAAACCTCCTGTAGAGTTTGATATTACGTTACTGTATAGTTTCTAGATGTAATGGAATTTCTTCCATTACATCTAGTATAGTTTCTAGATGTAATGGAAGACTTCAATATTGCGAATTTTAGAATTTCTTTGACAAATCTTGCAATTCTTTTCAATTTTTTGATATTCATTGTAATTATTAAGGATTTTCAGCCCCAGGAGTTAGAAAACCTCCTGAAGGGTTTGATGATAAGTTACTGAAAAATTTTGATAGGCCATGGATTGGTTTTCAGTTTCCTAATATCACCAATTGTATCAATTGTTTGATATAACTTGCAATTTTCAAGTTTTTTGAAAATTTTGTCATTTTTTAGCTTTCTCCAGCCTCAAGAGCCACTGAACCTCCTCTAGGGTTTGATATTAGGTTACTGTATAGTTTCGAGATGTAATGGAATGTTTTCAAGATTTTAACATTACAAATTTTAGCATTTCTTTGACAATCATTGCAATAATTTTCAGTTTTTGTTGACATTGTCATTATTCAGGATTTTCAGCCTCAGGGGTCAGAAAAGCTCTTACGAATTTCAGCATGTCTTTGGCAAAAACTAGCAATTTTTGTTTTAACTTTTCTTTTACTTTCATTGTCAATATTCAGGTTTTTTCAGCTTCAGGGGTCATTAAAGATTCTGAAGCGTTTGATGATAGGTTACTGAAAAATTTTGATTGGCCATGGAATAGTTTTCAACTTTTTAATATCACAATTTTTTGAAGTTTTTTTCAAATTTTCGATAAATTATCATGGGTTTTCATGAGCCAGTGAATTTATTTATGGCTGTAAAAAAGGATACTGGATAGTCCCTTGAGATAATGAAATGGCTCTGCAGATATTAATATCACGAATTTTAGCAAGATTTTGTTAAAATTTGCAATTGTTTTTTGAAATTTTGGCCTTTTTGTCAGTTTTGTCCTTTTCTGAGTTTAACGATCATAACTGGCCAACGAAACTTTTTACGTGCTGCAGATGGTTTACATGACAGAACATCAGTTGCAGAAATTGGTTTTGAACTTTTTTTCACTGCGATATGTGGAAATTTTTCGTTTGATTTTTTCACTTAGTTTTCTATATGATTTAATTACTAACAAGGCTAGAAAACTAAAAAAAGGAACACTGTATTTCTCCTTATATCTGTAAATGTTTCAGTCTTAGTAAAATTTATGGAGATAGGCAGTGTAGTTACTTGATAATTACAAAGAGAGGAAACTAATAATTTATTGTAAATAAAATATCGACAGAATAGAGAAATCACTTGTATTGGCGAGGAGGGACGACAGTAACGTAAATTCAATACAAAACAAAGAAATTTAATTGAACTTAAAATGTTTCCAAGTAATTGAACCACGTTGGGTTTTCTTCGGGCTCTTCTTGTATCCATTAAGAAAAAACTGCTTATATTTCTTCTTTGCAAGACTGTATAACATTTATAAATAATTTCTTGGAAAAGAATTGTGCTGCAGAATACCTCTCTTAATTGTAATTTTTTCATGCAAGCTGCATTTTGTAATTGTCTGGGTAAAAATTTGCCTGAATTCGCTCGTGTATATAAAAACTTGCTGTTGGTAATTGCAAAGCTGAGCTTGAGAAGGCATGCTTCTTTTTATTCATGACAGTAAGTGGCAGCCCTGCAATCAAAAAGCAGCGAAATAGGTAGTATACGAAGATTCATTTTAAGATCTGAGGATGATTCAAACTTTTGTCTGTGAAAACAAGCTTTGATGGCCCAATTCAACTGCTTTCCTAGAGTTGTTATGAGAATTTGATTGATAGTTGCAAGTAATACAGAAGAATACCGAACTTGACTGAGAACAAAAGAGTTCAAAATATTTTTTTTGTTTACAGTGGGAATTACGTTCATGAGTGCATATATGCATTTAATGCCCTGGGCCATTTTTCACAAAAGAATTTTTTTTTGTTTTTGGTATTTGAGGTCTTTGTCCATATAAACACCGAGATATTTGATTTCTGCTTTCGAACTTACTAATTTGTCTCCAACTTTTAGACCTACCGAAAATAATAAACTGTTTTATCCGGATTAATCTTGAGGTGATGTAATTTTTAAAATTGTATACATTTTTCTATGGTGTTCTCAAGCTCGCCTTTCCATTTCAGAACTTCATCATGAGAGCTTAATAGGACTGGGTCATCTGCGTTTTGTATTGTTTCACATGACAAAAAATTGCTGAGATCATTAACATATAGATTGAACAAGAGAGGACCTAAAACTGTTCCTTGCGGAACTCATTGAGCCACTTCAATTCACTATGAGTTAACATTTTTGATGATGACTCTTTGTGTTTTGTTTGAAAGATAGCTGGTATTTAGGATTTGAGCTGGTATCGAAAATCCAAGAATGGAAAGCTTATGAGCTCGTTATTAATGGAGTCAAAAGCTTTTGATAGATCTAAAACTGCAGCTGCAGTAATTTTTTTCTCGTTTTTGTCGCAACGTGTTTTTTCCGTTGAATAAACGAGCGCATCTGTTGTAGAAAATTTTTCTGATACCAAACTGTGTTTTAGAAAGCAAGGCATTCTTATGTACATATTCATCAATTTGTTGTTTAATAAGAGATTCAAAAACTTTTGCTAATGGTGGTGTTAACGAAATTGGTCGATAGTTTAGATGGTCATCAAGGTCTCCTTTTTTAAAAAGTGGAGTGATATCGGCTCTTTTGAGTTCAGCAGGGAATGTTTCTGTTTTTATAATTTCATTCAATAGAAAACATATAGGCTCAGCCAGCTAGTTCACTAGCTGCGTCTCGCAATGCCCATGAGGGAATGGTAGAAGGACCGAATGGCTTGAGTTTTCCAAGAGCAAGAAGCGCTTTAAGACATTCAAACTTAGTAACAAACCTAAAGGAAAATGTGTTTTTTGCCTCACCATAGGCAGGTCTACAGTATAGTTCTTACTTTCAAAAAATTCTCCTAACTTGCTGAATTCTATGTTAAGTAGGTTGGCTTTTTTTAGTTTTTTCTGTAATAATTTCATTGGAAGAGTTTTTTAAAGAGTATACCGTAGTTGTCGTTTTCACACGGAGTTTCACTTCATTCATCAAATTCCATTTCTTGCGCTCTGAGGTTGAGCTTGCAGTTAACTGATTATAAAAGTTCTCAAAATCTTTTTCATAGCCATCGCACACTTTGGCTTTCAATTTGAAAAACTCTGAATTGAGGTATTGGAAGTTGGGCTCAAAGGTTGGCAGAACAAGATCTTCTAACTGAACAGGTTTTTTGAATTCCTAACTACTTCTGTCTATCTTTAGACAACTTAGTACCATTCTGCAACACGACAGATTTCGTCTTGGCTGGTGTATTTCAATATTTTTCCTTTTTCGAGTGTGGGGCAACCTCCATAAGCGTGGAGTAGAACATGCAAAGGTAGTGTTTGTTTGTTTCATGTCTTGTGACATTTCTTTCGAAAACAATTCAGTTCGCTCCACAGGTAACGGAGTGGTGTCAGGCGTTTACCGTTTGTTTCTGCCTGTTATTATAAAGAGGTAGTAGCCTAAGCAGTCTTAGATACCTTTGTATCAACTAATTAGTTTGCCATTGTCATCTGCATTAACAATATAAGTAGTATAAAAAGCTGACAGGAACCTCAACGGGGGGGACGGACAATTTTTGTAACGCGATTTTCTGTGCCCGACTACAACGGGGTGGGACACTTAATTTTTTTGACCGATTACAAAAAATGTCCCCCCTATTTTACATATATACATACATATATACACAATACATACATGCATATATATATATATATATGTATACATGTATATGTATGCATATATATGTATGTATGTATGTATGTATATGCATGTATATATGTAATGTGTATATGTATATATGTATATGCATGTGTATGTGTATTGTGTATATCTATATATGTATATGTATGTATGTTTGTATGTATGTATGTATAATTGTAAATTTATTTATGTATATGCATGTATATATGTATTGTGTATATGTATATATGTATATGCATGTATATATGTATTGTGTGTATGTATATGTATGTATGTATGTATGTATATGCATGTATATATGTATTGTGTATATGTATATATGTATATGCATGTGTATGTGTATTGTGTATATCTATATATGTATATGTATGTATGTTTGTATGTATGTATGTATGTATAATTGTAAATTTATTTATGTATATGCATGAATATATGTATTGTGTATATGTATATATATATGCATGTATATATGTATTGTGTATATGTATATGTATGTATGTATGTATGTATGTATGTATATATGTATGTATGTATTATGTAAATGTATATGCATGTACATATGTATTGTGCATATGTATGTATATATGTATATATGTATGTATGTATGTATGTATGTATGTATGTTTGTGTGTATTGTTGCATGCATGTATGAATGTATTTATCTATGTATGTTTATGTATGCATGTATGTGTATGTGAGTATCTATATATGTATGTATGGATGGATGGATGTATGTACATACATACATACATACATACATACATACAAACATACAAACATACAAACATACATACATACATAAACAATGATAAAAAACCCAGAGTTGTACAAGAAAAACAAGTTTTCACCTAAGTATGTACACAATTATGGTCATATACACTTATGTCCATAAATGTATACATAAATTGGTGAAAACAACAGTAAAACAACTAACCTGTTAGTAGATGTATAAAATCATTAATGATATATTGAGTAGAGAGTCATCAGATCATGCCCAAACATGTTCAGGGTCACAAAACTTTCCAAAATAAATTGACCAATCACAGTGCTTGATTTATTATTCAAGTTGACAACCAATCAGAATTGAAAGATTTATAAACAAAAACGATAAACGCTCACGTTCAGTAAATAGTAAATAATGAACACAATAGGAACAAAAGACATCAAGCTCATTCATGAGAAAGTTTTATCACTGAGAGGTAACATAAATTATACACACATATCTTATCGACAATTATATTTCGTAGCTGCTTGTTCTTTGTTAGATCCAGAAGTTGACGGAGAAATAGCACTTAAATTTAGACCCTATGGTGGTTTCATTGGAATTGATAATTCAAGACTAGATCCTTTATTGAAACGGAGCAAAGTGTTACGACTTCATGCTGCATTGCATGACGCCGCTGGATTTATAAAAGATTGCCGAAACAAAGGCCCTGGATATGTTTACGCTTTCCGTTACTCACCAGTAAACAATTGTCTTTTTGGACACCTGACAGGAATATTATTCATTCTATCAGTGAAAATTTTTCATTCACATTTGTTTCGTGAATTGGAATGCTAGAGAATTTTGGCAGCAAAACCACAAATATAATTGTCCTCGATCTCGAAGGTTTCAAACTCAAGTCACTTGGATTCATTATAAAAGAGCTCAGTTTGTGTTCCAGTTACAACGATACAATATTTTTCAAACCCCCACTTAAATTCGCTGATTTACCCGCACACGATAGACAAACTGTTATTTGGCTGACCAATAACCTACACGGTCTTGATTGGGACGAAGGTGATATACCTTACTGTGATTTGAAAACAATCTGTCTGAGTTTCAGTTTCCGATTCACAAGGAAAAATTTTTTTGCCAAAGGCATTGAAAAGTGTGAGCTCCTCAGTAAGCTTTTACATAAAACTGTTTATAATCTGGAGGATCTAAATTGTCCCCGAATCTCAGAGATAATATCAGAAGAACAAGTTCCCTCCTGTTATATTCATTCAAATTTTCGTTCAACAAAGGACCAATTCTCAAATCACTGCGCGGAACGTAAAGCACAAATATTCTCACAGTGGACACAAAGTGATGCACAGAGAAGACACATCAACTTTAACAACCTATCTGTCAGACAACTTGAAGATATTCACTTGCTTGACTCCACTTGACGATCAACCTATTGTAATATTCAACAGAGTTCAGGATCCCTCTCCACCAATACAGAATAATTTTTCAAGTGATCACCAGAACCGAGCGAACTATCTCAACAATAAGCCAAACGCTGCACAACAACCTCGTTACAATTCGCTTTATAGCGCAGCAGCAAAACGTTATTTTGCAACCATTACTCTTTCTCCCGACGAGCTAGACAGCTTTAGAGCTTTCCTGCCCGTGATAGATAATTTCTATCACTTCCAACTGTACGTAAAAAATAAGCAGAGAGCTCGAGAGCATCGGAATCAGTTCAATTATGGCTATGATCAAAGCAAACCAGAAGCCTATGCAGTCCCCCAAAGAGCAGCGAATCCCACGTTGGAAGCAATGGGCGGACAAAAAAGTTCCTCAATTTAGATTGAAGAAAACACCACCGGAACGTGAGCTATCACTAAAAGAGATGCCGAATGAGCTGCGGTTATATGTCTTGGAACACCCCGAAGTTGAAAAAGTCTTCAGTCAACCATCGTTCAATGAAAATGACTCATCAACTGTTTGTTATAAACTCGAAATAAAAAGTCATATTAAAGGTTTCAATTTGTTTGAGTTCTGGTACATGAAACAGTTGCGCAGTGAATAATTCAAAAATTTAACATTCTATATCATTCTTGTTTCAATTCACTTTTCAATTAATTATTTTTTTAATGAATCAAAGAGACGAGGCTGACGCCGGTATCAGCAATTTAGTCTTTGATGTAAACAACAAGGAGAGGCCCCCATGGCGTTGTTGTTCAAATTCAACAGTGCCAAGGTCCGAAGTAATATTTTTTGTTCAAGTTAGTATCATTGTCTTAATGATCATTCTTTGCTTCTCTATGCTCTTTCTATTATCAGAAAGCTGTGAAGAGAAATCAATTTGGATTGCTCTCTTATCGAGTTTAGTTGGTTACATTTTACCTAATCCCAAACTATGAACAAAGTTATTCTTACACATGACAGGGTATTTATGTCAATTGTAGGACCAAGTGGTTGTGGTAAAACAGAACTCTTGTTTCGAATGCTAAAATGTTCGACCTTTTATCCACGTTTTGAAAAAATTTATTATTTTTACAAAGAGTTCCAACCACTATTCAAAGATATGCAACGAGTTATACCAGGGATTGAGTTTCTAAAATACTCAGGCTTTGATATAACAAAAAAACTATCGCATTGTCTGCTTATCTATGACGATTCATGTGAAGAAATCTTCAACGATAAAGAATTTGTAAAAATAGCGACCTCAGGACGTCATCGCAAACTACATGTTATATACGTCAAGCATAATTTATTCCATCAAAGCAAATGGTCCAGAACCATTGATCTGAATACAACACACATAATATTATTCAAGTCGCTTCGTGACATTCAACAAATTGAATATCTTGGAAAACAGTTGAATTGTCTCCAACAGATTAAAGAAGCATACAAATTAGCAACTGCGGAGCCCTTTGGACATTTGATGATAGATCTCGACCCAAAAACCAGTCAGGGTTTACGTTTTTCATCGCAACTAATTGGACCGGATCCTTCTATTTTTTACATTTCGTCCCCTGAAGCAGTCATTACAACAATTACAAATGAAAAAGAAACATTTGCTTATGCTCAAGCAATGGGCAAATAAGAGGAATGAGAACACAGCTCAAATAGAAATATTACATCAGGGCGATTTCATTTGGTTCTTGAGTGACTGTGTGATGAACGTACTCTCTGGAGTTGTACCAATCAATAAAGTTGAATTAAAAAAATTTGAGAAACCACTACGTAAACTTGCAGACAGGCGAGTTGAAAAAAGAGAGAGAATCAAAATTTTTCGATCAGATTCTGGAATCCGTCTAATTAAACTTATTGCGTTACCTTGTATTGCTTTTCTGGAGCAAAATGCACACTGAAGAGTTTGTGCTAATTCCTCGTCAAATGTATGCCAATGAACAACCTCAAATTGCTCAACTTCTCAACAATAAAAATGTCCAAGAGAAAGCAAAACAAATATCACTGTTGCAAAGAAGCAAGTCTCCACCAGCACCCTCTACCCCGCAACAAGACACGCAACAGCAGACAGATAATATTTTGGGGAATGTCAAAGATGAGTTGAATGAGACTAGAGATGACAAAATTGATACAAAAATTTCAACTGAAATCAGGGAGCGAGTTTTGAGAGATATTAAACACCTTGACAGAAAAAGGTTTGAAAAAGCGAGCATAATATTGGAAAAAGTAGAAGAGTCAGAATCGCTATCGCTGGATCAGACATCAAGACTAGTGGTTAATAAGTCAAGCACGGGAATTCTTGTCGCAGATTTTCTTTACGATCTACAACAAACAACATCTAAGCTTTCACTTGAACATTACAAAATCCTGACTTTTCTAGATATCAGTTCACAATTAACCTGTAATACATACGCAAAAAAATTTCTTGCCTTATCACTAAACGAAAAGTTACAGTTGTTTGAGGATGAACCAGAAAACGAAGAATCAGGAGTCTCGAGAACAGAAGAATCAAAAGCTTTTGGCGACGATGAAGGAAGCTTTGAAGATGCAAAAGACGAAATCCAACCGTCTAGCTCGTGGACAAATTACTTCCTCTCACGTTAAACAGTTGAACAAATTATACACAAAAGGTACTGCAGCTTTTGGTAGCATTGCTAACTTGAAGAAAGCCAGTGGTTTACCAAGATCTAAAGTGGTTCAATACCTTCAGTCAAAAGCCCCATACACAAAATACAGACAATTCAGAAAAACTTTTCCTAGACTAAAAGCTGTTGCATACAGAATAAACGAAATCTGGTCTGTCGATGTGGCGTATATGGATAAAATTGCCCAACACAACAATGGAGTCAAATATTTACTGGTGGCTGTTGATGTTTTATCGCGATACCTACGAGTGCAACCAATGAAGGCTTTATATGCAAAAGACGCTGTTGAAGCGTTCAAAAAAATGATAAAGCAGAAAAAACCAGAAAGGGTTTGGACAGACAAGGGATCCGAGTTTAAAGGTGAATTCAAAAAATTGTGTGAGAAGGAGATTCATTTATATACAACCGAAAACGAAACCAAGTCGGCATTTGCTGAGAGGAATATTCGATCGCTCAAAAACATTATTCACAAATACCTGGAGGAAAATTGGACTTGGACTTATATTAAGCAATTGCCCCAGTTTGTAAATATTATAAACAGTCGTGTTAATCGTGTTACCCAACTTGCACCTAATAAAACTTTCAAAAAACATGAACCCTTTCTAATATCCCTAGCAATTAGCACAAAAAAGTACAAGCCGAAATACGAAGAAGGAGACCTGGTTCGGATTGCAAAGCCAGACGAAATATTTAGGAAAGGTTATAAACAAAATTACACAGACGAAGTCTTCACAGTATTCAAGGTTGCCACCCTCAGTCCACCAACATACAACCTTATAGACGCAAACAACGTTATAATTGAAGGTAAATTTTATGAACCAGAATTAGTCCACGTGAACGTTCTTCCTGTCGAAGACTAAACATGAGTATTAAAAAAGAATTTACTATTGATTTGATATCGAATGCGTCAATGGGAATTTTTACGAATAATACTATGGCCAAGTTTCGAAATCAACTTGCCCAACCATTACAGTTAGATGGAGATTGGCAAGTTGCCCTTGCTTCAATATCCTTTCCATCAAACATTAACAATATAAACTCAGCTGAAATAGTTGCGTATGTCAGTTCTGGCGCTGAACTTGATGCTTCACATAACCGCACCGGACAACTTCGAAGAATTCGCAAAGGTATATACAACAGTTCAGAAGAGCTTCTGGAAGAAATTTTTCGAATCGCTCAATTGAAACAGTTTGACTATGATTTTGACACTGTAACGCAAAAGTTAGTTTTGAAATTTGGGCCTAACGAAGGTTTGTCATTCGAAGATGAAGAAGTACCCAGTATTCTTGGTTTTAAAGGAATAAGAGATATTTCGAATCATGGTTTTATTCATATTGGTTACAAGTCAGAAAATTCAGGCAACTCTTTGAACCGACGTGTTGGAGATTTTCCAGTTGATATTACTTGTGGATCACAGCTAATATTTGTATACATTGATATAATTGAACATCAGAACGTTGGTGATGTGAGAGCTCCGGTAATAAAAATCATTGAGTCTGAAAGACGTTTGAGAAACGGTAGCATAAACACAGTGACACCCATACACCACAAGTCGTACACAAATTTGGATTACAAGCCAATATTATCAAACAACATTCAGAACATCCAGGTAGAGTTGAGAAACGAAACTGGAAAACTAATTCCTTTTACTGGAACCGGAAAAGTTATAGTCAGTTTAAAATTTCAAAAAATTATTTAATATGGAGGCATACTACAGCAATCAAGCATCTCAATCAATGCCGCATTTTTCCGGACACTACAGACAAAGAGGCAGCGGTTTTGGAGCCCTTGCTGCAGGTATTGGAAGAGTTGCTCTGCCATTAGCACGCAAATTTCTCTGGCCCGCAGCGAAAAAAATTGGGCGTGACTTATTGGTTCAAGGAGCACCGGAGTTAGTAGAAGTTGCAACCAAAAGAAAGTCAGCAAAACAAGCACTGAAAAGTACAGTAGCCAAAACAGATCGCAAACAAATAGGTGGATCTCTTCAATCACGTATTGCATCAGGTCGTAAAATAATTAGACGAAAAAGACGACAATACACGAGACCTCGCTCAAACCAAAAACAAAAAATCTCAACCAGAAGAATCATTTCTCGAAAACCCCGTCCGAAAAGGAGTCGTCTGGATTTTTTCTCGCGAGTGAAAAATGCGAACTAATACTGTGATACCATCAGAAGCCACTCACAGTTCTTTAGACTTATTTGAAAAACCACCTTTACTGGTAACATTTGATCAATCATTCGAGCAAAAAACAGGACCGCTTTATTCGCCTTCAGGATCCTCATTGGAATTTGAAGTTGTTGGTGATCGCAACAACTTTATTGACTTGCAAAAAATTTACCTGGAGATCAAGTGTCGAATACTTCAAACAGATGGAACGGATTTGCGCTACACAGCTGGTGACGCAAATGCCAGTGATCTTCCATATTTTGCTAATAATATCCTTCATTCGCTTTTCGCCGACTGTACTGTTTCTGCAAATGGTATCAAAATTTCAACAGCTAATGGACACTATGCACACAAAAGTTTCATAGAAACTGAATTCTCTCACGGTACAGACGCAAAGAAAACCTGGCTGAAATGTCAGGGTTACGAGTATGAAGAAAACCCCGGCACTATTCCAGCAGCAATATCAGATACAAGAAAAAGAACAGTGCGACAATCCGCACGCATAACATTATATGGAAAGTTGGCGGTTGATTTCTTTTCATGTGAGAAACATTTGGTTAGTGGAGTTACGTTACGCATTTCAATGAGAAGATCTCAAGATGACTTTGCCGTCATCAGCGAAGACGCAGCGAAACACTACAAGGTTAAAATAGATGAGGCTAATTTATTTATCAGGAAGATGACGGTGTCAGATAATGTTGTAGGTGCAATTGAGAAGACATTATTGAAAACTCCAGCAATTTACCGATACAATGAAGTAATTACCAAAACATTCTTGGCTACAACAGGCCAACAAAGCTGGAAACATGAGGACATTTTCACTAAAGAGCCAATCAGAAGAGTCATTGTTGCATTATGCGTTGGTACAGCATTCATCGGTACCAACACCGCTAATCCATTCCATTATCAAAAATTTGGTTTAAGAGAGATAACCATTTATCGAAATGGTTTTGCAACGGCTGGAACTCCAATGTCAACAACTGACAACAAGAGGTTGTACTACAATTCAATGAGTGCATTAGCTTATGTAGAAAATGGCCATGGAATACCTCTGAGTGAGTTGGCAAACCATTATATAATGGTATTTGATCTGACCAGCACTCAAGAAGCAACTCATGACTTTATTCATCCAGAGCTCACAAATTCATCATTGTCTGTTGAGCTCAAGTTCGATGCAGCGTTAGCTCATAACGTTGAAATATTTTTTCTTGGGGAAAAAGCATCTACGATCTACATTGACTCTGCAAGAAACGCATCCAAAAACGCTCTTCCCATGATCACATACTAATGGACGAAGACCAAATTCATCTTCAAGTGCAAAAGTGTAAACACCTCAAATTCAAATTCAGAGGGGTTTATGCCGCTGATAATTTTCCGCTGAACTTGCAAACCAACACATTTATTATTGTTAATGCATCACGATCCAACTCTATTGGAACCCACTGGGTAGTGCTAGCTAAACGATTTGCATACCCAATAATATATTTTGCGGATCCATTGGCTCTACCCTTGACTACCTACAAGGATATTTTCAACCGTTTACAACAGTGTGAAGACTTGGAGATAATGATGGATATCATGGAACATAGAAGAGACATTCAGTCTCCATTGCAATCCTCAGACTCCCAGCTTTGTGGTTTATTTTGCATATATATTGTTCATTATTTTTATAGTGAGAAATTTCCATTCATACCTGATGTAAATGAATTAGAGTTGCTAGCTTTTGTAAAACATATGAAGTAAAAGTTAATTTAATTTTGAAACAACAACAACATTTTTTGAATATCAATTTTTACAAAATTGAAAGGTTATGAAAGAGTTTGAGGTTTCTCGCACAAAAGTCCCGTGGCCACTAAGCAGAATATCCATTATCTGATAAAGAGTTGATGAGTGTTCACCTAGCATAAGCTGGCAAAATCGTTTCATAGTTACATCAGGGACTGTAGAAGAACGTTTGTTTGCCGTAAAAGTAATAATAGATTTTGGTGCTGCCTCACTCAAGGGTGCAGGAAGTTGTTTCTGGTTGTTCTTGGTAACTGCCGAAGTTGATTTTGAAAGGTACTCAACAGCAACATGTAGTCGTGAAATAATTGTACCACGTTTAACAAAGTCTTTTTGCGTAGGCTGAATAAGTAATTTGAAACAGTTAACGAGACACGGTATCACCGCAGGTACATAAAGAGAATCGAATACATTATCATCTTGTGAACCAAATTCATACATAACATGATAATGATTGGAGCCAAATGTGCAACCTTCGATAACTGTTGCGGATGAATGATAACCATATGCATAATTTTTAATTGTTGTATTTTCAAGTTTTGGTTCCGTCTCACAAATATTGTACTTGAAACGTTTTTGAAATTTCTTGAAATATTCAGGACTGTTTTCATACATTGCCTCAACCATAACGAACAAAAAAGAAAAAGCTAATGAACTAACTATGAAAGCATAAACAATGACAGGAAGCAAAAGGTATAATATAAATTATTCCGAATCCTCATCGACTTTTACAGACGTTTTTGGTATTTTCTTTTGGCGCTGAGTCGGTGTTTTGCCGGCCCGTTTTGCTGGACGTTTCGAGTCATCAGTTGAATCTGGTTTTAGAAGTGAGTCGATCAAGCCAACTGGTTGATCAAGCATTTGTTCTAGTTTTTCAATGTTCTGACATATCAACCGAAACTCTCGCGCCGAAAGTGTAATTTTTTGATTGAAATCCCAGTCGACCTGTTCACTATCACGTTTGAACAATTTCAAGGATAAATAGGTGCCAGTGGTATGATAAGTCTTAACAGCAGCCCTAACAAGCCGTTTTTCATTGAGCGAGAGATCCAAATGAAAGTCGTTGTACTCAGCATCCTTAGACAAAACATTACCCATAATGTTGCATATATTGAGACAAACTGTATCAAAGTAATCTGAAATGTTAAATGACTAATACATTACTGTTTGTTGGAATGTAAACAATTTCAAACCCCACGCCAACATGTCTAGACAAGATAACAGCTGAACAAACAAATCCCCCCTCCCTACGCGTGTAAACAAATTTATACTCCTCTATATCAGCTCTGATGTTTATACGAAATATGAAATTCAAAAGATCGGAAAAAATATACCCTGCTGAATCAAGACCCATCCAATGTCACAATTGTCCAAGGCAATTTAAAAATTTCCATTCACTAATGCAACATCGCCGGGCCAAGCATTATAAAGGCCATAGCAGAAAACAGTTTTACAAGTCCCGACCTTTAAATCTAAAAACTGATAAATTTTCATTAGCAATGGATAAATTAGCTCGCCTCCTCGAGTCTATTTATATTTCCCGAGGGAACCCCAATTCAACTTAGTTCAATATGACATAATTCTATTTATAGACTTGACGGCATAATGATGAAATGGCTAAGTCAAATAAACAAATCGGTGTGCAACAATTTTTCAATCTTCCCGCCATTGTTCTTTCTTGTTGTTCAATATAAGTTTTATGAAAATTCTTTAGTTCTTTGGCTCTTTATTACATTACTGCAAGTCTTTTGTTACATAACCTTCTTCTAGAATTTGCGTTTATCTTTGAACCTGCTTTTCTTTTCAGTTCCATATCATACAAAAACAAGTTTTTATTTCTCTTGTTACTAGAATTGGCTCTAGACTCTGCAGATAAGTCTTTATAAAATTTTCCTTCCAAAGAAAACTGCTTGTTTTGTTACCGTTTAAATCCGCAAAATCAGTAGAACACATTTCAACTGTTTATCCATCATCTGCAATATGGCTGCTGAATATTTAGAAATTGCAAAGACAAGTGAGCGAGGCACTCGAACCCTTGTGCGAATGTGTCACAACTTCAAAAATGTTGTCCTTGTGCAGGAAAGCTTTGATGACAAGACAGAATTATGGCACATAAAAAACAGCTTTATTGTTCCAGTTAATTACATTGAACCAATACTTGAATACACAAAACAGAACGATTTATTTCAACTAACAAAAACGCCAGAAAAATCACCAAGACAAGAAGAGTCTCCGTATGCTCATCGATATTATGGATGTATTACTCCCATTCAAACAAAAAAGCAGGATGTGAAAAAATTGGCAAAGCGAACAAGAAAACTTTTTGCAGACTATGATCATGACTGCATTGAAATCTGGGAGAATCAATTGGGGCAGCTAGAAGAAGTTGAGCAAATATCTGGTTTTTGGAATTTTGATCAGTCGCCATGTGATGAAACAAAAACCTCGGAAAGCCTCCCGTTGCTTGCCAACAATTTTTCTGATGATGTCAGTATCGATGAAACACCTCCTTTGAGCCAATGTTATGCCCCCGTCAAGAAGGTCATCAAGTTATCTCGACTCTAAAAGACAGCAAAACTCTTTAAACTCGTTGTACATATTGTATTTGTTGCTTTTCACAATGTTTGAGCATGATAACTTAACACCTTGAATCCAGTTCTTAATTCAACTTTAATTAAAGATTTATCTTAACATTAGACAAATAATGTGAGACAGAATTAAACGCTGCTGAAAAACTCAGACATTGAACAAACAAGTGTGCGAAACAATGTTTTAAACAAATAAGCGAAAAGAGACTAGGTTGAAATGAACCCAGCTGAAGCTTGGATTGTAGTGAAATCACAGTTAACAATCAATAAACATTTTTTATCAGATAGTTGTACACCGTACCAAAATTAGGGTAAACAAATAAGAAGTAAAACTGTGAACTCAGTATCAGCTGTTTTAAACAAACAAAAGGTAGAAAAACCGTTGACGATATGAATCTATGTGTTGTTTACACAACAGTCTGCGCGGTGTGTTCCCCTCTACTACTGTTTGCGGAGCAGTAGCTTTCTGTTGCAGAAGTAAACAAAAAAGACGCGCACTCTGATTGGATGAAACAAGTTTAAATTACAGTTTGTCCGACAATAAAATTCTTACATTTGCTTTTTGCCTCAACCTGAAATTCACTTGATTGAAAAACTTCAACTCTTTTCATTTCCTTTTCATAACTTTATAGTTTTTTCTTGCGTTCCTATCGCTTCTCTCTTTCTCCTGTTCATAATGAACGCTGAAACGTGTACAATTTGTCAGAGAAAACTCGTAGATAAGCGCAGCCTCAGACGACATATGCAAACAGTTCATAAACAATACGTCCAAACCAACCGATTCGAGTGCGATGAATGTGCGTTTGCTCATGAAAAAGTCATAGAACTCGAAACGCATATGATACAGCAACACGACTCAAAACATCCCCGCTATTGTCTCTACTGTAACAAGTTCTATGTAGACAACCTCAAGTACATGGAGCATATGAACAAAAATCATGGACTTCCAGTATGGAACGCTGATCTGGAAAATAACCCAAGTTCTGGAATTCTTCCGTCCGAGCAAGCTTTTGGTGGTGTTTTGAAAACCTACGACATACCAGTGGGGGAACATGAAATAGATCTGCTAAGTTTTATGCGGAGCAAACAGGACAAGATTGAAAATGTTGTTCAACTTAACACGCAAAATAGCGCACAAAAACTTCAATTCAGTGCATTGGTGCAATTAACAAAAGAAAATGCAGCGAGTGGATTTCACTGGATTGAGCAAGTCATGTTTTGCCGGAATGGTTGAACAAATGCTTCTTTCACTAAACAACTTTGCTTCGCATGGTAGCGGATGGACCGTGGATAGCATTGACAATGTCGAACTAAGGTTTGTCAAGACAAAACCAATTGCTGCTTCATCCTATTTAGCTCTCCCAGCCAAGCTAGCAAGATGTCAGTACTTGCTGAATATTCGCAATCAACAGGATGAGAAATGTTTTCTCTACTGCTATACCGCTCAGTACCATAAAATATTTGGACCAAAGCTAATTCCGGACATTGCATCATGGAGACAGAAGACAAATCCAATAATGTATGGAGCAGAAAACACCAGGGCAAAACAACCCGTTGGAACATTCATGATGCCAATGGCTTTCCATCAAATGGAAAAATTTGAGCAGCTAAACCAGGTTCGTGTCAATGTTTTCCGCCATTCAAACAACAAGTTGATACCATTCCGCATTTCGAGAAATCCAAATTTCAAATTTGACCTTGATCTTCTCTTGCTAAGTGATGGTGCAATGCATCACTATGTGCTCATAACCAACATCAAAGGACTAATTCACAAGTACAAGGAAATCCACCAACGCGCGGACAATCATTTATGCCGCAATTGCTTCCACATTAACACATCAGCAGATCGACATGAGAAGCACGAACAAATTTGTCATCAGAACACTCAAGCAATAATCAGAATGCCAAAAATTGAGCAGCAGAACTTTGAATTCAAAAATGTTCAGGCACGATGGTTTGCACCAATTGTCGGTTTTTTTGACCTCGAGTCAATTATTGAACCACTGAACAGCAATATCCCACAGAAATCGGTGACTAGGCCGCTGGAGGAGCACAAACCATGTAGCTATGCCTTGCTTTTTGTTGCCTTGCATGAAACAAAACCGTTTTTTTCGAGCTGAAAAGCGGACCGAATGTCATGGTTGATTTTGTCAAGTCAATTGAAG
This sequence comes from Convolutriloba macropyga, assembly GCF_964194025.1. Taxonomy (NCBI): domain Eukaryota; kingdom Metazoa; phylum Xenacoelomorpha; order Acoela; family Convolutidae; genus Convolutriloba; species Convolutriloba macropyga. The sequence continues at coordinate 25,861,899 of NC_134478.1, read as the reverse complement.
CAATCGCTAAGGATATTTACGATGTGAAACAACAACACAAAAACTTTTCCGGTGAACCAAAAACACCAAAGGAAGCCGCTACCTTGTGTTGGATATGTGAAACTGAATTGAACAAAAAGGCTCAAGATCCAACAGTGCTAGACCACTGTCACTTCACTGGGAAATTTCTCGGGTGGGCACACGCGCAGTGCAACTTAAAACGTAGAACTCTTAACTTCACTCCCCTGTTCGCTCACAATTTAGCAAACTATGACCTTCATCATGTAGTATTGGCACTACAAAACATAAATGAAAAGAACACTATTTCGGTTGTACCAAGCACGAGAGAGAAATTCATCTCTTTGCAGATAGGCGTTCACATAAAGACAACTCAAAACAAAAAAGGCGTGTGGACTAGTCAGTATGATTATATCAGACTGTTGGACTCATTCAAATTCATGAATGCATCACTCGACAAGCTAGTGCAAAACCTGCCAGCTGATCAATTCACTTTGCTCGAACAACACTTCGAAATGTGGCCCGACTCATCAGTCAATATGTTGAAACAAAAAGGCTCGTTCCCGTATTGCTATATAGACAATTTCGAAAAACTAGAAGAGACTCAACTCCCTCCCCGTGAAATGTGGACAAATAGTTTACAGCAGTACGAGGTAACAGTCACCGAAGAAGAATATGAAAGAGCCATTGAAGTGTTCAATTTGTTTGCATGCCAGAATATTGGAGAGTACTACAATTTGTATTTGAAAACAGATGTCTTTCTCCTCGCTGCTGTAGTACTATGCTTCCGAAAAGTTTGCTACGAGACATATGGACTGGATTGTTGTCAATACTACACTGCATCAAACTTATCAGGTGACGCCATGCTTAAAATTTGCAACCCAGAACTCCATCTTCTTACAGAGAGGGAACACCTTGACATGGTGGAAAGTTTGATTAGAGGAGGAGTGAGCTCCGTATACAGCAAGCGTCTTTGTCGAGCAAACAACAAATTCTTGCCGGACTATAAACCAAAAAATATTTCATCATTTATCATAATGATCGATGCTAATAACCTTTACGGTGGAATCATGGAAAAATTCCCGCTCCCCCTGCGCGAGTTCGAGTTGTTCGACAAGAGTGAGTGGACAGATGAAAACGCCCAGGAAATTTTGAATCGAATCCTGAATACACCGGATGACGATGAAGTAGGATATATCGTCGAAGTCGATTTCAGTTATCCCGATAGCTTGCATGATCTTCACTCTGATTTTCCCTTGGCACCGACAAAAGAAGCGATAGGTGAATGCTGGCTTAGCGACTATCAGTCTGATTTGTTGGCTGACATGCAAGTCAAAAAACCTCCACAGGTTAAAAAGCTCATCCAGACGCTTTTCGATAAACAAAATTATACACTGCACTACCAAACGTTGAAACTCTATGTTGAATTAGGATTGGTAGTAACCAAGCTTCATCGAGTGCTATCATTCAGACAAGAAAAGTGGCTGGCCCCATATGTGAAGCTGAATACGGAAAAAAGAAAGCAGGCCCAGAATAAATTTGAGGAAGACTTTTTCAAACTGATGGTCAACTCATCGTTTGGAAAAACCTGCGAGGGAAAGCGCAACCGTATGAAAGTCAAATTGACCCGCACAGAGGAGGAAACGCTGAAGTGGACAGACAAGCCTGAGTACCAGTCGTCAAAAATCATTAGTGAAGATCTGGTCACAGTATGCCTTCATCAATCGGAAATACTTTGGGACAAGCCAACAATAGTAGGTGCCTGTATACTGGATTTGGCTAAGAAGTTCATGTTCGAGTTTCACTACAAAGTCATGAAGAAGAATTTTGATTGCAACTTGCTTTATTCAGACACGGACTCTTTCGTGTATGAAGTGCGCTCGAGAGACTTCTTTGCGGAATTACAACGGAAAAAGTTGGTCGCTGAGCAGTTCGATTTCTCAAACTTTCCACCAGAACACCCCTTGTACAGCAGGGAGAATGCACGTGTCACCTTAAAATTCAAAGATGAAATGGGAAGCAAGCCCATTGCAGAGTTTTGTGGTCTGAAGCCGAAGCTGTACTCAATCAAGCTCGCTGAAGGCAAGTATAAGTCTTTTTTCAGTACCACTGTATCTCCATCCAAACGCAATCATTCAGTAAAAAAAAAAGCACGCATTAGGCATTCAGATAGTTCAAGTTTTTTCTGCGGGCAGGAAAGCTCGGAAGAATTGCAAGTGATCAAGTTTTTTTTTCAGGTCCTGCTAAGCACTCAGCAAAAGGAGTGACAAAAGATGCCCGCCGCAGTATGACCCACGAGCTGTACAAACGAACTCTTTTGGGCGGCGAGGTGGTGCGTTTGCTGAACACTCGAATAGCTTCAAGCAATCACAGGCTGCACACAATTGCTGTAAACAAGAAATCTTTGTCAGGCTACGATGACAAGCGGTTTATTATGAGTGACCAAGTTTCCATGCTGCCCTATGGTCATCGTTCGATACGAGAGGATATGTTCTTCAAGTCAATAATGAATGAGCCGGATTGGGGAGCGGATGACTCGAGCGAAAGCGAGCAGGATCGCGGGCAGCAGGCGCAGGAAAGCGGGCAGCGGGCGCCGGAAAGCGGGCAGCATGCGCAGGAAAGCGGGCAGCGGGCGCAGGAAAGCGGGCAGCGGGCGCAGGAAAGCGGGCAGCATGCGCAGGAAAGCGGGCAGCATGCGCAGGAAAGCGGGCAGCGGGCGCAGGAAAGCGAGCAGCGGGCGCAGGAAAGCGGGCAGCGAGCGCAGGAAAGCGGGCAGCAGGTAAAAAGCAAAAACCAGCAAAAACACAAACGCCAAACGCAACAGTCAGCAAACATTCCACAAACTAATAGCATTCTAAACACAAGTATCAACTCAATTCCCGACCCAGGTTTTCACCAACGCGAATACAGCGAGGATGAATTAAACGAAAACGTGGTAGATTTTGACAATTTGTCAGAGTTTTCGGACAGTGGTTCCTCTACAGACGCAGCTTGCGACGGATTTATTCTAAGTCAAGCGATAGAAGATTCAGATAGCAGCCCCCAACCTCCAATCACAATTGATGAACAACCGCCAGCCAACCTCCCAGTAACGATTGATCGACAAAATCTGCAAGATCAACCACCTACCAAAAAGAGAAGACGAGCAAGAATCATAGAAAGTAATAGCGAAGAGGACTGAAGAACCAAAAAAAACTAAAAAGTCTTGTCTCATCCTGTATTTGTACCTATATTGTCCGAAAAACACTTGCAGCCGGGCTTATATTGCCCAAGTGGCTTTTTTAAAAAGTTAAATTTGTACCGTCCCCCCTTTTGGGCTAGAAATTTTTTGTGTGTAGTGAGAGTTTGTGATGGTGCACGCGTGAAGTGTGAGAAATAGTGAAAGGTGTGGTCCAACGTACCAGGAGGGGTTGAACTGCCACAGCGTGTGACAGAGCACAGTTCTTCCTGCACATATCAGACTGTATCAAAATTCGTTTTTGCAACAAAATTTGTGTCGCAGAGAACCTACTAAGTCAGCTTTTCCGCTGCCATACATGCAGGGTTTCTCTTATATTGTTTTACACCCAATAAAAGTCAGATAAAAGGACCGGATTTTTTGAAAAAATAGTTCCTACCCAAAAATCCGGTCCCGTAAAAAAACTCACCCCAATAAAGTGTCGGTAGATCATTCCTGCACTTCTTGAATCCAAGTTTCATAATCTGTAGGGCTTTAGATTTATCACAAGACAAAAGCAAAACAAGTCAATAACGGAGCAACCGTTAACAAAAAATCGTTAAGTTAAGGATTGATACGGGTTCTATATAATTTGCTGGCATTTATTTCAGTTAATAGCGAGAACTCAATCAATTAAATTTTTAATTAAAAATGTAAGTGATTTCCACTAACATTTTGATTTCTGATCAGTTAATGGATTACAGTAATAATGAGCAGGTTTTCTCATACCATCAAATTAATGGATCAAAAATGGACTTTCAAAAAATACCATCAAATTAATGTACCTACATATGCAAACTTTCTATTAGGGTTGGTGTCTAGGATATTGTATTAGAGCTAAAGTCTGGAAATTGTATTAGAGCCATTGTCCTTCTAGCTAATATAAGTTTTTAAAATTCAGGGTGATATAGAAAGAGATTGTAAGCTATGCAAATAATAACTTTTAAAAATGTTGTCTCCCCAAAAACAAATCACTCATTTGGTTTAACAGGAAAATTCGACACATATTTGTTAGAACCATAATTCTATCTATAAATTTACCTCGATTTTTTTCGAGAAGGGGAGACAACAATGGTTTTCATTAGAGTAACCTGTTAATCAGAACGTTATCTTTAAAAAAAGTTAACTTACAGTTGCCTTCCGGTGGAGCCCGACGATTATCAAATTGAATAAGTTCCTTCACTGAACCTCCAGTCTGATTGAATATACTGTCAAAATCAGCATTGAACATCCGTGTAGTTTTAAATATCAATTGCAATGAAATTGGCATTTTTTTTGTACAATTTTGCTTAACAGAGTCATTTTATCTCTTAAATCAATTCTGAATTTTCAGTACTGGAAAGCTCTAACTCAGTTTTCAGTAAAAACGACAGCAAATGCAGCATTATTAATTTTCACTCAACTGTTTCATATACAATTCAAGAAATTTTGCTTTTCGAATTTTAATACGAAAAATGCCAATTTCTATGATATTTTTTCAAACGACAACCAAATATTTAATCCGAGAGAAGATAAAAGTTGCATTAAAAAGAAAGCAAGATCAAATTGTCGACTTGATTCTGAATCAGATAATAAATTAATAAATATTTCCGACCAGAGAATGAACCAGAAAAAGGATCCGACGACTTTTTTTTTAACGTCAGGGGAATCTTGTTTTCAGCTAAAATTGCTATAAAAACAAGCTTCCCCGGCTCCCCTGAAACCCTTTGTATTGTTCCCAGAATATTGAATTTTTGATCTGTCGGCAAATTTTTCTCTGATCTCGCCGCAAAAATCTAGTGGGGGACAAAAAACCGAAAAATCGGAACATTTTTGCCTGAAAATCCGCTTAGGTTTTGTTAAAATCGGATGAATGCACGCTTAAAATTTGCAAAAGTTAGCAGAGGCGAACAATAGAGCGTTGAAATGGCGAGATATACGGTATAAAGGTGGGACATAGTAACGCGCGTTTGTCTAGCTCTGCACAATATGGCGGGAAATTAGCACAAGTGTGCAAAGAAATATGAACCGAATTCAAATAGCCGAGGTATAACTTAAACGAAAAATTTAAATATAGCACCATAAAATTACTATAAAGCTGACAAAAACCTAAAAAAATAGGGGGACATTTTTTGTAATCGGTCAAAAAAATTAAGTGTCCCACCCCGTTGTAGTCGGGCACAGAAAATCGCGTTGCAAAAATTGTCCGTCCCCCCCCCCCCCCCCGTTGAGGTTCCTGTCAGCTTTTTATTTTACTAATATATTTTCTAGCATTTTGTTTGTTCAATTTTTTTCCGTTCTTTTGATTTTATCACATTTTCCCAATATTTGTTTTGGGAAGACCCACGAAACAGGTTTGTTGGAACTTAATTCTTTTTGTGTTGATACCGTTGCAAAACTGTTGCTAGTAATAAGTTTTTTATGTATGAATAGTGATCAGTTTTTTGAATAGGGAATCTAGCATTATAAGCGTTGCATTTTAAGTGTAAGACTTCGTCAATGGAATGTGCAACAACTGGCAGAAGTGACTTAAATACCGATTTTGAATCTGCTTATATAAAATATGATGCTCATATTGGATTGGGATATTTCTACTGAAAGAAACATGGAAATAAATCAATTTTGGACAATATTTATAAATCCTGCTTACATATTTGGATATTCAAGTTTGCTAGACTACGTAATAAAGTTGGTCTAGCATTATGTGCACATCTTTTTATGGTGATCTGACGTCATTTTTCATGATGACTTGTGACTTTCAGACCACGTTTGCCTAGCTCGCCTTCATAATGCTAGCTGAGAAGAAATTCAAAAGAAAGTACTGCTCCACTAATGCGCAGAACAAGAACTGGTATAAGACGCCAGATCATTTTGGAGCCAAGATGCTATCAAAGATGGGCTGGAGCGAGGGCAAAGGATTGGGGGCTAATGAACAGGGAGATAGTGAATATATTAGAGTGAAACAGAGGACAGAGACCTATGCCGGGATGGGATTTGATCCCGCTTCCTTCAACAAAGTTTCCTATCACATGGTTCGTTTGTGCTTGTTTTCTACCAAAAATGAATAATAGTTTGATGTAATTGGGGAACTAGTAAGTGAATCCATGTTGCTAAAAGAGTCGAAATTTGCTGGAGTCCGAGCAGTTTTAATTTAGGACTATTGAATACCTTTGACTGTCAGCTTTTGTTTCAGGATAACTTCAACTCAATTCTATCCAATCTTTCCGTAATCAAAAGATCAGAAAGCAAATCTCCAAAAACATTGCACACAGCTACCTCTGAATCTTCGCAATCCTCAAAAGACGGAAAAGGCTTACAGAGTTTTGACAAAGTTCGAAGAGTCAAATCATGCAAACGCCGGTTAGAAAATAAAATTCTAGCTAACAAGAAGAAGAAAGATTTGGATATTATTTTGGGCCGAGCAAACGATGTTATGCATACGATCAAATCGTCGGAAAAGGGAGGTAGTAATTCACAATCCAATCAAATTGAAAATAGTTCAGAAGATGAATTAGAACTGGTTGCAAAGAGAGCAAGGTTTAAACAGAATCCTGATGTCGATTGTGAGAAATCTACGACCAAAAGTGCTGAATCTGTTGAACGAAAGCCTAATTGTTCCCAAGAATATATTTATCAGTCCGTTTCTGTCAATGATTATTTCAAAGACAAAATGAATCAAAGAAAGAAGAAATTAGCAGAAACTACGAAGATGAAGGTCGACAGCCCTGTACATGAAGTGATAAAAGAAGATTAAATCTTTCGCTTGAATTTATTTTACTTAATAGCCGCCCTGATCTCGGCTGGCTATAGCGGGCGTATTTTTTTTAGAATTTTAAAGATTTGAAGTGTATTGGGGAGCTGTCTTTTTTAGTACACGAAGAGGAGTATTTGCAGAGTGTCTTTCGTTTTTTGTTGAGTGTATTTAAAACAGGAACTGAAAGGCGTGAAAAAGTGTTTAAGCCAAATTGCCAAAGAAACGTGATGAGCGGAGAGTTGTTTTCTCTTTCTGTCGCACTTTGGAGCGAGCGAGAAACGTAGGCTTGTTAGCCACTGATTTTAAGAATGTTATTATAGGTAGGAAATAATTTTAGACACAATTGAGGCCATTAGCTCGTAGCTCTTTAGATGTTTGTGCGGTTTTCACCAGATTGTATTAACATTTGGTTTGTTTAGTGCGTTTTTTGTTGCGCGCTATCCACTTTATAGCTATTATTTTGCCCCGATGTTTTTATGTTTTAACTTTACTACTTTTCTTTACAATGAAAATTTCAAGGAAAAAGGTTTCAAGTTAGAGAAGTTTAATTATTTTCTATTCTTGATGGCTCTCTGGTGTTCTGCTGCTCAGTAGTTCCATAGATCTGTACCTCGAGCTATGTTAGTCCTTCGTAAATTTTTACTGATCTCTTAATCGGGTCCTCATCCAATTTGCACGTTTCTGGTGTTCTTTGAGTGCATATTAAAACGAATATTGACCTCTGCATTAGCAGTATATTTACTTCTACCTCTTTACAGTACTTATACTTGTATAAGTACTGTAAAGAGGTAGAAGTAAATATACTGCTAATGCAGAGGTCAATATTCGTTTTAATATGCACTCAAAGAACACCAGAAACGTGCAAATTGGATGAGGACCCGATTAAGAGATCTTCAAGAAACTTAGAAGGGAAGTCTTCAAACAATTTAGGTACACAAAACAAGTTCCAATGTGTACAATAATGGTGCTGTCATCCGGTAAACATGAACAAAATAGGCGATATGGTCCTAGGTGGAAATATTCCATGGAACAAAAAATCGCCTTGAAACTGATTAAGTAGTAACCAAAGGAAGAATTTAAGGAAAAATAAAGTGTTAAGGTAATAAGGATATATTATGCGGGAGACTAGCAAGCACGTGGGAAGGAGTGAAATTTTTTTCTCTGCGTTGACAATTGGATTTTTTTTTACAAGTTTGCCATTTTTAAGGCAGTTTAAACTCCCATTTTTTTCACTTTATTCTGTTTGTCCCAGTTTTCTAAATCAGTAAGACTGATTCTCGAAGCTTTTTTGACCATCTGAGTTTTTGCATTGGTGAGTTTTTTGCAAGTTCGGTATGATTTTTTTTCTCTTGTCTGTTTTTCCCATTTTTTCTGATTTTGTGCTTCTCGCTGTAGTTTTCCTTGTACAGTCTTGAATTTAGAGCTCTGTTTAGATTTGCCTTTTTATCATTGTTTAATTATTTATGCGTTGTTGCGTATGCAGATGATTGAGCCAACAATTGATAGTCCTTTGATGAATGGAAACTCACCATATCACAAGGTTTCCTGCTAATAGTTGTTTTGGGAGTCGCAGCTTAATATACTCAATATTTATCAGGTGCTTCGTCAGTTCATACAAGCTTCTACTTTGTTAATCGTTCTGTTGTTGTTTGGAGTGATTAATATAATTAAGTTTGTGGTTCATTATGTGAGTTATGGCTTTTATTTTGCGGCCTCGAGTATTTTCGGGAATTTTCGTCTTTGTCTTTAAATTCATTTTTATTGGAAATAATTCTGAAGAAGAAAATGAAACGCGTAGAGTTGTTTGAGTGTTGAACAAATTAGGAGGGTAGAGAGACAAGAGAAAGTTTCTGGTTTATACTGCGGTTTTCGAGAGAGTGGTAAGTTGATTTTTATGCGAGCGATTTTTTTGTTCACTCGCGGCCATGTTAATCAGTTTTTCTTGTTTTTAGAGTTTTCAGTAGGCTATAATTTTCATTTGTAATTTGTATTGATAATATTTCCAGTTATTTTGCTTATTAATTTGTATTTTACGCTACTTTGAATAAATTTCAACCATTTTGCAGTTTTTACTGTTACCTTTTGAGTAAATTTTGTGCCCATTTTGTTTAACTGCTTTTGATGGGGATCGAATAGACGCCTGTTGATCAACTGAGTTTTTAGGCTTCAAGTTATTGCAGTTTTGATGGTATGAAATAGTACAAAATAAAGAAATTTTAATTTTTTTAACCTTCTGTCCGATTTTTCAAATTTACTAGTTCGTGAGCCTACTATGGTTTTTCAATTTTTGTTTGAGAGACTTTTTTTAATAACCTGGAGTTGATTAACAAGTTTTTTTCTGCACTTCTTTTATGTATGGTATTAATTAAATTTTTCTTATCAAGTTCAGTCGGTTTTAGGGGTTAATTATTCCATCAGTTGATGTTTGAATTGATATTTTTTTCAGTTTTCGTTAGCTGTTCGAGTTTTTAATAGATTTTTAAGCAGTTTTTGTTTTGATAATGACGACTCGTCATGTTGTTTCTGGAAATCGTCTGAGAAACTTTTTGTTAAGGTCTTAGCACACTTTCGTAATTTTTGAAGTCAGTGACGTGATGATTTTTAATGGTCGGATTTTTTTCTGATTGGTTCCCAGTCCATTCATAATCCGTTGTAGGTCTAGTTTTTGGTTTAATCAATGAAAATTCTTTGACTTGTTGGTGAGGACTTGTCCTGCTGTTTTTTTACGTAGTCGAACAAAAATTTGTTTCCCTTTACCTTAGTTCAACATTTAGCAGTTAGTCTTTTTGACTTCTCGATGCTGGCTTTGCTCTTCTCTTATTACGCTCCGTGTGTTTCTAAACAGCAGTTGCTCAGCAAAACAACCTAGAATCAGCAGATTCAGTATCGTAGGATTCAGTAAAAATAGATTCGGGATTAATCCATAAAACTCGATTTCAGATGCCTGCTGCTTGAACCTTATTTTAAGTCTAAGTTGCCATCTCCAATGATTTTAGCCCCTGTATCCTCTCTTTAAGAAACAGGAGTATGTGTAACTACAAAGTGTTATCAAAATAGTATGGAGTTTAAAAAAATTGTTGTACAAACTTCACTTGTTTCATTTTTCCTTTGCTTTTAATCCCAATTGGGGTCATGGTAATCAGTGGCGGCTATTTTCCGGCAATCTGCCAGGTATGTCTTCATTTTGTTGAGATTTAAAACCATCTGAATAAATGTGTAAGCGAACTGTTTTAATACTGAAAATCTCCGAGCAATCAGTAGCTCGCACTGAGTGTTTTAATTTCTGTCTGCTCAAAGTATTCTTTTTGCTGAAGTTCTTGGAGAAAGAGTTTCTTTGCGTAAAAAAGACATTTCACAGACCAATTAAAATTGGTTAAATTCCAATTAAATTCCAATCAATTTCTTCGCAGACCGCTGGGATGTGACAATTAACTGAAACAGGAGTTGGAACAAATTTTTTGTGATGAACTAAACGATTGTTTGACACAATATCAAGTCCCATAGAGATGTGAAGCTTGTAAGTGGCACGTGATGCATGTCCAAGTAATGTGATTGCTCAAATGCTGTGTTAACTTCAGGTTAGTTGGTTGTTTAACAATAAATGCCTTTGTTCTTTAAATAAGTTGTAACTGCTCGATTGCTCTCGAATGAAGTTAACAATGCTCTCGAATGAAGTTAACAATGCTCTCGAATGAATGAATGCTCGATTGCTCTCGAAAGTAGTATATAATACCTACGTAAAGAAAGGGGGGGTTATCATTCGACTCTGAACCATAGGATAATAGGTAGTGGCGGTTAAGTGGGAATAGGCTAGGCGGGATAAAATCTTTCCGCCTGCTGTTTATTGCCGTTTGGATTGTTCTATTCCGCCGTTCTTGCTAGTTCTTTCTGGTCGTTTGAATTTAACGCTACATGTAAAAAGTAGTCTTATTACCCTAATAGTGGGGAGGGGCTTATTATGTGATATTTAGACGTGTGATTAAGTGGTTTTGGTCAGTTGTTAGCAAAAATTGATCATTATTGGGAGAATGTGTGCATAGATCAAATGGCAACTATAGCAACGCTTGATTTGAAAAGTATTCACGAAACTTACAAGGAAATCGAAAAAGAATATTCACAATACGGTAAACGATTTTTATACTTTTTAGCCACTTGTTTGCATTTGGATCCGGATCTTGATTTGGATATTGCGTTGAAGTTGCGGCCGTACGGAGGTTTGATTGGTATTGATAATTCTTCGTTAGACAAATATTTCAAAAATTTAAAAATTTTGAGATTACATGCCATACTCCACGACGCTTCCGGTTTTGTTTATGAATATAGTGAAAAGGGTCCAGGCTATTCTTACATATTACCTTGTTCAGTGACAAATGAGTACCTTGGTCATGTGACTGGAATTGCTTTTTGTTTATACGTAAAATCTTTCAAAAATAGTTTATTCAATTTGCTGGAATGTTGAAATCCGGAGCGGTTGTTCTTGATTTTGAAGGCTTTCGAAGTAAAAAATCTGGATTTATAATAAAGGAACTTGCGGTATCTACCGAAAATTACAACGATATAATTTCGTTTTTACCTCCAAAATCATTTAACATACTTTGTTCGAGTGAGCAAAGATCTTTCCTGTGGGTATCTAAATTCCTTCATGGTCTCTCGTGGGAGACAGGAGAGTACCCTTATCATTATTTGCAACAGATTTTTCAAAGTATAGTTCTTCGATTTCCCTTTTCTGATTTTTACGCAAAAGGATTAGAGAAAACGGAAACTTTACGACAGCTGTTACAGAGGAACGTTATCAACTTGGAAACTTTGTTCTGCCCAAAAATTGAACACTTGAAGTTCTATCGGGAGACACCGGTTTGTAAATTACATGCATTGAGTTGCCCAAAACGACAGAGGACCAAGCATTGTGCCAATAAGAAGGCAAAACTCTTTTACCAGTGGCTGACGAATGAATCGTCGGTTAGAGAAACCAGCTCCGTCTCTACTACAAGTGAATTTGTCTCCAAATTTGACAGTTTACAGTTGCATAACGCCTGAAAATCAGTTAACGGTTACTCTTATCAAGGAAGAAAAAATTGACACAAGAGGCCACACAGTTTTGAGAAAACAGTAGATTGTGTGTGCTGGTGCTGAAATAGAAGCTTTCAAGAAGTATCTTTCTCTACTGGAGTACTTTCAATTGTACCATGTCTTTACAAGAGAAAATGAAAAGGTTGAAACTAACCCCTTTACCTACGCCCAAGCGTGCAGTACCAGTTCTGATGTCTCTGGACGATGAGACTCTTCCCAATGACATCAAGCAGCTGATTAAAGAGAACAATGTAGAGTCAATTGTTTTTAGAGATAAACAAGATTCGATGAATGCAAACTATACAATCACTTACAAACAAGGAGACGAAGACTCTGGATATGTTTCTTATGAATTTTTTATAGTTAAATAATTATGTAAAAATTCCTGGAAAGCAATTCATTTTTTTGAACAATTTTATTTCACAATGAGTCAAACCGAAGATCAATTAGATTCGGGTGGAGGCATAACTGACTTGGTTTTTGACGCCGAGCACCAAGAAATACAATCTTGGAGGTTTTGCAATTCGAGATTGCCTCGATCAGAGGTATACTTTACACAAATCATTATAATAATTTTTCTTATAACTGTATCTCTCACCAAGTTGGTTTTTTTCAGTCTTGACTGTGAAGAATCCACATTTTGGTTTTCACTTCTTTCTTGTACAGTTGGATACGCTCTTCCAAATCCAAAGTTATGAATAAAGTTATTTCTACCAATGACCGGTTGTTCATGGCTGTTTGCGGGCCGTCTTGCTGCGGAAAAACTGAGCTCATTTTCAAAATGTTATTAGTTGGCACATTTTTCCCAGAGTTTCAAACAATTTATTATTTTTATCAGCATGATCAGCCAAAATTCCAATCGTTAGAGAAGAAACTGAACATACATTTTAAAAAATTCTCCAATTTGAGCTCATTTCAGAGTTAGAGAACTGCCTTCTTGTGTTCGATGATTCATGTGAAGAAATTTTTAATGACAAAGAATTTTCCAAATTAGCAACCGCAGGGCGACATAGAAACATCAGTGTAATTTATGTTAAACACAATTTGTTCCAGCAAAGCAGATGGTCCAGAACAATTGATCTAAACACAACACATATCATATTGTTCAAATCACCCCGTGACACACAACAGATTAGTTTTATTGGTCGACAGTTGAATAATGCACAATTTTTAAAAGAAAGCTATGAGCTCGCAACCAAAGAACCGTTTGGTCATTTATTAATTGATTTGGATCCAAAAACATCAGACGTCTTGCGCTACTGTTCAAATATTGTTCCTCCAGGACCATCAACTTTTTATCTGCCATCAGCTAAAGCCGTTATCACAAATTTGAGCGATGAGAGAGAAAGAAACTTGTATGCTGGGGCGGCTGCTAGACATATCGGATACAAAACTAAAAGAGAAGATCGAGAGAGCTCCAAATAAGTTCATTAAATTCCTTTGCGAATGTTTGCTCAACATTGACAATGGTAATGTTCCAATAAGAAAAAGTGTTGTAGAAGGTTATGAAAAATCATTCATAAAGCTATTGTCTAGACAAACAAGTTTGAAAGAAAAGAGGCAACTTTTTGCTAGAGAAACAGATTTGGTCAAAATTGTTGGTTTCGCTTGTTATCGATATTTGACAAAATCATAATGCGTACCGAAGAATTCATTTTAATTCCAAAACGAATGTTTGCTTCACATCAACCGGTAAAAAAAGTTTTGGACAATCCCCTTTATAAACAGAAAGCTGCACAGCTGTCTCTTTTGCAAAGAAACCAGTCCAACTCAATGGAAAAACCAGAGAAAGCATTTGAACCAGTTGAGACTGCAAACAAACTGATGATTGAAACAGCAGAAGAGGAGAAAACAGAACCCATGAGCGAAGACAGCGAGATTGAACCGGTAGTGAAAAAACAAAGAAAAAGCGACGATTTCACCTATAATGATTGAGCTAGAAGTTATGAATAAAAACCAAATCAAAAGATCAAAAATCATACTTGACTTGATTAACCAATCTGAAACAGTCACCATAGAGTCGAACGACGTTCTTCACGTTAATAAAGAAACACTGGGCATCAAAGCTTCAACATTTCTGTACAATCTACAGCAACCAACTAAAAAAATTGACATTGAAAAATACTCAAAAATTTTATTTGCTCTTAATATCTCACCTCATCTTGTTGCAAATACACATGCCAAGCAAATCTTGGAAGCCTCGTCTGAAAGTGAACAAGAATTTTTCCCAAGTAGAGAACAACCCAGTCAACAAGAGTTCTCCTCTACTGGAGAACGACTCAGTGGCTCAAAACCAACCCGAAAAAAATATAAAGAAGAAACGGACCAAACGCCAGACAAAGAAGAGACCAGTCAGAAGATGTGGTCTTTCTTTTCCTGAAGTAAAAAAATTGGATCAGTTGTATTTAAAAGGACCAGCTTCATATGGAAGCATAAAACGACTACAGACTCAAAGCAAGCTACCTATAGGCAAAGTCCTGTCCTATTTGGAGTCAAAGCCGTCTTTCACAAAGTACCGTTCAATTCGATTAAAATTTCCTAGGCTTAAAGTTTTTGTAAAAGACATTAACGAAATTTGGTCTCTAGATTTGGCACACGTTGATAAATTAGCAAAGTATAACTGCAACATCAAGTATCTCCTAGTAGCGGTTGATTGTTTGTCAAGATATTTACGAGTGGAACCATTAAAAACAAAGTACGCAACAGAAGCAGCTGAAGCATTCAAAAAGATGATCAAAAACAAACAGCCCGAAAAAGTATGGGTTGACGATGGCACAGAATTTCTGGGAGAATTCAAACAATTGTGCAACAAACGCGGAATTCAGTTATATAGTACTTTCAGTGAAAAAAAGTCAGCTTTTGCAGAGAGGAACATTAGATCTCTCAAAAAGATAATTCATCGGTATCTCGAAGAAAAGTGGACCTATAGCTACATTGACCAATTAGACCAATTTGTGAAAACAATCAATTCAAGAGTCAATCGAGTAACTAAAATTGCTCCCAACAAAGTTACAAAAAAAGATGTGCCACGACTAGTTTCATTGACAGTCCAAACAAGCTCAAATCAGAAGCCCAAGTTTTACATTGGAGACTTTGTGAGAATAGTTAAAAAAGATAAAGCATTCAGGAAAAGTTACAAGCAATCGTTCACAGACGAAGTCTTTGAAATAACGGGAATACCGACATTAAGCCCACCAACATACTCCTTAGTTGACACAGACAAAGAACCAATTCAAGGAAAATTTTATCAACCAGAATTACAACTTGTCAGGCTCCCTCTCGTTGAAAATGTCCAACAACCGGTTTGAAGACGAGTTTACAGTTCACGTTGTTTCATCCGCTTCAATGGAAATATTTGATTCAAACACACTTGCATCATTTCGAAATTTTTTTAATGACGAAATTCAACTTGCAGGTGATTGGAGAGTGGCGTTAAGTGAAATCATATTACCAACAAAATTAGAAAACATAGTAAACGGAAATCTAATTGTGTACAACTTAAAAGACTATGAAGATTTCCAAAAGATGTCTTCGGGAGCTAATGTTATTTCTAGACTTTATAATGGACAACAATTTAGTTTTATGCCAGGAACCTTTGATACAGTGGCACAACTTCTTGCTACAATTAAGCGAACAATTGGACTGCCCAATTTTTCTTTCAGAGAGTTGAAGAGCTCTGGAAAATATGAAATTTTATTTGGCAAATATGAGGGAATTACATTTCCCAGCGAGGAAATTCCGAGCATTATTGGATTTAAGGGTATTCCTGACGGTAATGGAATACATATTGGGTACAAAATGATTCCCAATGCAAACAGGTTTATGAAAAGTGATGATGCGAAAGCTTATTATGGGGAGTTCCCAGCTGATCTTTGTGCTGGAAAGCATCTAATTTTCATCTACACTAACATAATTGAATATCAATACGTTGGTGACACTAAGGCTCCTCTTTTGCGAGTCATTGATTCATAACAACGTCTGAAAAACGGTAGTGTTTGTGAGCTTGAGCCAACTCATCGGATAGTTTTTACAAATTTAGACTATAAGAAGCTCCTAACCAACACAATTCAATCGATTTCAATTGAACTGAGAACGGAAACAGGACAATTAGTTCCCTTTTCGGGAACTGGAAAAGTTATTCTAACACTACAATTCAAAAAATTTTCCTCCTAAAATGGATTCTTATTATGCGAATCAAGCAACGTCTTTGCCTCACTTCTCTGGACATTATCGTCAAAGAGGAAGTGGTTTTGGAGCCCTAGCTGCAGGCATTGGACGTGTTGCGCTGCCTTTAGCACGTCGTTTCATTTTGCCTACAGCGAAGCGTATCGGGAAAGAGCTTTTGAAACAAAGTGTTCCAGAGATTTTGGATGTAGTCGGAAGCAAAAAATCTCCTAAACAGGCGTTTAAAAATACAATCGGAAAAACTGTTAAAAAAACAGACTGGGGGATCTCGACGAAATACTTCACGTCGGAGGAAGTCAAGTCGAGTCAAGCCACAGAAAGCAATCAACAAACGCAAAAAAACCATTTCAATGCACAGAGCTCCAAAAAGAAGTCGGTCAGATTTTTTTGCCAGAGTGAACGATGATCGCTAATTTGTTACCATCAGAAGCAACTCACAGTTCTTTGGATTTATTCGAAAAACCTTCTCTTTTAGTAACTTTCGATGGTAGTTTTTGTCAAAAGTTGGGCCCAGTCTACAGTCCAAATGGACCCATGTTAGAATTTGAAGTCGCCGGTGACCGAAATAATTTTATTGACTTACAGAAAATTTTCTTGGAAGTAAAATGTAAAATTGTCCAGTCATCAGAAGCTGATTTGAGATATGACGCAGGAGCAGCAACAGATGTTACGAAGACAGATGCTCCCTATTTTTGCAATAATGTGTTACATTCACTCTTCTCTGACTGTACAGTGTCTGCTAATGGACTAAAAATTTCAAACGCTAACGGAAACTATGCTCAAAAGTTTTATTGAAACAGAATTTTCACATAACAAAGATGCAAAAAACACCTGGTTGGCATGTCAGGGTTACTCCTACGAAGAAAATCCAGGAGCGCTGTCAACTGCGGAAGTGAACAGAAGGAAAGCCTTAGTGAGGCAATCAGCTGAGTGCACATTCTACGGTAAAGTTGCAGTCGACTTTTTCACCTGTGACAGACATTTGCTAAGTGGTGCGACACTTCGCATTGCATTTAGACGGTCAATAGATGATTTTGTTATAATGTCTGACGATGCTGCCAAGCACTACAAAGTAAAAATTGTCGAAGCTAATTTGTATGTGCGCAAGATGACATTGAACGATGATGTTGTATCGGCTATTGAAAAAACTTTATTAACAAGTCCAGCTTCGTATCCCTACCTGGAGACTCTAACAAAAACGTTTCTGGCGTCAACGGGTCTCCACAGTTGGAAACAAGAAGATATTTTTGCCAGAGAACCGATTCGTAGACTAGCAATTTGTCTGAACACTAACGAAGCGTTTCTTGGTAACAACAGACAAAATCCATTTAATTTCCGCAAATTCGACCTTGAGCAGATTTATATTTATCGAAACGGTTTACCTGTGGCAGACAGTCCGATATCAACAAGTGATGACAAACGTCTTTACTTTAACACAATATCCGATTTAGCTTACATCGACAATGGTCATGGAATAAGTTTGACAGATTACCCAAACCATTTCATAATGGTTTTTGATTTGACCAGCACCCAACAAGCATCCCACGATTTTATTCATCCTGAGCTTACAAATTCGTCAATTTCTATTGAGTTGAAATTTTCTGCGGCCTTACCGAACAATATAGAAATATTCATTATTGGCGAAAAAGCTAGCACAATATTTGTTGATAGTGCAAGAAGAGTATCAAAGAATCACATTCTGACAAATTAATGATGGATGAAGATAATATTAATGGTTTAATCCAAGGTTGCAAAACTCTTAAGTATAAATTCCATGGTGTGTTTGCGGCCAACAACTTTCCGGAAAAAATGAACAGAAACAGCTTCCTTATTGTTAATGCAGCAACTGCTGAAAATATTGGCAGCCACTGGTTACTATTATGCAGAAAAAACAATCAACTTTTGTTTGCCGATCCCCTTGGTCAGCCCATTTCATCGTACAAACACCTATATCAAAGAATCGTTTCCGTTGGCAGCAATCACAACATCTATCAACTCTTGGAGAATCAACCAATTCAAAGAGCAAACTCTAAACTTTGTGGACTTTTTTGTATTTATATTGCTCATTTTGTTTTCAATGCTCAAAAACTTGTAAATATTAGCGATAATGAATTGATTCGTTTCGCTTTTCATATGATGTTCTAACCTTACTAACTTGAGAAATTTATTTTTTTTTCAAAACTTTACTTTTTCTTCATACACAAAGCGAACACTCAATAAATCAGAATCAATATTCAATTTTCCATATCCACTCATAAAAATATCCATAATTTGACAAAAAGCGCCAGAATGAGGACCATACAAAATTGTTTCAACTCTTCGTAAAGTTTCACTATTAACAAAATCAGTTTGAACTTGTTTCGATGGAGGCCGGGCATTGTAGATAGTTTTTTGAGCAACTACTGGCATCTTGGCACTCGGTTTGAGATTGACATTTGTTTGTTTTGCAGAGCTGCTTTCGATAAATTGTTGTGGTTAGCAAAAGCTGGCAGTCGTTTGCGCACTGACTGTGAATCGGTTTTTTCTCCCGAACCGTTGAATTCGATTGCCAATTTGAGCTTTGTAAAAACGTCTCCATTAGTCTCCAAGTTTGGTGCAGTCCAAAACAAGAATTTGAAAGCTGTATAAACACAAGGCACAGGAAAGCTCTGATATCGTTTCACTGTTTCGTTTTCAAAAGTAGTTGTATCAATCAGAACGTGATAATGACTGTTTACTAAATTGCAAAATTCGGAATCAAAATGTGCACACACTGCATAAAAATTTCCAATAGAAAAGCTAGGTTTTTCTTCAAGAATGAGAAATTTGAACTGTTTCTGAAATTGTTTAAAGTAATTTGGAGAACGCTCAAACATCGCCTCAACCATCGTTGTTGGCAACTTCTTTTTGAATTTTTGGTTTCTTCGCTAGTGGTGGTTTTGTTGTTGACAGCTGGTCAGCCACTGAGTTCTGTATTTTGCTAGCTGAGCTGACCAAATTTTCAAACTCTCCAAAAGTTAGAGAAATTCTCTGTTCAAACTCGTAATCGTCTGTTGCTTTTTTGAACAATTTCAGAAATACATATGTCCCTGTCCTTTCATAGGTTTTCAGCGTTGCTCTGATTAAGCGCTTATCAGTTTTGGAAATATCGAAATAACAATCTCCAAACTCTGTGTCTTTAGTGGACGTGAAGGGCATAGTGTGCAACTTGTTTTATTACTTTCGAGTGTTATAATGTGTAAAACTCAAACTCAATGGGGCGGCAAGTTGGGTTTAAACAAGTGTCGTCAAACTGCCTAATTAAATCCAAATGATTTGTGAATACAGGCTCAAGTACGCCTATGGCGTACTTGAGTCTGTCTGTTGTTCACATATTGCATAATTAATTTCAGCTGTGACCCTAGATAAGACAAAAAACATATGTGAACCTAGGTGTGTAGTTGGACCAGCAGTGCACTGTACACTTTTTATTGGAATTATATGCGTACCATATGTTTTGAGAACACAAATGTGACCCTCCCTGGGTGGGTATTTGAACAAGCAGTGCAGTGTACACTGTTTATTGATATTATATGCGGACCACATGTTTTGGTTCTATAGAGAAAACAGATGTGACCCTAGGTGTGTATTTGGACCAGCAGTGCAGTGTACACTGTTTATTGGAATTATATGCGGACCATATGTTTAACTTGGAACAGATGTGACCCTGGGTGTGTGATATAATTAGAAGCACAAGTGAACCTACAGCAGTAGGGAAATTCTGATAAGAATAAACATGCACCAGCGTACAATGAAATGCTAATAATAAAATACGCTCTGGATAAGAACTGAGTTAGTACACACTATAAATTGTATCGACCCATGTATAATAACAAAATTTAGAGCATATATCAGAGCACATACACTACCAAAATTAAAACCATATTTGACCTCAGATATAATTTGTTGAATTACACGTTGTGCAATATTACTTTAAAAATAGTTATTCATTTTCTTTAAACCTTGCGTTCAGTGCACTTTGCTTTCTTTCAACAGTTCGTTACCAGAGAAACACCTACCAACAGTCTTCTATCAAATTGGTTTTAGTTTCTTTCTCAAAAATTGTACAAAAATTATGTCCGTTCAAATACTTGCTGAATCTGTAATTTCCTTGGAGCGAACATTGGTTTATCAGACAGTGTTCGAAAACTTTGTTGTGCTTATTCAACAGAAGAGACAAGGCGATGTTTGGCAAACTTACCAGCACTGCTTGATACCCAAGCTTTTCATTAACGCAATTGCTTCTTTACCAGAGAAGACAGAACCAGCAGATTGCAGTCTTATTACATCAGGAGGACATTTACCTCCAAAAACTTTGCCAACATTTCAACATCTTGGCATGGAGTCATTACCTGACGACGTTAAACGAATTTTGTTTCGTTACGATTGCGACTGTGTGCCTCTGTTTGAAAACCAGCTAGGGGCTTATCAGGCTTGCGAAAACTTAGCTGACATGTGGGGCATAAAGTCATCACCTTGCTCCCCAGAAAATCAATCGCAATTGGATTCAGCCAGCTTGCCAGTAACACCAGCAGTTGATCCGAGTTCCAGTTTGACACCGGCATCTAGTCCATCTCTCTTTGCGGGAATTCAAAAGAACAATTCTACGGCTCTGTTCAGTGACAACCAGTTTGATACAACGTTACTGTCAGCTACACAATTTCAAACACCAGAACCAGCACGTGTTTTTCGTGTCACAGACACGCCAAAGATTTGCAATGCACCAAAGAAACGGCTACCTGAGAATACTTTAATGGACTTATTTGATTAACTTGAAAACTAAACTTAATGGATCATCACAAAACTCTTTTATATAGTGAGATGCTAACTTGATTTTGTTTCAAGAATGTGTGATTTCAACTTTTTAAAAGCTGAATTTAACTTTTTAAATCTGTTTTATAGCTTTAAATCTGCTGAGTCAAAGAAATTAAAACATTGCTACTGATCAAGTTCGAACATGTTCAGAAAAGATTTTCATTTTGACGTAAACATTTGTTTCCTAACAAACACTCAATTATTACAACTACTATGACGTGGTGAGATTTTTCAATATAATATCCAGAAATACTTTTCCCAATCTGCAAAATTTTTGTTATTATTATATATATTAAACATAAAGTTTAGAGATATAGCCATATGTGAGAGTATGCGGTATTGACGCTAATGACATGTTAACTCCATGCCACAGCTGTAGCATGGATTGAATTCCAAATTCAATTCATAAGTCGAAGAACTGTTCAAAAAATAAAAAATAATCAAAGAAAATATTTCGAAAATATGCATTTCAATCGTCAAATTTTGACACTTAATTCAGTAGATGCCCTCTTCAGCTTACACTAGAATCAACTCTCATTTGTTACTTGGGGATCAATTGAAGAAAAAAAGAGCTTGTTAGTTTAAAGAAAAAGGAAAAAAACTCAAAAAAAAAATTTTTTTAACACATGACCTCTGACCTTTGACCCCAAAAAAGAGGGTTCCAAAAAATACTTGGGATGAAACTGATTGTTCAGTAAGACTCAGCATACTCTAAAGTACAAAACATCTCATCACACTCATCAAATTTTACTCATCCGTTATGGAGATAATTAGCCTCTAATTAGCGACTAATTAAGGGTTAATTAACCTAATTACTAATTACTGAAAAAAAATTCAAATTTTTGCAACGGTTTTGTACTCACTGCTTGATGCCCGACATTATTGCTCATAAGCATCATCATCAAAAAACGGCTCCACCGATTTTCGAAACATCTGGCAATTAATGTCACATTAACATCTGGCATTAATTAGCATATGAAGTACCCTAAGGAAAGATGTTAGATTGGTTTTCTTTAAATTTTTGGACTTATTGGGCCCTCAGTGTAAATTTATCTCATAACAGCTGTCATCAAAAAAGGCCTCAGAAAAAAGACACATGTTTATGTCATGTAATTGTCATGTAATTGTTAATTAATGACTTGATTGACAGAAAAACAAACTTTTTTTCTGTTTATTTTTGAGCAATTTTTTTATATGGGTCCTATGTTTTTCGGCACGGGGAGCATTTTTGCTCATCACACTTAAGAACGTAGGACAACTCTAACCATCCGTAATTGAAAATGAATAAAATAGCGCTTTTTATTACAATTTTGAATATTAGCATGTTTTTCCAGGTTCTCAAAAAAAAAGTTTTTTGACACAAACGATGATCAGCAATACTCGGTAGGGTTCCCTGTGGTGGTATATTTTGGCATACGATTGCAATGGAGAGTTGAAAACACATCTTTTTTCTCTCAAAAGTAACAAAATTTCGAAATAAAGGTTTGCGCCAAAACCGACCAATCAGAAAACAGCATTTCAAAACTTCGAATTTGGCGCCTATGCAGTACTGTAGTCTCTAATACTGTAAACCCGAGAAGCCATTTCTTGTTCATTCGTTTCTACTGTTCGTACTCGAGTTTAACAATTCGTTCTTACTAAAGTTAGACAATTCAAAAATGGGTTTCCAGTGTCGTTATTGTGATTCTATTCTGAGTACAAAAAGAAATCGCTCCAGGCATGAGCATAAATTCCATCCTGATGAGATTGGTTTACCCGTATATCAATGCTCATTATGTGAGTTTACTTGTCGGAAGATTTCTTTGCTCGAAGAACACATGAAAACTGCACACCAACGATTCACCAATTGCTGTCAAAGCTGCCTACTCGGATTCAACGATTGCCATCTTTACGTACAGCATATGACTTCCGTTCATCACTTACCCGTCCTAGGTGAACAATTTCAGCCTCGAGACACTCCGTTGGAAAGTGCATTCCATGGAGTACTGAGATCGTTCGAGTCAACAGCGGCCGAAGAGTCCAATGATCTCGAAAACTTTATGCGGATACAAAAACCCAAAATAGACACTCTAATAAGTGAGCAGTTGACCCAGGGTCCTCAAAAAGTTCAACTGTGTGCAAAATTGCGGCTTGTCAAAGTTATGTATGATGAGCCAGATATGCCAGAAGATGACCGTATTGAAATATACGAAAACTCTCTGATGACTCCTGTCTATGCAAACGGACTGTCGGATGAAGCGTATTGGCAAATGGTGGAGAAGATGATGAGCGTATTGACAACATTCAAGTCTTTGGGGAGTGGTTGGACACTCGAAAAAGTTCTCAAAGTTGACGTCAAATTCGCGCGTTTCAGACCAATTCTTGGTTCATCATACATCGCGTTGCCGTCAAAAATTGCCAACTGCAGAGGATTGCTCAACGTTAGGAACCATGAAGATCGAGATTGCTTCAGGTATTGTTTTGTGGCCGCTTATCACATGTATCATCAGATAAGTTTAGATAGAATTGATCGAAACTATCAAACCGACAAAACTTCACCAACTACATACAATCAACCAGGACTGCATCAACCTGTGGGCGATTTTACTATGCCCATGGGCTTTGCAGACATTCCTCAATTTGAAACACTCAACAACGTTCAGGTAAACGTGTTTGGATACGATAACGGCCAGTTTTTCCCTCTAAAAATTTCGTCATACAGCTCAGATTTTGTAATGGATTTACTTTTGCTGTACAACTGTGACCGTCATCACTACGTCCTCATTACAAACCTGGTGAAGGTTGTTTGCTACGTGCGAGGACTTGATTACAGATTCTCCTACAAAATTTGTCGAAACTGTTTTTTGATTTGCCGAGAAGGACTTGAAAGTTACAACCTACATCTGAATAACTGTTGCAAAAATGCACCTGCTGTTATTCATATGCTTTCAAGTGAGAACAACTCATACAAATTCACGAACTTGGCTGCTACATGGTTTGTCCCTCTTGTTATCTATTTTGACTTCGAGTCTTTCTTACGACCCGTGTCTTCTTGCAAGGGACCAAGTGATAAAGCCTTTACACAGGTCAAGGAGATACATGAACCGTGTGGCTTTGCGCTAACAGTGATAGATCACCATTCATCAAAGCCAATCTTTCATTTCTGTTCTCCTGCTTGCATGACAAATTTTGTCAAAATGCTTCACAAACTAGCCAGAGATATTCATCAGCAGAAAAGGAAGCACCCTTTCTTCAAAGGCGATAGACGAAACTTGGGAAAGTCTAATGCTACGCACTGTTGGATTTGTGAAAAATCGTTTTCAGAAACGGAAGATCCAGAGAACACAATTGACCTGGACCATTGCCACTACAGTGGTAAATTCTTGGGATGGGCACATGAGAAATGCAATCGCTTGAGACGAAATATCAATTTCACCCCTGTTGTGGGTCATAATATTCAAAATTATGACTTACATCACATTTGCTTGGCACTGAACAACTGCGAGCCAACCACAACCATCAGCGTCATACCAGCCACCGACGAAAAATACATATCAATGACATTTGGTGTGCTTATTGACACTTTCGTAACGGAAAAGGGAAAAACAGTGAAAGCTTACGAATATCTTCGATTCATAGACTCCTTCAAGATGATGAACAGTTCTTTAGAGAAACTTGTTGAAATTTTACCCGATGACCGTTTCGAAATAATGAGGGCAATGTTTTCTACATTATCTGATGCTAACCTTCAGCTACTTAAACAGAAAGGCTACTACCCTTACTCTTATGTGACTAGTCGGTCCAAGTTCAGTGACACCAGTCTCCCGCCACTGAGCAAGTGGGGTAACACGGAGACTAATTTACAACATGCACGCAGGATGTGGGAAATTCTGGAATGTGGAACACTGCAGGATTATCATGACTCATACTTGAAGCTCGACTGTGCACTACTCGCATGTGTTTGCGAATTCCATCGACAGTTGAGTTTCGATACGTATAAACTGGACTGTATGCATTTCTTCACCCTACCCAATATGGCTAAGGAAGCATCACTTAGAATCTGCAAAGCCAATGTCGAGTTACTGACTGAGCGCGAACACTTGGACATGATTGAACCCGCAATTCGCGGTGGAGTCACATCTGTCTTTGAAAGTCGGCGCTTCACTGCAAATAACTCCTATATTCCCAACCACGATAGCACGGAGGAATCCTGTTTTGGTTTCTGTGTCGACGCTAATAACCTTTATGGTGGCGTAATGCAATTAGAGAAACTACCGCTCGCCGACTTTGCGTTCAACACAGATATTCAACTTCAAGAGATTTTGGACACCGCCGATGACGCTAGCATTGGATACTTTGTAGAGGTCGATATCTCTTACCCGCCGAGCCTTCATGATGAGCATCGCGATTTTCCGTTGGCGCCCACAAAAGACGTGGTTGAAGATGAGTGGTTGAGCGATTACCAGATCGAATTAAAAGAACAACACAATCTCCCATCTTCCAAAGTAAAGAAACTCCTGCAAACGTTCTTTGATAAAGAGAGATATGTGGTCCACTAAAAACTGCTGAAACTTTATGTCCAACTCGGCTTGGTAATCAGGAAAGTTCACAGAGTGCTTCAATTTCGACAAGAAAACTGGCTGTCGCCATACATTACACTAAATAGTGAAAAGCGGCAAGTTGCGTCAAACAAGTTTGAAGAGAACTTTTATAAACTGATGAATAATGCAGTTTATGGTAAAAACTGCGAATCGAAAAGACGCAGAAATAAAATAACAATCTCACGAGATGCCGAGCATGCGCTGAAGATAATATCCAGATTTGAGTTTGATCGCTATATGATCTTTGGGGAGAATTTAGCAGCTTTGACCACACGACCAAAGTCCATTTATTGGAACACTCCCACTATTGTGGGAGCGACTATATTAGATCTTGCAAAATTCCACATGTACTCATTCCATTACAATGTGATGCGCCCCCACTTTAATTGTCGCCTTCTTTACAGCGATACAGATAGTCTCCTTTATGCGATAAAAAGCGACGATTTTTATACCGAGTTATCGCAGAAGCCTCAGTCAGTATTAAGTCAGTTTGATTTCTCAAATTACCCACCCAATCACTTTCTTTACGATACCACTAACAAAAGAATCGTCCTCAAATACAAGGACGAATTCGCCGGCGACTATATTACTGACTTTATCTGTTTGAAGCCGAAGCTGTACTCCATCCTGTCAAAAAGTAAGTTTATTCTCTCATAAAACAAAATTGTTAGTCGTTGTATAAAAATTCGTAATGGGTTAATAGGCATCTGGAAGGTGTTAAATCGTATTATATTTACATAGGGGGTTAGTAATTATAATAGCACCTAATTTTTCTCATTTCTTTCTTTCTTTTAGGTTGTCGAAAACTTTCAGCAAAAGGGGTGACGAGGGCCGCACAACAACATCTTCGCCACGTCGACTTCCTAAACACTCTCAGCACTGGAAACCACCTGCGCTCAGAGAACACCAGGATTGTGTCCGACCACCACAGGCTGCAGACAGTTACTACAAACAAAATTTGTCTGTCAGCTTTTGACAACAAGCGCTATATACTACCCGATGGCATAAAAACCCTCCCGTTTGGCCATTATGGAATTGTCGAATATGCTATCGATGAAATTGATTGGAATAACGACGATGTGGAATGGGATTATGACGATTTTAGCGACTTACTTTTGAGCTCTAGCCCAGAGTGGGATAACAGTTTTGTTGTACCACATTCCTCTCCAGATACCACCCAAAGCTCCAACACATGGCAACCACCAGACCCCGGTTTTGTCGCTGCTCAGAATATAAATGATTCGGATATTGAAAGTAGCGATATCGTTGATTTCGATGCCAGTTTTGAAGAAAACTCTACGCCCGATAATCCGTTCATTAATTTTGAGGCAGAAGAAGCAAGTGAAAGCGAGTCAGAGGGCCCAGTGTGCAAAACTGCAAGGCGATATTAGTGTGCATAATTAAATTTAATTGCCCAGAGAGAGAGACGCAAAACTGAACCAGTATTGATTTTGCATGCAGTGTGAAATTTGGTTTTAATTTGTTTGAGTGTTTTGAAATCAAAAGCAAGCGGCGAGACAGAAAGCAAAGTTAAAGGGAAACAAAAGCGGCAAGACTCAAAAGGGAAAGATTGAATAGGAGAGGGATATAAACAGCGGCGGAAAGATTTTATCCCGCCTATCCTATTCCCACTTAACCGCCACTACCTATTATCCTATGGTTAAGAGTCGAATGATATCCCCCCTTTCTTTACGTAGGTATTATATACTACTCGTGATGCATGTCCAAGTAATGTGATTGCTCAAATGCTATGTTAACTTCAGGTTAGTTGGTTGTTTAACAATAAATGCCTTTGTTCTTTAAATAAGTTGTAACTGCTCGATTGCTCTCGAATGAAGTTTGAAGTATTCTAGTACTATGGGTCTTTTACGATCCGAAGCGAAGTATTGGATTTCATCGATTTTTATCCTAATAGAACTACTGGTATTCTGCAGGTTTTTATGAGCCGAAGACGATTGGTGGGTATCGATTTTTTACGACTCGAATGGGAGTATTGGTAATGACAGTTTTTTATTTCTCTGAAGAATAAATATTCATGAACTTTGACTTTATTCTTTTCAAGCAATTAAATCTGTTTTATTGCCTTTGAAGGATTTTTGAAGCGACTATTGTAAACGTGCGTGTATTTTGCTCGCAAAATTTTTGCTTATTTTTGCCTAACCGTTTTGCGATTTTGTTCTAGAACATTCATTGACTTCTCAAATGACTTTTTCATGATTGCCCTCTTCTTTCTCGAGTGATAACAATTGCTGTCATCCGATGTAAAAGTTATTGCTAAATTAAACGCGATTTTTGCATAGGAAATCAATAGGGCCGGATAGCCGAGTGGTGAATGGCTATGTTGAGGACTCCGGGTGTCGGTGGTTGGTATACCTCCCATGGAAGATGTTTTTCTACCCATAAAATTTTTTATCTTGGCTACAGCCCCTGAATTAAATTACCCCGCCTGTCGTTCGAGAGCAATTTGTCCAGTGTTTGTCGATTATGCTTGAAAGTTGAGTATTAATATTTAGAGTACTGCAGCTTGAAACCACCACCTCCCCTCGTAGCGAACACCACCCTATTCCATCCCTCACACTACCTTGTCGATCGCTCATGCACCGCACCCCTTTTAGGCTTACTTGACTGAAGACATGATATCTGATTTTGAAGCTCTGCGAAGTACTATAATGTCTGATTGATTGCTCTAGAACAAAGTTTTAGTAATTATATTAGTCCTGTGGTCTTTTTATGCCATTTTTCGCTTGACTGATTTTACGTCTGACCGATTTGACTTTTCGTCCTCAGAAACGGGATAAAGAGGTAGCGCCCAGTGGGCATTAAGTTCTCTTAGAACCTTTCGGCTCGCTATTCTCCAAGTATGCGACTCACAGAAACTGTTTAGGAGGCATACTTATGGTGTGAAGGGCGTTTCTTAGAAATTGATCCCCACCCCGCCGTTCCCCCCACTGTTACCCCCCGTCCCCGCTGCTCTCACCTCACGCCCCTTCAATTAAGCTGAAGCTGACCTCACTAAACTGTGGCTAGCTACTGACAAAGCCAACCGCTCGCTGGTCGTTTGAGAGCAAAACAGATCAGCTGGAGCCGACCAAAGGAGAAATTTTGAAATTGCTCTACAATCCAGAAAATTCCAACACACCAGTTAACATCCTCAGGAGTTCCCGACCGACTTATGACTATCATAACTCGCTGTGTTAGATGATTTAGATACGGGTCAAAGCCGCACTGATGAACGAGATCGTTTGATTAATGAACTGACTGTTCCAAAATAGTCTTAATTGAGGTAACTAATCGATAAGACTTAGCTTTATGGTTTCCCTCTCATTAGATCTTTCTTTTCATTCTTGCATTAGATAATTTCTTTTTTCTCGAGAAGTGTGCAACAGAAACTAGCATGCTAAGTGCAATTAAGCTCTCAAAAAACTATCAATCTCTTTAATCTCAGAATCGTCCGATGTCTTTTTATTTAAATTTGTGGAGTTTAACAACTCAAAAATGACAAATACTTTTTCATTTCGGTCCTACTTAAAATACGTTTTTTACACCTGCAAAGAGCATATTTTTCTATTACCCTATTCAATTTTTCCACTTAATTGAGAAAGAGTTACTAATCGAACACACTATTACTTTAAGTCCGCCTTATCTATATGCGAATAATTACTAAGATAAGATTGGTAACTTTCCATGAAATATGAGCACTATCCTTTATAAAGGCCTTCAAAAAATTACCTGTTTTGATTTTAATTGAGATCTCTGACAATTAGTCAGAATGGTAATTTTTATTGTATTTTAAGATCACAATGAAGACGAAAGCAAAAGCAACAATCATCGGTTATTTTATGGTAACTTAACCCTACCAGTTTTTTGGGCCACGGTGGAGACGTCGGTAAAATGGCGATCACTGCTAACTCCGCTGGTTACCTCATACTTCTTGTTGTGACCTCAGCTTTGTTAAGCGTTGAAGTGACCACCGGAGCTAAAAAAGAGGAGAAGGGTTTCCACGTGAACAAACCCATTTCATTAGCGGAAGATGATGAACTAATGAAGTACATTCAGATGGATCTTTACATGCCTGACCACAACTGCTATCAACTGTTTGGTGAGATATCTCTTCGTAATATTACGTTTTATTTAGACTCAATGAAGCATTTTGATCAAGTTCGGTTCATAATATGAGATATTGACGCTTATGAGGTCTTCGTCTAATTAGACAGTGACGGTAGCACGAAAAAAGATGTAATCTAAATCAGCATAACTATGTTCTCTTGAAACAGTTTTGCGTGAAATCAGAGCAACGGTAGCTATCAGGTCATCAACTACATATTTAACTATGCTCCAAGTTGTTAATCATTGTTGCATCCCCTTATTCAAGGAGGTTTCGCTATAGAGTTATTATCCTTCTAGTACGGTTTTTATTCAGTATTTTGCTAAGTTTTTCCAAGTGCGGGGTACGAGGTAGAAAACGTTCTGGTTTCAGCTGAGTTAATTTCTAAGTTAATAGGGGTGTACAATTTACTGCGTGTATTATTGTTCCATTTTCTATTTTTATCAACCAATCAACAGCTAAAGCGTGATACTACGGCTCTCTAAAAAAAGGCGGAAGCCGGGGAGCAAACCCGGGACCTCCTGATACAAAACAAAAAGGTTTAGTGTACTGCTCTACGGGTGCTCTATAGGTTAAGATTTTGGGTAAGAACATGCTGGGAGCAATTCATCATACAAATGCCATTTAAAGTTTTGTTTTGCATGGTTTCTGTTTTTTGTTTTCATCTGTTTTCTTAGAGTCCAATTTCTCTGTTCTGTCTCATTGGCTTCAGTGGAGGTTCTTTAGTTTGTACTATGCGTCTAGTTGGTGCCTTTCATCTCTTCTTCGGAGGGCTTTTGAAAATCATTTTTTTTCGCTTGAATGGAAAAATGACCTAGTTGAATTATCGTATTTTGGTGGATTGGTAAAATAAACAGAGGGAGGGATTGTGGAAAATGGTGCTGTGGTATTGGCGCGGTGCCGTTCTCTTTCTTATTGAAAATGATTGTTGTACTGCAGCTTAAATGAGCTTTGATGCAGCTTTGAAAAGGCTTTCTTTGTTTATAAAAGGTGATTATTAAATTTAAAGATTACTTCATTGGAACAATTATAGCAAACTTTTAAGCAACAACATATTGGAGGGGGGTTACTGAAACAAGTTAATTGGTATTAAAAGGAAAACGGAGGTTTTGGTAACAAAGTTAATATATAGATTATTAGAGGAGAGTTGATTTTGGTGCAAACAGATTTACGATCATTCATTGTTCATCGGCGCTAAGAAAACAAATTTTCATTATGGTTGCGTCATGCAATAAATAAAATGAATACAAAAACTGCATTTGAGTGGTGTTTATGAACTGCTCTACTTACAAAGTCTACAGCATTGGTTATTTTATTATGATAGAAGCATCTATTAAGAAAAATTTTGTTGAGGTGGAATGCAAGCGATACAAACTAAACGGAAGCAAACGTAGAAAAAGTAAGTTTTTTTGATACAAGTCAATGACAATAAATACAGGGGGATATGATTTTGGCATACGAACTTCCTACCTGTTGGCTTAAGAATTGATTAATTCGTAGGTTCCCTCCAAGGTGT
Source organism: Convolutriloba macropyga (assembly GCF_964194025.1). Lineage (NCBI taxonomy): Eukaryota > Metazoa > Xenacoelomorpha > Acoela > Convolutidae > Convolutriloba > Convolutriloba macropyga. Next base: position 25,830,663 of record NC_134478.1, on the reverse strand, counting down.
CTTCTAGTGGGTTCATGACGTACGTCAACAGGTAGATATAGTTGATGAATTCGCTTTCAAACGTGACTGTTTTTGCTGGGAGGCTGCCTTCTTCCACCTATTCAACAGATATTGAGATTGCGACGTCTTCTCGGACTATGAGGTCGCTGTAGACGGCCAATTTGACATCGTTTCCAGTTGGGCTTCCATGGTACACATATAAGTACTTCGGTTTTTCCAAAATTGTTGGCATGTAGCCATCATCTGGGTTCGGATATCGCCAGCTGTGACTCATGAGCCGTTTATTTATTTTTCGTAAACGACGCAGTTTCCTTAGGTGTAACACTATTTTGTTCTTTCTGAGTTTTTTTTAGTGGTCGCGCAGGAGCGTGATTGTAAAAATTAAGATTTATTCGTTCAGTGAATTTTTCCAAGGTGGCGTAGGGAATCAACAAATTTCGATGGTAAGTTTTTTTCAGCCAATCAGCGTGAGGCTCTTGTTTTTCAAATTGAAGGAATAACGCTCCCGGAAAATGTAATTAATTCTGTGGAGCAATAGCTATATGCAAAATTTCAATTTTATTTTAGTTTAAGTAATGCCCCTTGTCCATTTTTGAAATTTTCGTTTTTTGTGTGGTTGTAATCGATAAATGCAACTATAAGCTGCAATAGTTTGTGGTTGTCTTAGTAGTGCTCAAACTATTAGTGGTTTATTTTAAGATTAATTTCGGTATAAAAGAAATGCGATTTCAAACTTTTGCTTGTTCTTCAAAATTTGCTCTTTCTAAGTAATATCCCTTGAAGAGTTTTTGGGTTTTCGTGATTTTGCTGGTTGTAGCTGATAAGGGACGGGATGGGCTACAATAGTTTGCCTTTTTCGTGTTGCTGGTGTGCTTGCAAGTAATTAAATATCAGAATCGATTGTTGACGAAGAAGTTTTTCTGTTCTTGTTTACAGAAATCAAGATTCATTTGTTGTAAGTAATGCCCCTTGTTGAAAAATGGTTTTTTGTGTGGTAACATGTGTCAAAACCTCAATTAGGTATGTGAAAACAATAGTTTGATGTAGATGCACTGTTAACATTCCTCATCCGAGCTGTTTTCTAATAAAAATTCACCATCGATAAACTCGGTTTCCCCATTTTTGATAAATCGTCGTATATGAGTATATTCAGGATGACCTGGTTTGAAGTAGGTCATTAGTGGAGTAGAATTATTAAAAAATGTTAAGCAGAACTTAGTTGAGTTGCAGGGTAATATTTGATATTCTCGGAAAACTCCCGAGTTTCACGTCGAAGGCCACATTGAAATACATGAAAAGGGGATATTTAGTTTGGGCAGGGGGATAATAGGGTTCGGTCTGATTAGAGGCTTCGTATGAGGTGTCCATCTTATGCACCTCGAACTACTTCTAGGTATTCGGGATCAAGTGGGTCGTAGTTGATATAATCCCAATGATCATGAGATAATAACGGGCCTGCAGTGGCTGTTGAAGTGTCGGATGTAATTGTAGTACCCCCATTATGGTTGCGTCATATGCAATGAAAAAAATGAATACAAAAACTGCTTTCGAGTGGTGTTTATGAACTGCTCTACTTACAAAGTTTACAGCATTGGTTATTTCATTATGATAGAAGCATCTATTAAGAAAAATTTTGAAGTGGAATGCAAGCGATACAAACTAAACGGAAGCAAACGTAGAAAAAGTAAGTTTTTTTGATACAAGTCAATGACAATAAATACAGGGGGATATGATTTTGGCATACGAACTTCCTACCTGTTGGCTTAAGAATTGATTAATTCGTAGGTTCCCTCCAACGTGTCTTCTAGTGGGTTCATGACGAACGTCAACAGGTAGATATAGTTGATGAATTCGCTTTCAAACGCGACTGTTTTTGCAGGGAGGCTGCCTTCTTCCGCGTATTCAACAAATATTGAGATTGTGACGTCTTCTCGGACTACAAAGTAGTCGAAGACGGCCAATTTGACATCGTTTCCAGTGGGGATTCCATGGTACACATATAAGTACTTCGGTTTTTCTAAAATTGTTGGCATGTAGCCATCATCTGGGTTCGGCAATCGCCAGCTGTGACTCACGTTTTTTTTGTGTAGGTGACTTTTGTAGGTAAAAGATAAAGGCTGATTGATTGGCAGTTTAACGAAAAAGAAAGATAAAGCAAGATGAAGTGAGTATGACAAAGGTAAAGTAAGATTTCTGGAGCGGAGTAAGACCCGTTATTTAATTTTCGTAAACGACGCAGTATCCTTAGGCGTAACACTATTTCGTTCTTCTTTCTGAGTTTTTTTATGGTCGCGCAGGAGCGTGATTGTAAAAATTAAGATTTATTCGTTTTGTGAATTTTTCCAAGGTGGCGTAGGGAATCAAAAAATTTTGATGGTAAATGTTTTTTTCAGCCAATCGGCGTGAGGCTCTTGTTTTTCAAATAGACGGAATAAAATTAGGTTGACGCTGCCGGAAAATGTAATTAATTCTGTGGAGCAATAACTATATGTAAAAGTTCAAATTTATTTTAGGTTAAGTAATGCCTCTTGTCCATTTTTCAAATTTTCGATTTTTGTGTGGTGATAATCGATAAGTGCAACTATAAGCTGCAATAGTTTGGGGTTGTCTCAGTGGTGCTCAAACTGGTCTAAGTGGTAAATTTTAAGGATATTTTCGGTATAAAAGAAACGCGATTTCAAACCTTTGCTTGTTCTTCAAAATTTACTCTTTCTAAGTAATTTTTGAAGAGTTTTTGGGTTTTCGTGATTTTGCTGGTTGTAGCTGATAAGGGACTGGATGGGCTACAATAGTTTGACTTTTTCGTGTTGCTGGTGTGCCTGCAAGTAATTAAATATCAGAATCGATTGTTGACGAAGAAGTTTTTCGGTTCTTGTTTACAGAAATCAAGATGAATTTGTACGTAATGCCCTCTTGTTGAAAAATGGTTTTTTTGTGGTGTAACATGTGTCAAAACCTCAAGCAGGTATGTGGTGACAATAGTTTGGTGTAGATGCACTCTTAACATTCCTCATCCGATCTGTTTTCTAATTAAAATTCACCATCGATAAACTCGGTTTCCCCATTTTTGATAAATCGTCGTATATGAGTATATTCGGGATGACCTGGTTTGAAGTAGGTCATTAGTGGAGTAGAATTATCAAAAAATGTTAAGCAGAACGTAGTTAAGTTGCAGGGTAATATTTGATATTCTCGGAAAACTCCGAGTTTCACGTCGGAGGCCACATTGAAATACATGAAAAGGGGATATCTAGTTTGGGTAGGGGGATAGTAGGGGTCGGTCTGATTAGAGGCTTCGGATGAGGTGTCCATCTTATTCACCTCGAACTACTTCTAGGTATTCGGGATCAAGTGGGTCTTCGTTGATATAATCCCAATGATCATGAGATAATAACGGGCCTGCAGAGGTTGTTGAAGTGTCGGATGTAATTGTAGTACTCGCATTATGGTTGCGTTATATGCAATGAAAAAAATGAATTCAAAAACTGTATTCGAGTGGTGTTTATGATTTGCTCTACTTACAAAGTTTACAGCATTGGTTTTTTAATGATAGAAGCATCTAATAAAAATTTTTTGTTGAATTGGAATGCAAGCGATACCGGGGAATAGCCCAGATAACAATTGTGGCATGGGTTAGGGTAACAAATCTTCTGAAAAAACAATTTATCCGTCCTTCCTACTCTTAGGCCAACTGCGATGTTAAATTGCGTAAATGGTGCTATTTGGTCGGCAGGATCAGCGGAATTACACACCCTTGTCCAAATGTTAGTTTCATCGGTCATTGTTACGTTTTCCCTTCCCAAATTGGAAAATATGATTGGATTCTTTTTTGTTTGTTGGGAGTTTGAATCAGCGGAGATTAGCTGTTGTCGTCTGGGGACGAAGGGGAAAGCTGTTTTCAGAAGCGCTTTGGACTTGAGAAATGTAACCAAGGGTACGGGGAGAAAAAACTTCGATATCACTTTCGTTTTGCGTAAGTTCAACAGCGGGATTGTTCTCTGGCAAAGATATTGAGAGTTTTTCAATGTTTTGTTGAAAGAACCTCACTGGTGTAAAGTCATCCTTAGCGATAATAGTTTGCTTCAAACTCATCCATGCTGGTGAGGATTCAGTCAAAGTGATTGGTATTATTGTGGTAGATGGAATATTATTTTGTAAGGTAGGGTGAGGTAATTGTAGTTGTATGAAAGTTTCTTGTTCAACATAGAAAGTTACTTGGTAGCTGTTGATATAAACCGGTATGTTATCAAAAGTTGTATGTATCTTTGGCTCTAAGTTAATGAAATGAGAACTGACGGGGTTCATATTTTCTCATAATTGCATTGTTGAAATTTAAAGACGAGTTATATAATTCGTCTGCAATAGTAATTATTTGCTTTTTTTTACAAAAGTTTGCTATTTGGACAAACCATTTTTATTGGCTCAGGTGTCACGTGATGAAAGTCGCGCAGAGCGGATAAAAATGGTCACGGGATAAATGTATTTGCTATAGCACGACATTATAAATGTTTATGCTGGCGTTTTGACCGAAAGGAATGATGGAGAATATAATCCGCTGGTATCTATGATTGTAACATTGAATAGTGATAAATCAATATTAGTCGGGATGGGATTCGTGAGTAGTTATAGCAAAAGAGGTAGAGATTGTGTTTTCGGTTTGGGAACAGTTTGAGAGGTTATTGGTGCTAATGTAATCACGTGGTTGTACAGGTCCCCGGCAGTTTCGTTTGGTTAGGTTTTGGTTTGTTCCTGTGCTGATGTCAATGGAAGGCCTTCGTAAAAGTGCAAGTAACGTGCTGTTACTGTTTTTTCGATTGTTAATCTTTAAGCTGGCTTTTATTATTTATTACATCAGCGTTGTTCATTATTCAGCAATTAAAATTTGTGATTCCGAGCAAAGAAGGTAGGGTGCAAGCCCCTGCCTAAGCTTGAGAGGTTCAAAGTGGGGTTGCTCATACGTTTCCGATCGCTTCATTACATGTAGCAGTAAGATTTTCTCGCAAAATCATTTCTCAGCTACGTAGCTTCGTACTTTTTGTTCTGTTGGCTGTATATGTGTTTTTTTGTTTTGTTCGTTGTTTGTAGGGACGTTCCACAAAGTCGTCCAGGCCTCATCTTTCTCTGTTTTCCTGTTTGTGTTGTGCTGATTGAAATGTTCTTTTTTATTTTGTTTTTCCTTTTGGTTAATTTTCTGATCTTTTTGGAGTTTTCATGGTAGTGTTCGCTGGGTGTGGAGGTACTCGAATTTTGGGAAAAGGCCCGGGGGGCATCTGGGCTTTATTCTTGGAGCTAAAATATGAAGGCCGTATCTCTTCTAGTTTTCGAGAAATCGACACTTAGAGTTAACCATTTTCAAACACTTTCTTCTTGCCGTTTTTTTGTCGTTTTTCGTTTTCTCGATGACTTTTCTTTTTTTGTTTTTCTTTTTTTGTTTTTCTTGTTTTTTTTATTATTTTGCTGATCAAGCACAGCCGAGTTTCATTGTTCGTAGAAGGTATGTTCCATAATGTGATGCCTTGTTGTTCTGGGATGTGAGTGTAAAGGGGTTGCGATGGAGTAGCTGGGGGTGCGGGTCGATTAATATGTTCGATTGTTACTTTTTTCTTCGTTTTGTTGCGGTCGTGGAATGTAGTTACAGAGGAAAGTGTACGGCGTCCACAGTTCTTTGTTTGAGTCTTGCTCGGTTTGGTTTTCAAAGTCCTTTTCAATCTCGAGGAAGCACTAATGAGCCTTTATGTAGCGGATGTTCTTGTAAGTATTTGTAATCGTTGATTGCGACTACCTGGACTGGTTTTGTCTTGATCTTACGTCCTTCGTGTGTTATTCTGAATGGGAATCTCCGATGTAGATTTGACCATTTGTGAAGTAGGAGAGTATGTTAGGTGGAGAAGAACGTTTGTTATGAACAACGTAAATCCAAAAAGAATCGATAATCGCCAGTGAATGTACTTCTCGAATCTGTTCTCCGAGTCGCGTTTGATTGCTTGTATTTGCTCTAGTATTGGTTTCGCAATTTCTTCGATAGATAGTGTGTCCGTTCTTCGGTTTTCAATTAATTTGAATTCTGGTTTGAATCAGAGACCGCCATACACTTGGCTTCCAAACGCCAAGCTAGTGCTTTTCCTGTGTCTCCATTTGGCATTGGGATTTGACATTGGTAGTAGTTGGTTCATAAGTGGAGTCAAATCATCGAGGATAATAATCCAAAGCGTATATAAGGCTGCCCGGTATGTTTTTGTTTGCCAAAATTGTTTGAAAAATTTTACTAATGACTAAGCTGTGTTGGTTGGCTTGCTCCCAAACATACAGATATTGTACAGTTGCGCATGTGATGTACATTCTGTCGCAGAGCCTTAAATTGGCTCTCTGCAAGTTCCCAATTACGGTTTTGTGTTCTATTCGTGTTGCGCTTCCTTAATCGCTTTTGGTTAACCTGACACATAAAATTTGTCAGTGTGTTATACAGTGATTTCCTGCACGTGGTCGGTCAAGTATTGAAGGTAGTTCATTGCTCGTTTTATATTTTCTTGATTACATGCAACTCTCATCACGTCCGCCAAAAACAGATTTTTTGAAGCAAAGCAGTTTATCACCAGCGCCAATTCGAATTCTTAGGAGTGGCTGCTGCTGCTGCGGCTCCTCGTGGTTGTTGTAAGTGTGAACTCGTTTGACTGTTTGCCCTTAGTAAGGTGTTCATTTCCAGACGGAGATTTTCAATGTCTTCTTCGGCTCGTTTGTTTTTCATCATTGTCTGCTGGGTTATCGAGTACAGTCCAGTTGTTGAATCAGTCATGTTGGTAAAGTTCAAGAGGCATCCATAATTTTCTGAGTTCTACATTTCAATTTGTTTTGTATTTGGGGCAAGGGACGAGAATTTCTGTTTTGACCAACTTTTCCGTTAGAATTTTTTGATGAAGGTTGAAGAGAACTCCATCTTTTGTAGCCACTGTGGGTTGATTTGGAGTAGCTTTGTGGTAACTGGAGTATTGCAAGAATTATGCAAAGCTCCATTTTTTTGTCTGGATAGCTGGTTTGAATTGTAGGCTGTCAAATAAATTGTGTGGGCAAATAAGAAGGGTTAAAATTATTCTGTTGATTTGCGGAAACTGATTTTGAATAGCATTAACTGTAAAAATGAATATGTTGGTTTAGATTTCCGTTGATCTCTCGACGGTGAAGAGTTAGTAGTACTACTTATCTTCGTTGATTTATAATTGGTCCGAAATCATGGAGTTCTCTTTCAGAAGCTTTTTGTGGAATGGGTGATGAGGTGATCAGGAAATGGATGTTTTCTGGTACAATGAATTCAAGCTCGTCGGTCGAAGAGCTGTTATTTGGGTTCTGTGTCTGATTTTGGTTAGAACAGTGACTGTAGCTTTGTTCGTCAAGTTTAAAATTTTCTGGTGGATTTGTTCGGCATTTGTGAAGTCTGATGTGTAATCTCCGTATTCGTAACGAGAGTAGTTTGTGTTGTTGACTAGAGGTGTGTAGTTGGGGTCAAATGAGACGTCCCAGTCCTGCCACAAATCATGGTTATTTATGTTGTTTTTATAATGGAGGCTGTCTGTGTCCGTGTTTGGTTGATTTTCTGTTTCATCCGAGTCGTCGTTATCCGCTTCAATTTGGAGCTCAGGTTCTATGTAATGGTCTAGTGGAAAATAGGTGATCACCGTAACCGCTGGCTCTTCCTGCTGTTTTGGTTGTAGTGTGTTATAGACTGAGTTCTCGGGTGCTAACGCTAGGTGGTCTCTGTGTAGGTTGTACGGACGGTTTGCTCCAAATCGTGCGTCCGTTTGAGGAAAATTGCTTTGTCCTGAGAAAATGTAGTTTTCGGTGTCAATTTGTTCTGGGCTCTCAGCTTGTGCGAGTGGAACGGACCCTTCAACGAAAATTGCTTCCTGGTTATAGATTGGTTCGTGGTTCTTATGTTCAAACGTTTTTTTGTGGAACAATGCCATTCTGATTTATTTGCATATGAACTTGGTTGTCAATTAGTTGCGGTTCTCGTTCTTTCTCGGGAATTGTGGGGTCGGCTCCAAACTCACTTGGCTCAATCTTTTTTAAGTCTTCAAATTCGTAGTGTGGCTCAATCGCTCTGAGTGCAATTTGATGCACGCATTGAGTGCAATTTGTGTTGACTTTTCGGACAATGTAATTGGCGGTTGTGAGAACTTTTTCTACTCTGCATACAGGTATCCATCTCGTCTGTTATTTGTTCATTATGGCAATTTGAGTTGTGCACTTGGGGTCTAGTATTAGACTGTGCTGATGAAATTTAAGTGAAGTCGCGTTTGCTTTTATGTCGTAGTACTTCTTATATTTGAGATATGAGGCTATGAGGTTCTCTTTAACGCTAGCAAAGAGTTCTGTAGTTTTGTCTTGTAAGTCTTTGACACTGTCGTGCTAGGGGTTGTTCTCCCATAGTTTAATGTTCTGGAATCTTAGATCACGGGGGTTCACTGGGGCTCTTCGGTGAAACACATCAGAAGGTATGCATCCTAGCGCCGGGGCAAACGTTGTGTTGTGTAAAAAAATTGCTATGTCGAGGTAGCGATGCCAGTCTGTTGACTTCTGGTTTTCGTTTATTCGTAGTATTTGTTTCAAAGACGCATGATTCCTTTCTTGTAGTCCTATTGTTTACTTGTTTGAGTGTACTGTGTTTTAGTTGTATTTCCAGTAGTGTTGCCAATTCACTCATTAATTCAGATGTGAATGCGATACCCAGGTCACAAATCATTGTTGAGTGTATATATGAGTGTCGTAGGAATATTGAAGACAGTGCTCTTGCTACCAAGTCGGCGTCGCCTTTTTTTTAGGGGAACAGCCAGCAAATAGATCTTTCGAGAACACGTCAATGCCAGATAAAATTGGGTTATGGGTGCATTTTGCCTTCAAGGTCTATCATCATTACGTCTGCTGGGAAGTTTTACTCTGACGACAATGGTTGGAGAGGTGGTCTGGGCGATGCTGTTGTCGATGGTTTGCTCTGCATACAGGTTAAGCAGTTTTGAATGTACTCTGTAAGTTTCTGTAAAATTTGGAAAGTAGAAGCGCTTCCGGAACTCGAAAATTCTAAGTGTTATTCCTTTGTGACCGCCCCATGGGCTGTTATGAATTCGGTATAGTACCTCTTTTCCTAGCTACTTGAGGACAAAGTATTGTTGGGTGAAGTTATTCCCCGTGGTCAAAAAAATTACTGTATATTAAGCCGTCAAACATGCTTAGTCTCGGGTATTGCTTTCGGTACTTTTTAAGGTCTGTTGAGAGATATTGGCTGGAAGTTGGTCGTCCGCGTTCAAACCAGTTCATTACCCCTTTTGATATCCTGGTCCTTCTGTTGCTCTGAGCGTAGATTCAGTGGGCCGTGGCCGTGCGTTGTGAAATGGTCTAGTGGGTTATGCATTTGCAATGATGCAATATGATTTGGAAGGAGTTGCATTTGTACATCAGCTTCAATGGTTTGCTTTTCTGCGTTGTTTGGTTGTGTTGTTAGTAAGTAGTCTTTTGTTATTTTAGGAAGCTTAATTTTTTCCTCAAGAATTGTATTTAGAGAATTATCTGGGGTGTGTGATGCAATGTCAACCTGAATCTCTTGCATTTGTATTTTTGATTTTATTCGTAGCTTAAGTTTCCGTTTGTGTTTATGTGTATTCGTGAGAGATAGTCGGCTGCAAGGTTTGATTTTCCGGGTATGTGTCCCAGAATTATGTCAAAACTGAGAACGTGGTCCAAGGCGTTACAGAGGGTGGGTGGTATTATTTTCGTTTGATAAAATCTGGTGACATCTGTTGTCGATTTGAATGAGAACAGGGTTTTTGCATCCCCAAATTATGTTTCCAAATGTGTCAAGGGCCAAATGAACGGCTAAGAATTCTTTTGCATAGATGGAAAGCTTAAATTGATTTGGTTGGAATATTTTGATCCAAACGTAACTGGAGCGTAAATTTTGGTTCCGTCATTCTTCTCATTCACTGTATAGTCTTCTATCATTTTGACATACCCAGCGGCGTAGAAGGATGCATCCGCCATAATAACATATTTTTTGTCCGTTTTTGGCAATCGAAGTGACATGTTACTTGCATTTTTAAGGTCATTTGTTAATTTGTGTAGCGTTAATTTGTGTTCTTCCTCGATTTCAAAATTGGCTTACTTCTTTAGCAACTTTTCAGATAGCTCGGGTATGAAGGCTTTGTAGAAGTGAAAGAACCCAATCATTCGTTTCACTTGATTAGTTGTTTTTGGCAACTTGAAGGTTTTCAGGGAAATTTTCGACTTTTTGTGATATGGGTGTTAAGCCTTCTGAAGTTATTGTGTTCCCTAGAAACTTATTTTGTGCATTGCGAACTGACATTTGTCGGTCGCGAGTTTCATTCCTGATTCACGAATGCATGAGAAAACGGCTATCACTTTTCTATCAATTGTCTGTGTCATATGCACCAATGCCAATATCATCTACATATTGGAAGCATTTGTCAGCGGTAAATACTTGGTCTAAATTTCGGCGCATGAAGGAGCTGAAGGCGCTTACACTTCTGCTTAGCCCCTGGGTGAGTTGTTGAAATGCGTATATTCTTGAGGCAAAGTTGAATGCGAGGAGTTGGACTGATTTTTCGTCTGCCATTGGGACCCAAAAGTATCCGTGGCTTCCGTCCATTTTACAGAAGAGTTTCTTTCCTGCGAGATAAGAGACAGCATCTGCTAGTGTTGCTTTTACGAAATTTGTTATTTTAGTCATTTCGTATCAAATGGTTTATTTTCCTGAGGTCGACAAGTGTCCGTAGCTTCCCGTTTGGCTTTCGCTTTGCAAAAATAGGCGATGAGTAGCGACTGAATGGTGAAGTGGTGATCACTCCGTAGTATTGTAGCAGTGCTAGTTCTACGATCAAGTCGTCTTTCAAGTGTATGGAAATTCTTTGTGTTTTCGAGTATACGAGTCTGTCAGTTTCACTAGAAAACTTGTGCGTATACCCAATGTGTAGTTGGTGTCAGGTGAAGATATCATTGAATTCCACGAGAAGTGGTTCGATACATTTCTTATCGGCTGCAGTGAGTACGCTGTCCTTCTAGTCGAACGAATTTGAGAAGGTTTTCTGGTCCTTTTGTTTTTCCGAGGGCCGTATTGCCTCGAGTTGTTATTAGTTCGTCGAAAAATTAATTATTAGTTCGCCTTGAATTTTATTAGTTCGTCGTAAATACGTTTCGACTCCCACTAGTTGTTGAGCTGCTGTGGGTTTTTGGAGTGGGAAACCACCTTTGATTCTCGTGCGTTATTGCTATGTGATTGATCGTTTCTCTGGCAGCTGCATTGATCAACTTGGCTATTTGTTTTGATCTCTTGTTCTCGTTTTCAGTTTGAAATAGTTTTGATTCTAGCAGTACTAGATATCGTGCCTGCTCCGGTGTAGTAATCTCAAATGTTGCAACAGTTGAACCGTCTCTGACTTTTTTGGAACTTCTGTTGTGTTTATAGCAAGCTGGGTGGCTAGTGAGAGCGATATCAAGTTTTTTGATTGGCTCAACGATTCCGATTTGTTCTGCTGTATTAATTTGCTCTTCTGGTTGCAATTGTAATTGCTGCTGTTGTCCTGGATGAAGGATGTATTCTTTTGTTGTCCTCAGGGCTAGTTTTTTCCTAGCATTCAGTCGTTTTTGTTTTCTTTTTCTCTTCATTTTCAAATTATTCAATTGAAATGTGAATTCCGGGAAATGCAGTAGTCGGTTGTGGGGGTCAAGGATAATTTTGTGTCTCTGGAAAAACGGTAGACCGAGTGGTGTGGAAGATAGATTTCCAAAAATCAAAAATTCTTCATCCAGTGTTATGTCAATTTTGAATTCGAGTTTAACAGTGAAGAGTATCGGCGATTGGAGTGAGACTGCTGTAATATCTAGTGGAGCTTTTTTGTTTATTTCCATGTTGGTTATACTTCTTATTTTGCTAAATTGTTTGTGACATCGCACTTCTGAACGCTCCTGTATCGGCGATGGCTTTGATAAACATGGATTCGAATTGTAAAGGTACAAGAAAAACGTTCTCTCTAAAAGTTGTTGAGATTATCTAGGTTTTGTAGAAAAGCATGCAGGTTATTTAGTTTTTTGGCTGTTGGTTGAAAGGCATGTTTTAATCTCGGTTTCCTCTTTGTCGCTAAGGACAATCTTGGGCAGTCTGCTGATTGCTGGCACATGTCCGAAAGAATGTTCGGAGTGGCGTTGGGGATCTTTCTCTGTTATTGTTAAACATTCTTTTTTGGTTCCTATTATAAAAGCTGTTTCTTGAGAAGCTTCCTCGGTTTTGTCCCCTATACGCTCCTCGTCCTCGGCCTCTTTGGTATGGGTACTGCTGACGTTCAGTGTTTTGTCAGTTTTAAAAGTTGAGTTATCGTGGCCTGTTTTGCGTACTGAAAGTTCTTTCTCTACCTTAGTTGTTGAAGTTTGGCTGGCTTGAGAATGCCGGAATTTTTTGGTTATGTGATTGTGATACTCGCATTGATGCGATTCCTGGGGCTATAATGTTTTCTAGAGCTTGGACAACTGCTGGTTTGCTTAATGCATTAAGTGCGTTGAATGGTGTGGTGTGCGACGGTTCTGGGTGCATTTGGTCGATTCGAACTCTTCTTTTGTTTATTGCGCACAGCTCGTTGACGGCAATATTGTCATTTTCTTTCAGAAGAACTTTTTTGTACTCGAATGCATTGCCTTGTTTAAACTGCACCCTGATTCATCGTTGTCTTTCGTCTGTGCGATCTCTGCCTGCGTCGTTGTCGTCTACTATTGCAAGATTTGCGAGCCCTTGTAGGTCGGTGAGAAAGTCGTCTGGCTGTTCTTTTATGGGGTCAAACTTTCGTGACTGTAGGTCAAGCTCGAAATTATTTCTTTGGTCTGTACCTGCATAGCGGTTGCGTAGTTCTTGTAGTGAGTTGTCCAGGTCGTTTCGCGTAGCTTCTGGCAGCCGGAGATAAAAAGCTAAGTGCATTTCCATCAAGATGTAGGTGAGGGTATCGTGCTCGTTGGTGATGGGCTTCAGGTATTCTTGATACGGCAATGCTGGCTCGAAGCAGGCCTTCAAATTGGTCCCAATTTTCTTTTGGTAATGCAGAGAAACGTCGCAGGTGGACATGCGGAGGGCTGGGTTCTGCCTTTGGTTTTGGTCTGATTTCTTGTTGTTTGTGTGTGAGAAAAGTTAAATCAAGAAAATGTAGTAAGAAATTGTTCTGTTTAGGCTGTTTTCAGAAAGCATTGGGTGGTTTGATTGGATACTTAAAGGAACTTACTGTTGTTTGGTTTAGGTTTTGAGGCATGATGTTGTAGAATCCAGTTGAATTCCATGTAAAGATTGCTAAGTTGTACAGTGGTTGTATTCCGGAGTAAATGAATTAAAGTTGTTCTGAGTTGTCGTCGAATGTGACGGTAACTTGCATGCCGGCGGGTGATGGCCATATAGTTTCAACTCTTGCAATGTGGCTATTTATAATTAGTAGCATTTTGATATGAGCGTCAGAATTTTAATTAAATCAAAGGGAGGGCCTTTGTTGTGTAGAAGTATGTTGAGAGTTTTTCTATGCATAAAAAACTTTCCAAATCTCTGTCGCCATGTGGCATCCCTTTATTCAAGGAGGTTTCGCTATAGAGTTATTATCCTTCTAGTACGGTTTTTATTCAGTATTTTTCTAAGTTTTTTCCAAGTGCGGGGTACGAGGTAAAAACGTTCTGTTTTCTGCTAAGTTAATGGGGGTGCTTAATACAAGCGACTGAACGGAGGTGTCGTAGTGGTAAGAACTGAAATTATACAATTTTACTGCGTGTAATATTTCCATTTCTATTTTTATCAACCAATCAAAAGCTAAATCGTGATAATCATCAATTCATTTACTCTTGGTAGCAATCTCTTGGTCTTAAGTATTTTGCACGTTCTCTTTTTATGTGTTTTCAAATATTGCTCTGACTGCTCAGACGCCAAGTTCATTACATCTACTATCGCAAAGGAAATGTCCTTACTCGATAATTATATCAAATGAAAGGCATAATTAATTTTTTTAGGTTTTGACGGTGAGATGTACTATGTACGCAGTGGTCTAGCCATGAGAGGAGCTTTGAAACGTGTCATCACAGTAGAGCCAGATGTCAATCAGATCCAACTGTGGTTCACATCTAGAATAAAGACCATTCTCTTTGAAGCAGATGTGTCAGTTTTAAATGACACTCTAGGCATGTTGTCCTATGAGCTGATTGGTCCAGATGGGTGTGATAAGTCGGCCTGTGCGAGTAAAAATCACATCTCATACAACTTGCCAGAGTCTAACTTAGGAAGTAAGTACTTCAAACTGATAGCAGAAAGTGAAAAATATTGATATTAATCTATCAGCACGGCAATAATCTCTCAAGTTTTCTCATTGACTCAAAGTTATCTGATTTTGTGCCTGAATTTACAGTTCGTCAGTTCATATCCGAGGTGGTCACTTCTTATTGGTTGAAAAATGCTACGAATACTGACGCGATGATAGATATGGCACTTTTCTTCCTACGCTGCTGTTGTTTCTACTCATGCTTCTTTCTCTGCCAATGGAAAATATCTGATTAATAGCCGCAAAGCGATATCTGGGGCTCTTATTGGCCTTTTCTTGGTGTTTACGGCTCGAAGAGGAGTATTCGTTTTTCGTATTGTTTAACGGAAGTACTGTTTGTTTATTTCTATAATCTATTATCAATGCCATTATAATATGTTGCTCACCGAAATTGATAGCACAAAGTTTTTGAGAGCCTATTAATGCGTTTTAAGTACAAAATAGGCACATTTTCTCTATTTTTAAATTCTATAATTTTCATTTTTTCGTTTTGTTCTTTGAAAGCACATTTTTCAAGAAACGTTTATTTGCCTACGTCCTCTCGATAATTCATACATTAGGCACTTCTCTTCAACTTAGTCATTTTTGTTTTGTAGAATTGTACATGTGCTGATCCGAGTATTGCCATTTTTTGTCTAATTTTTCTGTTTTTTGTTAGTCGTTTTTTTAAGTTTTAATTACAAGAAAGTCTTTCTGTGCTCTAGCACGGATTGCCATTTTGTGAAGTGAATAATCGCTTTAGTTTTTGGCTTCGTCTTTGAACTTCAGTAAAAATTAGTTCCCCTGTTTTAGCAATATTTTGACGACATTTTTTTGCAATTTATTTTAGTCTTTAAACTAACTTCAAAACTTACAAAGTAGTCTTTTTGTTTCTTTGTTCTTGTTTCCGCAATGATCTTGTTTTACCCTTAATCATTCCAGCATTCTCCTCAGACCTTGTATTCCATTGTCACTGATTTTGAAAGAAAATGTTAGTTGCATCCTTTTTTGATAGATTTTTTCAAAATTTGTTGCTTTGCAATTGATTTCATACAATATAGCGTTTAGACTTTGTCAGAATTAGCTTTAGAAATTTTGAACATTACTTAGTTTTTGTGAACTTTAAGTTAGGTTAGGTTCCTACCAAATGATTTTTTGTTTTTGAGTGTTATTTTTTTCCTTCTGTTTTCTTTCATGGTAACATAACTTGTGCAATATTTTTGAATTAACTTTGTCTGCTATTTCGAGCAATAGAAAAATACATTTGTAAGTGCAGTGACCCAAAAGAAACTGTTGTTTTCTAGAGTCCTAATTTCTCTTTTTTAATGCAATTTGGTTTCGGAGATTGTTACCGGCCTTATCCTTTCCGATTCTGTCTTTTGGGTCGGATAGTTAATTGCTGAGCTCTGAGTTTCTTAGAAGAATTATCATTAGTTATTTCTCGACAATTTTCAGCCTCTCAGTTTTTTTAGTCTGAATATTTTTCCATCCTCAGAATTTCGGCCGGATTTCAGTGTTACCAGATATGATCTTAGTAATCTGAAAGTTTGCGAGTATTTCTGTAAATATAAGTTATTGAATCCTTGATGAGGATCCCTAATTGATATACTTGTTTTTATGTTGGCTGGCTTCAATGATGTCAATACCTTGAATTTTTCTCCTTATGGGGTATAGGTTTTTTGCCAAATATTTTATTCCAATCTGGTGTTGTAAAGGAAAACTGTTTTAAGACTGAGACCAATGGTTCCGGCTGTAATTGTGGTTTTGCTGGTGAAGTTTTGGTAATTGGAGTTGCTTCTGGAATCCTTCCCGCCATGTTATTTTTCACAGGAAGGATGTTATTTTTGCTATTTTGTTCTTTAATTTGGCTCAATTTGTAATTTTGTTTTTTTTTGTAGAAATAATTTGCAATCGGTCCTGCATTAATATATCACTTTTGGAAATTGATACCGCAAAGATCTGCGGTTCTTATTAATTCCTTTTAAGTGTAAAAAGGGCTCATGTTTCTCAACTTTTAGTTAATTTTGAGATTTTTTTCTTTGATTTCATTGTTGGATCTGAGCTGATTTTCTCTAAAAATCAATACATATATATATATATATATATATAAATATATATATATATATATATATATATATATATATGTTGATTGCCAAACAACGTTTGTTTGGCAATTCGTGTATTGAACAACTTTTTAGGACGTGACGTCTTGTTTTACAAAATTGTACACATCCGTTTTTTGCGATATTTTTCCAATTTTTCTCTATTTTTTGTTGTTTTGTGGTTTAGTAGAAAGATTTTCTGTTAACAGCCGGTGGTTTAATTTTTGTTATTGGAAATTTATTTTTTTGTCGTTTAATCTTTGAAATTCAATGAAATTTTGTTTCTTAGTTACATTTTTATTATTAGAATATTATTTTGACAATTGTTTTGCAAAGTATTTTAATTTCGCGAATCTCTTTAAGCTGTTTTTATTTTTAATTGGGACAGAAGGATGATATGTAGCGTTTTTGTATCATTTTTGCTAAATTAACTTTTTTTGTTGGCTATATTTTTGGAGTGTATTTAAAACAAGATGTAAAAGTCCTTGCCGACTGTGCAAATTAAATATCTAGTTCAAACAGCTGAATGAATCGAAAAGTAGGGGAAAGAGAGATTGGTGTTTTGTTCTTATCATTTCTGAAATGGAGCGAGAAAATGGTATGAAAACTTTCTGCTACGACAGCAACTTTTTTGATCGTGTGCGGCCCTTTTTCTTAGTTTTGACTTCAGTTTTTATTCAAAAATTTCCACAGTTATCCAAACTAGTAGTTGAGTGTTTGGAAGTTTTTTTAACCATCTGAACCAGAAATTACACTCCGCTATGTTGCCATTTTTCCAGCTATTTTACCATTTTCTTTTTGTAAGCTTTGCTAGTATATTTTTGTTTTCTTTTTTATAGCATTTGCTTTGTTACGTGGTTGAGATTAGTTTTTCTAGCAGTATTGTTAATCTTTCTCTTTGGTTGATAATTATTCTCATTTGTTTTTTTAAGAATATTCGTGGCTAAATTCGAGAAAATTTTATCTAAATTTTGTATGTTTTTGCTCATTTACTCTAATTGTACGCTTCTACGTTTCTTTAATTTTTCGACTTGTTAATTTTTCTACGTGTTATGAAATGTAGATACAAAAAGAGACTTCGTCAGAGCCTGTCACAAGCCGCCGCCAGACTTATGTCACAACTTTTTCTCTATAAAGACAAATTCTAAAATGCTTCGAACTAACTCTCACGATCATATTGTAGTGGGCCCAACGAAAAAGCGGCTGACGGCTCAATCATTTTCTTGCGGGTACGATTTTATGTGAATGGTTTCAGCGACACTGGTAACTTCAACATCTTGAGGCCGCCAGCCAACTACAAAATTTTAATGCAGACTTTTTCTCCACACTACGTGACTCAAAGTTAAAGCCGGATGTGACCTGTAGTTGGTCCAATTAATGTCGTCGTGCGTGTTGCCGTTCTTAATTTTGTAATTATTTTCTTAGATGTAATAGCTATAGAATAGTTTTCTTTGTTTGTACCATATGCATAGATCCTTCTGATACTTTTGAATTGAAATCCATAGTTTGGTCAATTGAAGTCTTTCTATTACTATTACTACTACTATTACTACTTTTACTACCATTTACTACTATTACTACTACTTTTACTACTAATTTTACTACTACTAATTTAGGTGTGGCTATTATGAAGTTACACTTAAAATTTAGACATGCCACTTTTCACTGAAGTAACTTACATCACCTTTTTTCAGTTTTTTGTTGCTAACAGTTTCCAGTAGTTGTTTGATATTTTTCCTGCGTTTTGGATGAGTAACTGATCTTGAAGAAGAACTATGAAAAATTGAAAGCCTTTTCAGCCTTTTGTTCAAGTTTTTGGAACAAGTTCTTTTAATTTAAGGGGCATCAAAAGTTTTTTACAGCTTAAAACTATGGCAATGGATAGATATTAGCATTCCAGAGCTCTTTTAGAGAGTTTTCCAAGAGTTGTTGCACCTTTTTGTAATTTTTGTAGTTTTTTCGATTTGCACTTTTTTTGAGTTGCTGTCGATATTGAACACAAAATTGATTTTATTGTACGTATCATGTTTGGGTTTTTGTGGTTTTTTCAAGAAACTACAGTTATGGAAGAAATTTTTGTCTTTGAACTTAAGTGTTGATTAGTTTTAAAATTTAATGTTTTTTTCAACCTGTTTTTCAACGTGTTTTTAGTGAAAGCTGTGATTCAAACAGTAGCCTATCTTGCTGCTTGGTTCTCAAATCATTTTTAACAACACAAAAATGTTTCTGATGACGATAGAATATTGAGAGTTTTTTAAAAATCTTGTTTTTACAAAAAATCACTGGTTTTTTGCTTGTGCTTGTTGTTTATGTGCGGAAGGAATTCA
Source organism: Convolutriloba macropyga (assembly GCF_964194025.1). Lineage (NCBI taxonomy): Eukaryota > Metazoa > Xenacoelomorpha > Acoela > Convolutidae > Convolutriloba > Convolutriloba macropyga. Next base: position 25,811,916 of record NC_134478.1, on the reverse strand, counting down.
ATGAGGTGCCAATTTGTTTAGTTTTTTTCGGAATTTTTTTATTAGTTCTCCTTGCCTTAGCAACCGGCGTTTCTACAATTCAATTTTTTTGACATTTCCTAATTTATGTAAAAAAAATGTTTGGCTCGTGTAATCCAATAAAATTCTTATTTTAGTCAATTGAAGAGTTTCCCATTCATTTATTTAGATTGTAACTCAGGACCTGTTCTGCTATGTTTTTAAATTCGTTTTATCTTTTAATCACATTTTTCGTTTTACATAAGTCACAAATTTCACGTTTGACCTTGGACTCACGTAACTCACGGTTCAAACTAAATGGTAGCTTTTTTGCGGCAATTTGCCGGCTATATTTTGAATGGCCTATTTAAAATTTTTCTACGTGTTATGAAGTGTAAATTTAAAGAGGTCATTTATTCAATAGCCGCCGTCAGCCTGTCAACAAAAAAATCACTGTGGTTTTTTGCTTGTGCTTGTTGTTTATGTGCGGAAGGATGTCAATGAGGTATGAAATTACGTTTGGTTTTTTCGAAGTTTTATATATAAGTTCTCCTTGCCTTAGCAACCGGAGTATCTACAATTCAATTTTTTTTGACATTTCCCATTTTATGTAAAAAAATGTTTGGCTCGTGTATTCCAATAAAATTTTTATATTACTGAATTGAAGAGTTTCCCATTCAATTATATGGATTCTATTTCAGGACTTGTTCTGCTATGTTTTTAATTTCGTTTTATCTTTTGATCACATTTTTCGTTTTACATAAGTCACAACTTTCACGTTTGAGCTTGGACTCACGTAACTCACTGTTCAAACTAATTGGTGGCTTTTATTGGCATTTTGCTGGCTTTTTTTGAATGAGGCAAATAAATTTTTTCTAGGTGTTTTGAAGTGTAAATTCGAAGAGATAATGTATTTTAGGGCCGCCGTCAGCCTCTCAACGGCTGTTTTTTATGCGCTGTCCTTTTTTCAAACAAATTTTTCTTTTACATCAGTCACAAAGTTCACGTTTGATCTCGGACTCACGTCACTCATTGTTTCAAATAAATGGTAGCTTTTTCGGCAATCTGCCGGCTATATTTTGAATGGCCTTTTTGAAATTTTTGTACGTGTTATGAAGTGTGAATTTAAAAAGGTCATTTATTCAATAGCCGCCGTCAGTCTCTCAACAAAAAATCACTGTGGTTTTTTGCTTGTGCTTGTTGTTTATGTGCGGAAGGATGTCAATGAGGTGTCAATTTATGTTTGGTTTTTTCGAAGTTTTATATATTAGTTCTTGTCTTAGCAACCGGAGTATCTACAATTCAATTTTTTTGACATTTCCCATTTTATGTAAAAATGTTTGGCTCGTGTAATCCAATAAAATTTTTATATTAGTCAATTGAAGAGTTTCACATTCAGTTATATGGATTCTAATTCAGGACTTGTTCTGCTATCTTTTTAATTTCGTTTTATCTTTTGATCACATTTTTCGTTTTAAAAAGTCACAACTTTCACGTTTGAGCTTGGACTCACGTAACTCACTGTTCAAACTAAATGGTGGCTTTTTTTTGGCAATTTGCTGGCTTTATTTGAATGGGGCAAATAAATTTTTTCTAGGTGTTTTGAAGTGTAAATTCGAAGAGATAATGTATTTAATGGCCGCCGTCAGCCTCTCAACGGCTGTTTTTTATGCGCTGTCCTTTTTTAATTTGTTTGTAACTTTCAAACATAGTTTTCTTTTACATAAGTCACAACTTTCACGTTTTACTTTTGACTCGCCTAACTCACTGTTTCAATTAAATGGTGGCTTTTTTCCGGCAATTTGTCGACTATATTTTGAATGGCCTATTTATAATTTTTCTACGTGTTATGAAGTGTGAATTTTAAAAGGTCATTTATTCAATAGCCGCCGTCAGCGTCTCAACAAAAAGTCACTGTGGTTTTTTGCTTGTGCTTGTTGTTTATGTGCGGAAGGATTTCAACGAGGTGCCAATTTATGTTTGGTTTTTTTTCGAATTTTTATTATTATTTCTTGCCGTAGCGACCGGCGTTTCTAGCATTCAATTTTTTTTACATTTCACAATTTATGTAAAAAAGATGTTTGGCTCGTGTATTTCAATAAAATTCTTATATTAGTCAAGCGAAGAGTTTCCCATTCAATTATTTGGATTGTAATTCAGGACTTGTTCTGCTATGTTTTTATAATCGTTTCATCTTTTGATCACATTTTTCGTTTTCATAAGTCAACTTTCACGTTTGACCTTGGACTCACGTCACTCACTGTTCAAAATAAATGGTAGTTTTTTCCCGGCAATTTGCCGGCTATATTTTGAATGGGGAAATTAAATTTTTTCTAGGTGTTATGAATTGCAACTACGAAGAGATAATTTATTTAATAGCTGCCGTCAGCCTCCCCCTTTTTTTAGGCGCTGTCAAATTTTTAGTTCTTTTTAGCTTGCGATCACATTTTTCGTTTTACATAGGCCACAACTTTCACGTTTTACTTCCGACTCGCCTAACTCACTGTTTCAACTGAATGGTGGCTTTTTGCAGTCTATGTTCTGAATGGGGGCAAATAAAATTTGCTACGTGTTATGAAGGGTAAACACAAAGAGATCGTATATTTAATAGCCGCCGTCAGCCTCTCAACAAAAAATCACTGTGGTTTTTTGCTTGTGCTTGTTGTTTATATGCGGAAGGATGTCAACGAGGCGCCAATTTATGTTTGGCTTTTTTTGAAGTTTCACATATTATTAGTTCTCCTTGCCTTAGCAACCGGAGTATCTATAATTCAAATTTTTTTGACATTTCCCAATTTATGTAAAAAAATGTTTGGCTCGTGTAATCCAATAAAATTCTTATTTTGGTCAATTGAAGAGTTTCCCATTCATTTATTTGGATTGTAATTCAGGACTTGTTCTGCTATGTTTTTAAATTCGTTTTATCTTTTGATCACATTTTTCGTTTTAAAAAGTCACAACTTTCACGTTTGAGCTTGGACTCACCGTTTCAAATAAATGGTAGCTTTTTTCCGGCAATTTGTCTACTATATTTTGAATGGCGAATTTAAAATTTTTCTACGTGTTATGAAGTGTAAATTTTAAAGAGGTCATTTTTTTAATAGCCACCGTTAGCCTCTCAACGAAAAATCACTATGGTTTTTTGCTTGTGCTTGTTGTTTATGTGCGGAAGGAGGATTTCAACGAGGTGCCAATTTATGTTTGGTTTTCGAATTTTTATTTTTAGTTCTCCTTGCCGTAGCAACCGGCGTTTCTACAATTCAATTTTTTTTTACATCTAACAATTTATGTACAAAAATGTTTGGCTCGTGTATTCCAATAAAATTCTTATATTAGTCAATTGAAGAGTTTCCCATTCAATTATTTGGATTGTAATTCAGGACATTCAGGAAATTCTGCTATGTTTTTAAATTCGTTTCCTCTTTTGATCACATTTTTCGTTTTACATAAGTCAATTGTCACGTTTGACCTTGGACTCACGTCACTCACTTTTTCAAATAAATGGTAGTTTTTTTCCGGCAATTTGCCGGCTATATTTTGATTGGGGAAATTAAATTTTTTCTAGGTGTTATGAAGTGCAAATACGAAGAGATAATTTATTTAATAGCTGCCGTCAGCCTCCCTCATTTTTTGGCGCTGTCAGTTTTTTTGTTTTTTTTTTAGCTTTCGATCACATTTTTTGTTTTACATAGGCCAGAACTTTCACGTTTCACTTCTGACTCGCCTAACTCACTGTTTCAACTAAATGGTGGCTTTTTGCCGTCTATGTTTTCAATGGGGGCAATTGAAATTTTTCTACGTGTTATGAAGTGTAAATACGAAAAGATAATAGATTTAATATTCACCGTCAGCCTTAACGGCTAATATTTAGGCGCTGTCCTTTTTAATTCGGTTTAGCTTTTGATCACATTTTTCATTTTACATAAGTCACAGCTTTCACGTTTGACTTTTGACTCACGCCGCTCTGTTCCAACTAAATAGTGGCTTTTTTCGGCAATTTGCCGGCTAGGTATTGAATGCAGACAAGTAAATTTTTTCTAGGTGTTATGAAGTGTGAATACAAAGACATGATATATTTAATAGCAACCGTCAGCCTCTCAACGGCTACTGTTTAGGGGCTGTCCTTTTTTTAGGTTTTTTACTTTTCGATCACATTTTTCGTTTTACATAAGTCACATCTTTCACTTTTATCTTCGCTCTCACGTAACTCACTGTTTCAACTAAGTTTGGGGTATTTTCCGGCAATTTGCCGGCTATATTTTGAATGGGTGCAAGTAAAATTTTCTACGTGTTATGAAGTGTAAATACAAATACTCATCAAAAAATCACTGGTTTTTTGCTTGTGCTTGTTTTTATATGCGGAAGAATGTCAACGAGGTGCCAATTTATGTTTGGTTTTTTTTTTGAAGTTTTACATATTATTAGTTCTCCTTGCCTTAGCAACCGGAGTGTCTACAATTCAATTTTTTTTGACATTTCCCAATTTATGTAAAATGTGTTTGGCTCGTGTAATCCAATAAAATTCTTATATTAGTCAATTGAAGAGTTTCCCATTCATTTATTTTGATTGTAATTCAGGACTTGTTCTGCTATGTTTTTAAATTCGTTTTATCTTTTAATCACATTTTTCGTTTTACGTAAGTCACAGATTTCACGTTTGACCTTGGACTCACGTAACTCACTGTTCAAACTAAATGGTGGCTGTTTTTGGCAATTTGCCGGCTCTAATCGAATGGGGCAAATATACTTTTTCTAGGTGTTATGAATGCAAATACGATGAGAATGTATTTAATGGCCGCTGTCAGCCTCTCAACGGCTGTTTTTTATGCGCTGTCCTTTTTTTATTTTGTTTGTAACTTTCAAACATAGTTTTCTTTTACATAAATCACAACTTTCACGTTTTACTTTTGACTCGCCTAACTCACTGTTTCAACTAAATGGTGTCTTTTTGCCGTCTATGTTTTGAATGGGGGCAAGTAAAATTTTTCTACGTGTTATGAAGGGTAAATACAAAGAGATCATATATTTAATAGCCGCCGTCAGCCTCTCAACAAGAAATCACTGTGGTTTTTTGCTTGTGCTTGTTGTTTATATGCGGAAGGATGTCAACGAGGCGCCAATTTATGTTTGGCTTTTTTTGAAGTTTCACATATTATTAGTTCTCCTTGCCTTAGCAACCGGAGTATCTATAATTCAAATTTTTTTGACATTTCCCAATTTATGTAAAAAAATGTTTGGCTCGTGTAATCCAATAAAATTCTTATTTTGGTCAATTGAAGAGTTTCCCCATTCATTTATTTGGATTGTAATTCAGGACTTGTTCTGCTATGTTTTTAAATTCGCTTTATCTTTTAATCACATTTTTCGTTTTACATAAGTCACAAATTTCACCTTTGACCTTGGACTCAGGTAACTCACTGTTCAAACTAAATGGTGGCTATTTTGGCAATTTGCCGGCTCTATTTGAATGGCGCAAATAAATTTTTTCTAGGTGTTATGACAGACAAACACGAAAACATAATGTATTTAATAGCCACCGTCAGCCTATCAAGGGCTACTATTTAGGGGATGTCCTTTTTTTGGTTTTTACTTTTCGATCACATTTTTCGTTTTACATAAGTCACATCTTTCACGTTTGACTTCGGTCTCACGTAACTCACTGTTTCAACGAAATTTTGGGTATTTTCCGGCATTTTGCCGGCTATATTTTGAATGGGTGCAAGTAAAATTTTTCTACGTGTTATGAAGGGTAAATACAAAGAGATATATTTAATAGCCGCCGTCAGCCTCTACAAAAAATCACTGTGGTTTTTTGCTTGTGCTTGTTGTTTATGTGCGGAAGGATTTCAACGAGGTGCCAATTTGTTTAGTTTTTTTCGGAATTTTTTTATTAGTTCTCCTTGCCTTAGCAACCGGCGTTTCTACAATTCAATTTTTTTGACATTTCCCAATTTATGTAAAAAAAATGTTTGGCTCGTGTAATCCACTAAAATTCTTATTTTAGTCAATTGAAGAGTTTCCCATTCATTTGTTTGGATTGTAATTCAGGACTTGTTCTGCTATGTTTTTAAATTCGTTTTATCTTTTAATCACATTTTTCGTTTTACATAAGTCACAAATTTCACGTTTGACCTTGGACTCACGTAACTCACTGGTCGAACTAAATGGTGGCTGTTTTTGGCAATTTACCGGCTATATTTGAATGGGGCAAATATACTTTTTCTAGGTGTTAGGAATGCAAATACGAAGAGATAATGTTTTTAATGGCCGCTGTCAGCCTCTCAACGGCTGGTTTTTATGCGCTGTCCTTTTTTAATTTGTTTGTAACTTTCAAACATAGTTTTCTTTTACATAAGTCACAACTTTCACGTTTTACTTTTGACTCGCCTAACTCACTGTTTCAACTAAATGGTGGCTTTTTGCCGTCTATGTTTTGAATGGGGGCAAGTAAAATTTTTCTGCTTGTTATGAAGGGTAAATACAGAGATCATATATTTAATAGCCGCCGTGAGCCTCTCAACAAAAAATCACTGTGGTTTTTTTCTTGTGCTTGTTCTTTATATGCGGAAGGATGTCAACGAGACGCCAATTTATGTTTGGTTTTTTTTTTGAAGTTTTACATATTATTAGTTCTCCTTGCCTTAGCAACCGGCGTTTCTACAATTCAATTTTTTTGACATTTCCCAATTTATGTAAAAAAATGTTTGGCTCGTGTAATCCAATAAAATTCTGATTTTGGTCAATTGAAGAGTTTCCCATTCATTTATTTGGATTGTAATTCTGGACTTGTTCTGCTATGTTTTTAAATTCGTTTTATCTTTTAATCACATTTTTCGTTTTACATAAGTCACAAATTTCACGTTTGACCTTGGACTCACGTAACTCACTGTTCGAACTAAATGGTGGCTGTTTTTGGCAATTTGCCGGCTATATTTGAATGGGGCAAATATTCTTTTTCTAGGTGTTATGAATGCAAATACGAAGATATTATGTATTTAATGGCCGCTGTCAGCCTCTCAACGGCTGTTTTTTATGCGCTGTCCTTTTTTTAATTTGTTTGTAACTTTCAAACATAGTTTTCTTTTACATAAATCACAACTTTCACGTTTTACTTTTGACTCGCCTAACTCACTGTTTCAACTAAATGGTGTCTTTTTGCCGTCTATGTTTTGAATGGGGGCAAGTAAAATTTTTCTACGTGTTATGAAGGGTAAATACAAAGAGATCATATATTTAATAGCCGCCGTCAGCCTCTCAACAAAAAATCACTGTGGTTTTTTGCTTGTGCTTGTTGTTTATATGCGGAAGGATGTCAACGAGGCGCCAATTTATGTTTGGCTTTTTTTGAAGTTTCACATATTATTAGTTCTCCTTGCCTTAGCAACCGGAGTATCTATAATTCAAATTTTTTTGACATTTCCCAATTTATGTAAAAAAATGTTTGGCTCGTGTAATCCAATAAAATTCTTATTTTGGTCAATTGAAGAGTTTCCCCATTCATTTATTTGGATTGTAATTCAGGACTTGTTCTGCTATGTTTTTAAATTCGCTTTATCTTTTAATCACATTTTTCGTTTTACATAAGTCACAAAATTCACCTTTGACCTTGGACTCAGGTAACTCACTGTTCAAACTAAGTGGTGGCTATTTTGGCAATTTGCCGGCTCTATTTGAATGGCGCAAATAAATTTTTTCTAGGTGTTATGACAGGCAAACACGAAAACATAATGTATTTAATAGCCACCGTCAGCCTATCAAGGGCTACTATTTAGGGGATGTCCTTTTTTTGGTTTTTACTTTTCGATCATATTTTTCGTTTTACATAAGTCACATCTTTCACGTTTGACTTCGGTCTCACGTAACTCACTGTTTCAACGAAATTTTGGGTATTTTCCGGCATTTTGCCGGCTATATTTTGAATGGGTGCAAGTAAAATTTTTCTACGTGTTATGAAGGGTAAATACAAAGAGGTGATATATTTAATAGCCGCCGTCAGCCTCTACAAAAAATCACTGTGGTTTTTTGCTTGTGCTTGTTGTTTATGTGCGGAAGGATTTCAACGAGGTGCCAATTTGTTTAGTTTTTTTCGGAATTTTTTTATTAGTTCTCCTTGCCTTAGCAACCGGCGTTTCTACAATTCAATTTTTTTGACATTTCCCAATTTATGTAAAAAAAATGTTTGGCTCGTGTAATCCACTAAAATTCTTATTTTAGTCAATTGAAGAGTTTCCCATTCATTTGTTTGGATTGTAATTCAGGACTTGTTCTGCTATGTTTTTAAATTCGTTTTATCTTTTAATCACATTTTTCGTTTTACATAAGTCACAAATTTCACGTTTGACCTTGGACTCACGTAACTCACTGGTCGAACTAAATGGTGGCTGTTTTTGGCAATTTACCGGCTATATTTGAATGGGGCAAATATACTTTTTCTAGGTGTTAGGAATGCAAATACGAAGAGATAATGTTTTTAATGGCCGCTGTCAGCCTCTCAACGGCTGGTTTTTATGCGCTGTCCTTTTTTAATTTGTTTGTAACTTTCAAACATAGTTTTCTTTTACATAAGTCACAACTTTCACGTTTTACTTTTGACTCGCCTAACTCACTGTTTCAACTAAATGGTGGCTTTTTGCCGTCTATGTTTTGAATGGGGGCAAGTAAAATTTTTCTGTTTGTTATGAAGGGTAAATACAGAGATCATATATTTAATCGCCGCCGTCAGCCTCTCAACAAAAAATCACTGTGGTTTTTTTCTTGTGCTTGTTCTTTATATGCGGAAGGATGTCAACGAGACGCCAATTTATGTTTGGTTTTTTTTTGAAGTTTTACATATTATTAGTTCTCCTTGCCTTAGCAACCGGCGTTTCTACAATTCAATTTTTTTGACATTTCCCAATTTTTGTAAAAAAATGTTTGGCTCGTGTAATCCAATAAAATTCTGATTTTGGTCAATTGAAGAGTTTCCCATTCATTTATTTGGATTGTAATTCTGGACTTGTTCTGCTATGTTTTTAAATTCGTTTTATCTTTTAATCACATTTTTCGTTTTACATAAGTCACAAATTTCACGTTTGACCTTGGACTCACGTAACTCACTGTTCGAACTAAAGGGTGGCTGTTTTTGGCAATTTGCCGGCTATATTTGAATGGGGCAAATATTCTTTTTCTAGGTGTTATGAATGCAAATACGAAGATATTATGTATTTAATCGCCGCTGTCAGCCTCTCAACGGCTGTTTTTCATGCGCTGTCCTTTTTTAATTTGTTTGTAACTTTCAAACATAGTTTTCTTTTACATAAGTCACAACTTTCACGTTTTACTTTTGACTCGCCTAACTCACTGTTTCAACTAAATGGTGGCTTTTTGCCGTCTATGTTTTGAATGGGGGCAAGTAAAATTTTTCTACATGTTATGAAGGGTAAATACAGAGAGATCATATATTTAATAGCCGCCGTCAGCCTCTCTACAAAAAATCACTGTGGTTTTTTGCTTGTGCTTGTTGTTTATGTGCGGAAGGATTTCAACGAGGTGCCAATTTGTTTAGTTTTTTTTCGGAATTTTTTTATTAGTTCTCCTTGCCTTAGCAACCGGCGTTTCTACAATTCAATTTTTTGACATTTCCCAATTTATGTAAAAAAATGTTTGGCTTGTCTAATCCAATAAAATTCTTATTTTGGTCAACTGAAGAGTTTCCCCATTCATTTTTTTGGATTGTAATTCAGGACTTGTTCTGCTATGTTTTTAAATTCGCTTTATCTTTTAATCACATTTTTTGTTTTACATAAGTCACAAATTTCACTTTTGAGCTTGGACTCAGGTAACTCACTGTTCAAACTAAATGGTGGCTATTTTTGGCAATTTGCCGGCTATATTTGAATGGCGAAAATAAATTTTTTCTAGGTGTTATGACAGGCAAACACGAAGACATAATGTATTTAATAGCCACCGTCAGCCTCTCAAGGGCTAATATTTAGGGGATGTCCTTTTTTTAGTTTTTACTTTTCGATCACATTTTTCGTTTTACATAAGTCATCTTTCACGTTTGACATCGGTCTCAAGTAACTCACTGTTTAAACTAAATTTTGGGTATTTTCCGGCATTTTGCCGGCTATATTTTGAATGGGTGCAAGTAAAATTTTTCTACGTGTTATGAAGGGTAAATACAAAGAGATGATATATTTAATAGCCGCCGTCAGCCTCTCTACAAAAAATCACTGTGGTTTTTTGCTTGTGCTTGTTGTTTATGTGCGGAAGGATTTCAACGAGGTGCCAATTTGTTTAGTTTTTTTTCGGAATTTTTTTATTAGTTCTCCTTGCCTTAGCAACCGGCGTTTCTACAATTCAATTTTTTGACATTTCCCAATTTATGTAAAAAAATGTTTGGCTCGTGTAATCCGATAAAATTCTTGTTTTAGTCAATTGAAGAGTTTCATATTCATTTATTTGGATTGTAATTCAGGACTTGTTCTGCTATGTTTTTAAATTCGTTTTATCTTTTAATCACATTTTTCGTTTTACATAAGTCACAAATTTCACGTTTGACCTTGGACTCACGTAACTCACTGTTCGAACTAAATGGTGGCTGTTTTTGGCACTTTGCCGGCTATATTTGAATGGGGCAAATATACTTTTTCTAGGGGTTATGAACGCAAATACGAAGAGATAATGTATTTAATGGCCGCTGTCAACCTCTCGACGGCTGTTTTTTATGCGCTGTCCTTTTTTAATTTGTTTAACTTTCAAACATAGTTTTCTTTTACATAAGTCACAACTTTCACGTTTTACTTTTGACTCGCCTAACTCACTGTTTCAACTAAATGGTGGCTTTTTGCCGTCTATGTTTTGAATGGGGGCAAGTAAAATTGTTCTACTTGTTATGAAGGGTAAATACAAAGAGATCATATTTTTAATAGCCGCCGTCAGCCTCTCAACAAAAAATCACTGGTTTTTTGCTTGTGCTTGTTCTTTATATGCGGAAGGATGTCAACGAGGCGCCAATTTATGTTTGGTTTTTTTTGAAGTTTTACATATTATTAGTTCTCCTTGCCTTAGAAACCGGCGTTTCTACAATTCAATTTTTTTGACATTTCCCAATTTATGTAAAAAAAATGTTTGGCTCGTGTAATCCAATAAAATTCTTATTTTAGTCAATTGAAGAGTTTCCCATTCATTTATTTGGATTGTAATTCAGGACTTGTTCTGCTATGTTTTTAAATTCGTTTTATCTTTTAATCACATTTTTCGTTTTACATAAGTCACAAATTTCACGTTTGACCTTGGACTCACGTAACTCACTGTTCGAACTAAATGGGGGCTGTTTTTGGCAATTTGCCGGCTATATTTGAATGGGGCAAATATACTTTTTCTAGGTGTTATGAATGCAAATACGAAGAGATAATGTATTTAATGGCCGCTGTCAGCCTCTCAACGGCTGTTTTTTATGCGCTGTCCTTTTTTAATTTGTTTGTAACTTTCAGACATAGTTTTTTTTACATAAGTCACAACTTTCACGTTGTACTTTTGACTCGCCTAACTCACTGTTTCAACTAAATGGTGGCTTTTTGCCGTCTATGTTTTGAATGGGGGCAAGTAAATTTTTTCTACATGTTTTGAAGGGTAAATACAAAGAGATCATATATTTAATAGCCGCCGTCAGCCTCTCAACAAAAAATCACTGTGGTTTTTTGCTTGTGCTTGTTGTTTATATGCGGAAGGATGTCAACGAGGCGCCAATTTTTGTTTGGTTTTTTTTGAAGTTTTACATATTATTAGTTCTCCTTGCCTTAGCAACCGGAGTGTCTACAATTCAAATTTTTTTGACATTTCCCAATTTATGTAAAAAAATGTTTGGCTCGTGTAATCCAATAAAATTCTTACTTTAGTCAATTGAAGAGTTTCCCATTCATTTATTTGGATTGTAATTGAGGACTTGTTCTGCTATGTTTTTAAATTGGTTTTATCTTTTAATCACATTTTTCGTTTTACATAAGTCACAAATTTCACGTTTGACCTTGGACTAACGGAACTCACTGTTCAAACTAAATGGTGGCTGTTTTTGGCAATTTGCCAGCTATATTTGAATGGGGCAAATATACTTTTTCTAGGTGTTATGAATGCAACTACGAAGAGATAATGTATTTAATGGCCGCTGTCAGCCTCTCAACGGCTGTTTTTTATGCGCTGTCTTTTTTTTAATTTGTTTGTAACTTTCAGACATAGTTTTCTTTTACATAAGTCACAACTTTCACGTTTTACTTTTGACTCGCCTAACTCACTGTTTCAACTAAATGGTGGCTTTTTGCCGTCTATGTTTTGAATGGGGGCAAGTAAAATTTTTCTACATGTTATGAAGGGTAAATACAAAGAGATCATATATTTAATAGCCGCCGTCAGCCTCTCAACAAAAAATCACTGTGGTTTTTTGCTTGTGCTTGTTGTTTATATGCGGAAGGATGTCAACGAGGCGGCAATTTATGTTTGGTTTTTTTTGAAGTTCTACATATTATTAGTTCTCCTTGCCCTAGCAACCGGAGTGCCTACAATTCAAATTTTTTTTGACATTTCCCAATTTATGTAAAAAAATGTTTGGCTCGTGTAATCCAATAAAATTCTTACTTTAGTCAATTGAAGAGTTTCCCAGTCATTTATTTGGATTGTAATTCAGGACTTGTTCTGCTTTGTTTTTAAATTCGTTTTATCTTTTAATCACATTTTTCGTTTTACATAAGTCACAAATTTCACGTTTGACATTGGACTCACGTAACTCACTGTTCAAACTAAATGGTGGCTATTTTTGGCAATTTGCCAGCTATATTTGAATGGGGCAAAAAAACTTTTTCTAGGTGTTATGAAGTGAAAATACGAAGAGATAATGTATTTAATGGTTGCCGTCAGCCTCTCAACGGCTGTTTTTTATGCGCTGTCCTTTTTTTAATTTGTTTGTAACTTTCAAACATAGTTTTCTTGTACATAAGTCACAACTTTCACGTTTTACTTTTGACTCGCCTAACTCACTGTTTCAACTAAATGGTGTCTTTTTGCCGTCTATGTTTTGAATGGGGGCAAGTAAAATTTTTCTACGTGTTATGAAGGGTAAATACAAAGAGATCATATATTTAATAGCCGCCGTCAGCCTTTCAACAAAAAATCACTGTGGTTTTTTGCTTGTGCTTGTTGTTTATATGCGGAAGGATGTCAACGAGGCGGCAATTTATGTTTGGTTTTTTTTGAAGTTCTACATATTATTAGTTCTCCTTGCCTTAGAAACCGGAGTGTCTACAATTCAAATTTTTTTGACATTTCCCAATTTATGTAAAACAATGTTTGGCTTGTGTAATCCAATAAAATTCTTACTTTAGTCAATTGAAGAGTTTCCCATTCAATTATTTGGATTGTAATTCAGGACTTGTTCTGCTATGTTTTTAAAATTCGTTTTATCTTTTAATCACATTTTTCGTTTTACATAAGTAACAAATTTCACGTTTGACCTTGGACTCACGTAACTCACTGTTCAAACTAAATGGTGGCTATTTTTGGCAATTTGCCAGCTATATTTGAATGGGGCAAAAAAACTTTTTCTAGGTGTTATGAAGTGCAAATACAAAGAGATAATGTAATTAATGGTTGCCGTCAGCCTCTCAACGGCTGTTTTTTATGCGCTGTCCTTTTTTTAATTTGTTTGTAACTTTCAAACATAGTTTTCTTTTACATAAGTCACAACTTTCACGTTTTACTTTTGACTCACGTCGCTCTGTTCCAACTAAATAGTGGCTATTTTCGGCAATTTGCTTGCTAGGTTTTGAACGGGGACAAGTAAAATTTTTCTAGGTGTAATGAAGTGTAAATACAAAGAGATGATATATTTAATTCCCACCGTCAGCCTCTCAACGGCTACTATTTAGGGCTGTCCTTTTTTCAGTTTCTTTACCTTTTGATCTAATTTTTGATTTTACATGAGTCATAACTTTCACGTTTGACTTTTGACTCACGTCGCTCTGTTCCAATTAAATAGTAGCTATTTTCGGCAATTTGCCGGCTATGTTTTGAATGGGGCAAAAAAATTTTTCTAGGTGCTATGAAGTGCAAATACGCAAATACGAAGAGATAATGTATTTAATGGTTGCCGTCAGCCTCTCAACGGCTGTTTTTTATGCGCTGTCCTTTTTTAATTTGTTTGTAACTTTCAAACATAGTTTTCTTTTACATAAGTCACAACTTTCACGTTTTACTTTTGACTCGCCTAACTCACTGTTTCAACTAAATGGTGGCTTTTTGCCGTCTATGTTTTGAATGGGGGCAAGTAAATTTTTTCTACATGTAATGAAGGGTAAATACAAAGAGATCATATATTTAATAGCCGCCGTCAGCCTCTCAACAAAAAATCACTGTGGTTTTTTGCTTGTTCTTGTTGTTTATATGCGGAAGGATGTCAACGAGGCGCCAATTTATGTTTGGTTTTTTTTGAAGTTTTACATATTATTAGTTCTCCTTGCCTTAGCAACCGGAGTGTCTACAATTCAAATTTTTTTGACATTTCCCAATTTATGTAAAAAAATGTTTGGCTCGTGTAATCCAATAAAATTCTTACTTTAGTCAATTGAAGAGTTTCCCATTCATTTATTTGGATTGTAATTCAGGACTTGTTCTGCTATGTTTTTAAATTGGTTTTATCTTTTAATCACATTTTTCGTTTTACATAAGTCACAAATTTCACGTTTGACCTTGGACTAACGTAACTCACTGTTCAAACTAAATGTTGGCTGTTTTTGGCAATTTGCCAGCTATATTTGAATGGGGCAAATATACTTTTTCTAGGTGTTATAAATGCAAATACGAAGAGATAATGTATTTAATGGCCGCTGTCAGCCTCTCAACGGCTGTTTTTTATGCGCAGTCCTTTTTTAATTTGTTTGTAACTTTCAAACATAGTTTTCTTTTACATAAGTCACAACTTTCACGTTTTACTTTTGACTCGCCTAACTCACTGTTTCAACTAAATGGTGGCTTTTTGCCGTCTATGTTTTGAATGGGGGCAAGTAAATTTTTTCTAGATGTTATGAAGGGTAAATACAAAGAGATCATATATTTAATAGCCGCCGTCAGCCTCTCAACAAAAAGTCACTGTGGTTTTTTGCTTGTGCTTGTTGTTTATATGCGGAAGGATGTCAACGAGGCGCCAATTTATGTTTGTTTTTTTTGAAGTTTTACATATTATTAGTTCTCCTTGCCTTAGCTTAGCAACCGAAGTGTCTACAATTCAAATTTTTTTGACATTTCCCAATTTATGTAAAAAAATGTTTGGCTCGTGTAATCCAAAAAAATTCTTACTTTAGTCAATTGAAGAGTTTCCCATTCATTTATTTGGATTGTAATTCAGGACTTGTTCTGCTATGTTTTTAAATTCGTTTTATCTTTTAATCACATTTTTCGTTTTACATAAGTCACAAATTTCACGTTTGACATTGGACTCACGTAACTCACTGTTCAAACTAAATGGTGGCTGTTTTTGGCAATTTGCCAGCTATATTTGAATGGGGCAAAAAAACTTTTTCTAGGTGTTATGAAGTGCAAATACGAAGAGATAATGTATTTAATGGTTGCCGTCAGCCTCTCAACGGCTGTTTTTTATGCGCTGTCCTTTTTTTAATTTATTTGTAACTTTCAAACATAGTTTTCTTTTACATAGGTCACAACTTTCACGTTTTACTTTTGACTCGCCTAACTCACTGTTTCAACTAAATGGTGGCTTTTTGCCGTCTATGTTTTGAATGGGGGCAAGTAAATTTTTTCTACATGTTATGAAGGGTAAAAACAAAGAGATCATATATTTAATAGCCGCCGTCAGCCTCTCAACAAAAAGTCACTGTGGTTTTTTGCTTGTGCTTGTTGTTTATATGCGGAAGGATGTCAACGAGGCGCCAATTTATGTTTGTTTTTTTTTTTGAAGTTTTACATATTATTAGTTCTCCTTGCCTTAGCAACCGGCGTTTCGACAATTCAATTTTTTTTGACATTTCCCAATTTATGTAAAAATGTTTGGCTCGTGTAATCCAATAAAATTCTTATTTTAGTCAATTGAAGAGTTTCCCATTCATTTATTTGGATTGTAATTCAGGACTTGTTCTGCTATGTTTTTAAATTGGTTTTATCTGTTAATCACATTTTTCGTTTTACATAAGTCACAAATTTCACGTTTGACCTTGGACTAACGTAACTCACTGCTCAAACTAAATGGTGGCTGTTTTTGACAATTTGCCAGCTATATTTGAATGGGGCAAGTATACTTTTTCTAGGTGTTATGAATGCAAATACGAAGAGATAATGTATTTAATGGCCGCTGTCAGCCTCTCAACGGCTGTTTTTTATGCGCAGTCCTTTTTTAATTTGTTTGTAACTTTCAAACATAATTTTCTTTTACATAAGTCACAACTTTCACGTTTTTTCACGTTTTACTTTTGACTCGCCTAACTCACTGTTTCAACTAAATGGTGGCTTTTTGCCGTCTATGTTTTGAATGGGGCAAGTAAATTTTTTCTACATGTTATGAAGGGTAAATACAAAGAGATCATATATTTAATAGCCGCCGTCAGCCTCTCAACAAAAAATCACTGTGGTTTTTTGCTTGTGCTTGTTGTTTATATGCGGAAGGATGTCAACGAGGCGCCAATTTATGTTTGTTTTTTTTTGAAGTTTTACATATTATTAGTTCTCCTTGCCTTAGCAACCGGCGTTTCTACAATTCAATTTTTTTGACATTTCCCAATTTATGTAAAAATGTTTGGCTCGTGTAATCCAATAAAATTCTTATTTTAGTCAATTGAAGAGTTTCCCATTCATTTATTTGGATTGTAATTCAGGACTTGTTCTGCTATGTTTTTAAATTTGTTTGTAACTTTCAAACATAGTTTGCTTTTACATAAGTCACAGCTTTCACGTTTTACTTTTGACTCGCCTAACTCACTGTTTCAACTAAATGGTGGCTTTTTGCCGTCTATGTTTTGAATGGGGGCAAGTAAAATTTTTCTACATGTTATGAAGGGTAAATACAAAGAGATCATATATTTAATAGCCGCCGTCAGCCTCGCAACAAAAAATCACTGTGGTTTTTTGCTTGTGCTTGTTGTTTATATGCGGAAGGATGTCAACGAGGCGCCAATTTATGTTTGGATTTTTTTTTGAAGTTTTACATATTATTAGTTCTCCTTGCCTTAGCAACCGGAGTGTCTACAATTCAAATAATTTTTTTGACATTTCCCAATTTATGTAAAAAAATGTTTGGCTCGTGTAATCCAATAAAATTCTTACTTTAGTCAATTGAAGAGTTTCCCATTCCTTTATTTGGATTGTAATTCAGGACTTGTTCTGCTATGTTTTTAAATTCGTTTTATCTTTTAATCACATTTTTTGTTTTACATAAGTCACAAATTTCACGTTTGACCTTGGACTCACGTAACTCACTGTTCGAACTAAATGGTGGCTGTTTTTGGCAATTTGCCGGCTATATTTGAATGGGGCAAATATACTTTTTCTAGGTGTTATGAATGCAAATACGAAGAGATAATGTATTTAATGGCCGCTGTCAGCCTCTCAACGGCTGTTTTTTATGCGCTGTCCTTTTTTAATTTGTTTGTAACTTTCAAACATAGTTTTCTTTTACATAAGTCACAACTTTCACGTTTTACTTTTGACTCGCCTAACTCACTGTTTCAACTAAATGGTGGCTTTTTGCCGTCTATGTTTTGAATGGGGGCAAGTAAAATATTTCTACATGTTATGAAGGGTAAATACAAAGAGATCATATATTTAAAAGCCGCCGTCAGCCTCTCAACAAAAAATCACTGTGGTTTTTTGCTTGTGCTTGTTGTTTATATGCGGAAGGATGTCAACGAGGCGCCAATTTATGTTTGGTTTTTTTGAAGTTTTACATATTATTGGTTCTCCTTGCCTTAGCAACCGGAGTGTCTACAATTCAAATTTTTTTGACATTTCACAATTTATGTAAAAAAAATGTTTGGCTCGTGTAATCCAATAAAATTCTTACTTTAGTCAATTGAAGAGTTTCCCATTCATTTATTTGGATTGTAATTCAGGACTTGTTCTGCTATGTTTTTAAATTCGTTTTATCTTTTAATCACATTTTTCGTTTTACATAAGTCACAAATTTCACGTTTGACCTTGGACTCACGTAACTCACTGTTCAAACTAAATGGTGGCTGTTTTTGGCAATTTGCCAGCTATATTTGAATGGGGCAAAAAAACTTTTTCTAGGTGTTATGAAGTGCAAATACGAAGAGATAATGTATTTAATGGTTGCCGTCAGCCTCTCAACGGCTGTTTTTTATGCGCTGTCCTTTTTTTAATTTATTTGTAACTTTCAAACATAGTTTTCTTTTACATAAGTCACAACTTTCACGTTTTACTTTTGACCCGCCTAACTAACTGTTTCAACTAAATGGTGGCTTTTTGCCGTCTATGTTCTGAATGGGGGCAAGTAAAATTTTTCTACGTGTTATGAAGGGTAAATAGGGAAAGATAATGTTTTTACTATCCACCGTCAGCCTTAACGGCTGTTATTTAGGCGGGCGCTGTCCTTTTTTTTAATTCGCTTTAGCTTTTGATCACATTTTTCATTTTACATAAGTCACAACTTTCACGTTTGACTTTTGACTCACGTCAGTCTGTTCCAACTAAATAGTGGCTATTTTCGGCAATTTGCTTGTTAGGTTTTGAATGGGGACAAGTAAAATTTTTCTAGGTGTTATGAAGTGTAATTACAAAGACATGATATTTTTAATAGCCACCGTCAGCCTCTCAACGGCTACTATTTAGGGCTGTTCTTTTTTTAGTTTCTTTACCTTTGATCTGATTTTTGATTTTACATGAGTCATAACTTTCACGTTTGACTTTTGACTCACGTCGCTCTGTTCCAATTAAATAGTGGCTGTTTTCGGCAATTTGCCGGCTATGTTTCGAATGGGGCAAAAAAACTTTTTCTAGGTGTTATGAAGTGCAAATACGAAGAGATAATGTATTTAATGGTTGCCGTCAGCCTCTCAACGGCTGTTTTTTATGCGCTGTCCTTTTTTAAATTTGTTTGTAACTTTCAAACATAGTTTTCTTTTACATAAGTCACAACTTTCACGTTTTACTTTTGACTCGCCTAACTCACTGTTTCAACTAAATGGTGGCTTTTTGCCGTCTATGTTTTGAATGGGGGCAAGTAAAATTTTTCTACATGTTATGAAGGGTAGATACAAAGAGATTATGTATTTAATTGCCGCCGTCAGCCTCTCAACAAAAAATCACTGTGGTTTTTTCCTTGTGCTTGTTGTTTATATGCGGAAGGATGTCTACGAGGCGCCAGTTTATGTTTGGTTTTTTTTTTGAAGTTTTACATATTATTAGTTCTCCTTGCCTTAGCAACCGGCGTTTGTACAATTCAATTTTTTTGACATTTCCCAATTTATGTAAAAAAATGTTTGGCTCGTGTAATCCAATAAAATTCTTATTTTAGTCAATTGAAGAGTTTCCCATTCATTTATTTGGATTGTAATTCAGGACTTGTTCTGCTATGTTTTTAAATTCGTTTTATCTTTTAATCACATTTTTCGTTTTACATAAGTCACAAATTTCACGTTTGACCTTGGACTCACGTAATTCACTGTTCGAACTAAATGGTGGCTGTTTTTAGCAATTTGCCGGCTATTTTTGAATGGGGCAAATATACTTTTTCTAGGTGTTATGAATGCAAATACGAAGAGATAATGTATTTAATGGCCGCTGTCAGCCTCTCAACGGCTGTTTTTTATGCGCAGTCCTTTTTTAATTTGTTTGTAACTTTCAAACATAGTTTTCTTTTACATAGGTCACAACTTTCACGTTTTACTTTTGACTCGCCTAACTCACTGTTTCAACTAAATGGTGGCTTTTTGCCGTCTATGTTCTGAATGGGGGCAAGTAAAATTTTTCTACGTGTTATGAAGGGTAAATAGGGAAAGATAATGTATTTAATATCCACCGTCAGCCTTAACGACTGTTATTTAGGCGGGCGGTGTCCTTTTTTTTAATTCGCTTTAGCTTTTGATCACATTTTTCATTTTACATAAGGCGCAACTTTCACGTTTGACTTTTGACTCACGTCGCTCTGTTCCAACTAAATAGTGGCTATTTTCGGCAATTTGCCGGCTAGGTTTTGAACGGGGACAAGTAAAATTTTTCTAGGTGTAATGAAGTGTAAATACAAAGAGATGATATATTTAATAGCCACCGTCAGCCTCTCAACGGCTACTATTTAGAGGCTGTCCTTTTTTAGATTTTTTACCTTTTGATCACATTTTTTATTTTACATGAGTCACAACTTTCACGTTTTACTTTTGACTCGCCTAACTCACTGTTTCAACTGTATGGTGGCTTTTTGCCGTCTATGTTCTGAATGGGGGCAAGTAAAATTTTTCTACGTGTCATGAAGGGTAAATAGGGAAAGATAATGTATTTAATATCCACCGTCAGCCTTAACGACTGTTATTTAGGCAGGCGGTGTCCTTTTTTTTTAATTCGCTTTAGCTTTTGATCACATTTGTTTTTACATAAGTCACAACTTTCACGTTTGACTTTTGACTCACGTCGCTCTGTTCCAATTAAATAGTGGCTATTTTCGGCAATTTGCCGGCTATGTTTTGAATGGGGACAAGTAAAGTTTTTCTAGGTAATATGAAGTGTAAATACGAAGAGATAATGTTTCTAATGGCCGCCGTCAGCCTCTCAACGGCTGTTTTTTATGTGCTGTCCTTTTTTTTAATTTGTTTGTAACTTTTTTAGGCGCTGTCAATTTTTTAGTTCTTTTTGGCTTTCGATCACATTTTTCGTTCTACATAAGTCACAACTTTCATGTTTTACTTTTGACTCGCCTAACTCACCGTTTCAACTAAATGGTGGCTTTTTGCCGTCTATGTTTTGAATGGGGGCAAATAAAATTTTCTACGTGTTATGAAGTGTAAATACAAAGAAATCATATTTAATAGCCGCCGTCAGCCTCTAAACGGCTCTTATTTAGGCGCTGTCCTTTTTCTCGCTTTACCTTTTGATCATATTTTTCGTTTTATACAAGTCACCTATTTCACGTTTGACTTCTGACTTACCTCACACACCGTTTCAACTGAATGGATTTTAGTTTCACATTGAATTACGTGTGTAGTGAATACGGTCAAAGTCAAAAGTGCAAAATCAAAAGATCAAAAGAAAGAGGATAACCATATAAAGCGCGGTCATTAAGTCATAGTGCATTAGATTATTAAAGTTCATAAAAGCGATTAAATTTGCTTAAATTATCATTAAATTTTGCTTTATAGCGCTCAGTTTTGAAGCTGAAGTATGTTTTATTTTAGAATCGAACCGAATCTGCAGAATTTGCACACCAAATAAAAACCATTGACACTGAGAAAAATTCTGTCTATGTATCTCTTATTTTTTCTTTTTCTGTTTCCATCCCAATGCGGGTCAACGGCGGCTCTTTTAGGCAATTTGCCGACTATGTTTGAAATATTGAATCTATTGTTTCAGAGATCACTCTTAATATTTCGTGTAATGACTCGCCGGGTGGGACTGTGTACCTTGCCGATAACACTTATCAGGGCTCAACCGAATCTTTGTCCTCCACTGGAAGTGGCCAGCCCTCTCCAGCCCCATCTTACCCCTCCTCCTCTTCACATTCTGCCTCGTCATCAGTGTCAGAGTCCTCCACTACTTACTCAGTTGTGGTCAAGCTCAATTTCACTTTCGGAGCATTCTCTCCTGCTAACTCTGTCAAATTTGAGTCCAGAACAATCATGTTCACTGCTCTGAAGCTCTGCCAACTGAAACCAGGTTGGACTCAAAAGTAACCCCCCCCCCAAAAAAAAACCCCGCGTTGCCCCGCGCTGACACCACAGTTGCTGATTTACGTCACGTGACTATGTTTAAATAAAAGTTATATGCCCACTAAGAGAGAGAAACAAAATTGATACCATTGGGGATTTGATTGGTACCCGGTATATGGGTAGTCAGAAGGTTGCTGTTTCAGTTACTGTTCTAGCTGTATATATTCGTTACGCAACAGTCAGAAGAAAGGTAAGTTGCCAATGATCATTATTGGCTTGGTTGTACAGTTTTCTGTTGGTTTGACATAGAAACCATCGGTGCGTAGTAGTTAGTCCCCGCCAACATATTTACAACTGTTGCCCCATATTTTTGGCTTTAAAAGTTTTTCCGACCGCGAGAGATATTCGATAAAATGAGATTCTGAAGATTGTGAACGTGTTATCAGGGCTCAAGTGAATCTTATCAGCCGGCTATTACTGTGGCCCTATTTTCTTACGACTTGAAAAGTAGTATTGGTCTTCTTGAGTTTTTTTTACTGGAAGTACTATTTCTTCATACGGGATTAGTATACAAATGCACGTATTATTACGTGGGGGGGGGGGGGGGTGACTCCCCACCTCCGTGACGAATCGCGCATAACGTTTTGTCACGGTTGGTGGCGTCCTCGCCCATTCCGAATCGTTCGGTACATTTCGGTGGTAAGGAAAAAACCTTTCAATTTTGGTGGTGCCGAAGACTTGTAAAATTTTTGTCAATTTTATGCTGCGGCAAAAAAATTGTTGCCAAATTGGTGCGGTGGGAAAAACTTATAATATTTTGGCCTAATTTGTACGGGGGACAAAAACTTGTTAAATTTTCACGGTTTTGTGAAGGTGGAGAAAACTTTTCCAATTTTTAGGGTCGATAAAATTGCGTTTTAAAATTGAAAAGACCTTTTTCAGTCGCAATACTAATCTCGGGTATTTAGTTCAAAATTTAAAAACAAGCCTGTGCATGTGATAGGGAGATTGGCAAGACAATGGTGAATTTTGACAGTAAGAACCGTTTCACTCAATTTTTGGTGGGTTTTTGTGCACATAAATTTCATAGTTTTATTGACCATATGTTACGCAGATTAATGTCTGTGCGCAGATTGGAAATCTAATGAAATGTAAGTACCAGGGCTGCACATTAAGATTTGTTTTTTGTTTGCTAGTCAAAGGAATTCTATTGACGTCAAAATCAGCCTCAAAGGAAAAAAGAACAGCATGTTGGCACAAAATTGGCAAAAGTAATGCGTAAAATTATAAGGAATTTTGCGCCAATTACTTAAAAAGGATTTTGAAGTGCGGTAATGCAATTCATTTTCATGTAAGATTGGACAGATAATCTTGAGAAACAAATGAGGTCGCTTTGGGATCAAATACGGTCAATTTTTGATAATTTTGCAGAAAAACTTCAAAAGGCTTGGCTACTCAAAAACTGTTATGCAATGTTAATAAAAAACAAAGAAGGAAGGCTTTCAATCTGTGAAAGCAAAGGTTTTGGCGTAATTATACAAGTTTAAACATTCCTTTCAGAGTAAAATTTGTGCAAGATTTTAAAATATTGAAAGTTTTAACGATAATTGGTGTGAGACTGAACTCTACTCCGTATTTTGATCAAAATGAAAAATTCAACACAGTCTCTGATTGTTCGTCAAAATATTGGAAGGATTAGTATGTGTTATTACGTGTATGGTTTTTGTTTGCGTTACCTGAGGCGGCCTTTCCACAATTGTTTGTCAAATTTTGGAAAAGTTTTGTCTGTCTTCATGTTCCAACATGTGTTTTTAGACTAGACAAAGGTTTGGGAAAATTACCTGAGTCAGCTCTTCCTTTGTTTTATTAGGTAATATCCAGATTAGGCTTTTTGGAGAAAAGCAAAGGCCGTGTCAAGACTGCTGCTTTCAAGTAGTCTAAACTGTGAATGTTCAGGGGTTGGCGGAGTGAGTTGTATCTGGTAACGAAAAATTTGGTTGTTGTGATATCAGGACTTGCCGGAATCCGCCAGAAGCTCTCGACAATTTCCTTATCGCTACAGTAGCCCTCCTGTTTTTTATAGAGGAATTGTTCTTGTAGCTTAGTCGCAAAGATTTTTCCTCACTCTTCAATTTTATCTCGAGATCAAATACAAATTCATTTACAGGTCCTGTAACTTGATCAAGGGTGTACTGCGCTCCTTACCTCAGCGCCTTTTCAAATCTGATGGATTTAATATAATCAAAGATAACGATTGCTAGCGCCATGCGATTGGTGGTTATCCACAAATTGTCTTATAACTCTTGTTTAGCAATGACGACATTCTGTTTTTTGTAGGTTGCGTATGCTATTGCTCTTAAATCAGGACTAGTCTCTTCTTTCAAGATAATTGCCTCCGGAGATTTGTCCAAAGGAAGAGCAGAAATAAGAGGTGGTTGTTGTGAGAAACAAAAGAACTCTTAAGGTATCGCTAATTCCTCAAATTAAAAAGACAATTTTTCTCAAGTAGAATTGTACAAATTGGGTATCGAATTGTTCTAGAATGATAATTTCTGTTTTTTCTTTACTTTGCGGCTGCGTTTTGAAGGCACAAAAACTCTTCTAAAAAGTTGCCACGAGAAAATTAACTTGACGAATAAAACGTTAAGAAATGGAGTATAAGACTGGTTGAAGAATTCTATAGTGCCAAGATTTTTCAATTTTAGTTGCGGAAAAGTATAAAGTGGGATTTAACAAACATTTTGCGAGAATTGAAATCAGGAGTATTATTGGATTGTTGTCCATACATCTTTGGGTGTGTTCATTCTGAAAATAGTTCAAACTAAACCCGTTAACCTTATGCCGGTAAAATTGGAAACTATTTGGCCTACAGACTTTGTAAGAAATTGGAATTCTGTGTTCATAGCCAATCGGAGAAGTATTGGACAGATAAAACAGAATGCAATTTACAAAATAAGTTCATTTTGTTCCTGGTTGATGAGAATTTCTGTTTTATGAGCTAGTGTGTCAGCTTTTTAGAATGCCAAAATCTTACTTCTTTTATTGATTGAAGGTTCCTAATAAGAGCGAGTTCAATTGTTTCCAGAATTAAATCCATTAGTTAGTTTGTTTGATTACAGCTAATTTAGCTGGTTAAAATTTGCTATGCGTTTTGGTCAACCACTTGTTTTTAGGAATTGTTTGAAAAATATTCACAAAAATTTGTAGCCATTTCCGAAACTTACTAGAGAGATTAATTTTTTTCCTCTCCGCAAGTTAATATTTTCGCGAGTTGGAAAATTTTGATAATGACTTTGCTCTCAGACTGCGTCCCGATGGGGGTCTGATTGGGATTGATAATTCGTCTCCAGACAAGTATCTGAAGGTATCAAAAATTTTCTGTCTTCATTCAATATTTCACGATGCTGGCGGCGTCATCCAAGAACCATATAACATAGGACCTGGTTTTGCTTACATGCTCACATTTGTTGCTTTCTTAAATCAATGACAGATCCGCTGTCTCGGGTATTTTGAAAGCAATTTTGTCTAGGCTAATGAAAAACACATGTTGGAACATATTCTGGACAGACTAAGCTTTTCCAAACTTTGGCAGCCAGTCAGTTAAGAGCTGACTAAGGTAAAAAAAAACAAAAACATTTGTTTACAAGCGTAGTAACGGACAGACTAATCCTGTCAATATTTCGACAACGATTCACATGTGAAAAGTACACACGCAAATAGCTATTGCTTACAAACGATTTTATTAATCTAGTTTGTTAGTCGCGGTGAGCAAGTGTGTAGCAAGCACGAGCATGTTCAGATTATTACGTACTGAATTATCAACGGTATTAAACTGGTTTTTTCTTCTAAGCGACGAACAAAGTGGAACATTTGATTGGATGATGTGCAGTGAAATACCACTTAGTAGTTTCTACCGAATATTTTAAGACGATGATGTGTTCTATAACAGCGTTCTCAGTATAAACATTCTCAGTATTCTATAATCATACCGCAACTTTACTCCGAAAGGCACGTTTTTAGCTCTATAAATACGCAGAAATTTTTCTTTTCACAGTCTAACAGCCTTTCTTTGTTTTTAATAACAATGAATAAGTTTTTTAATTTTTAGTGAAATAGCTATTGGTTAGTTTTTTTGCATAAAATTGTCGAAAACTAACCATTTTTGATAGCAAAGATACCCATTTTTCCCCAAGTTGAACTGTCCTATCTTATAACATATGAATATGGGTTCAGTTACCGCAATATTTCAAAACACTTAACGATGCATTTCTAATCTGCGCGCACACATTAATCTGGGTCAATAAAACTATCAAATTTAAATTAAGTGGACAAAAACTACCAAAAATTACCGTGAAAGGCTTCTTACTGTCAAAATTTAGCAATGTCTTGCTAATCTCCCTATCGCTTGCGCAGGTTATGTTTTAAATGTCGAATTACAAACCCGAGATTAGTCTATTCTGACTTAAAACGGGTTAAAGATTTTTCAATTTTGAAACGCAGTTTCTTCGACCCCAAAAACTGTCAAGCTTTTCTCCACCTTCACAAAATCGTGAAAATTGAACAAGTTTTCGTCCGCTGTACGAATTAGGCCAAATTATAAGTTTTTCCCCATGCACCAATTTGTCGAAAATTTTATCACCTCCAATATTGAGAAAGTTTTACCCTTCTACAAGTTTTTTCGTTACCATCGAATTGTACCGCACGATTCGTAACGGGTGAGGATGATGCACCCGTGACAAAACGTTACGCACGATTCGTCATTGGGGGCACGTTTCCCCACGTGATAATAAATGCATTTTGTATACTACTGACGGAGTTTCCACCTAAAAGCGAAAGATAGTAAAATTGACATGCGCTGCACAAGAGAAGATTATTTTATTTGATGCGCTGCCTGAATGTTGCTTTGACTGTGAAAATGATTTTTGAGATAATAGCAGGTATAGACAACCGTTTTTAAACGTTATTCGTCGATTTGGCCATATTTTCTTTGGTTTTTGCATAATTTTTTTTGTGGATGCTGTATCAAAATAACTCTGAAATTAAAATTTCGGTGTTTATGAGACACTAATAATGCGTTGCAAACGCAAGTTTGCCTCATGTCTTCTCAACTTTGTAGTGAATTTTTGCCTTTTTTCAATAGTTGCTTTGCTTTTGGCCCTTCAACCAAACTTTTTTGTAATAACTTTTTATGGAAACGTCCCTTTGATAATTCATGCCTTGAATGCCTCTTTGTTACGTGAGGTGTTTTTTTTGTTTGTCAATGTACACATACAGTTCCAGTACTGGCGGTATTTTCTCCAATTTTTGTAACTTTTTTGTATTTTGCTTAAGTTTTTAGAGTACGGCTGTTTGTGCTTTTCCTGGGATTTTAGTGCGGCCATATTGATAACTAATTGCCCTTAAACGCAGTTTTCACTGATTATATTAGTGTTGTGAACTTTTTTAACGCAATTTTTTGCTTGACCGATTTTTCATCTGAGTATTTTAACTTTTCGTCCTCAAATGGGATAAACAAGTCAAGCCCGGAGGTCATCAAGTGGCTGAACAGATCTCTTGGAGCCTTAAGCCTAACTGGTCTCTAAGTTTACGATTGCTTTTCAAAGACAATTTCATGATGTGAAGGGCGGTTTTAAATCCTAAAAGTTTGACCCTCTCCTCCCCCAGTCAGACCTTCTTCACTCACCCCGCCCAACATTCCACATTGTACCCTCCTCCAACTGGCGATTTTGGGGTCCTGTGGTCTTTTTGTTTGCAATTTTCTTCTGGACTAATTTTTCCTCCGACCTTCTTATTTTTCGTGAAAAATCTTTTTGTCCCCAAAACTGGGATAAACAGGTAAAGCACGGAGGGCCTTAAGTGGCTGGAATCTCACGCTTTACTGGTCTCTAAGCATGCGATTCATCACAGGGTTTGAAAAGACAATCCCCCCACTCACCCCGCCCCAACACATCCACCGTATACCCTCTCCAACTGGCGATTTGGACCCCCTCTGGTGCAGCCCTCCCATCCTCTCCACCCCTTGAGTTCTGGTTTTGATGTTTTGTTTTGACATGAATAAAATCTTGTGATTTAACTGACATTCAGTTCTAAGCAGTTAATTAAACTTTTTCCTCTTCTATCGATTTTGATTTTAACTTCCAAAATTATGAAGATGCCATTTTTGTTAACATTTTTTACAATGCGTCCCTAACGTTCACGTTCTAGAATTGGACACCCATATGTTTGTTGCAATTTTCTTTTTTCTTTTGCCATAACCTTAATTTTTTTGCTCTGCCTTTATGAGTTGTTTGAAAAGTTTTAAAGATTTTAAAAATTTTTCCTCGTTTTTCTGGTTAACATAATGCAGCTCGGAGAATTTTTTGGATATACTGTCACTTCCATCGATTTTTATGACTCAAGTAGCTGTGAATCCTTTGTGATTTTTGGTGGGGCTAGATTTGGATTATAGATGATTTTTGCCTTTTGAGTTCTAATCCTTTTACTTTTTCGAATTTAATTTTAAGAATATCCAGCAAGAGGCTGTTATCTGTCAAGTTTTCTGCACTTTTCTGACTTCACCACAACAAATGTCTGGTATTCTTCAGACTTAACTTTATCTATCTTAACTTAATGCTATCTGACTTATGCTTCACAGCGTATCTCTTGAGTTGAAGTTAATTGAACATTTCTGATCTTTTGTGACCAGCTATTTGTTTAAAGCCCTTGGCCCAGTCAGTGTTTTGAGCCGATTAGTTTTTCTCCATATTAAAGATTTTGGTTATCTTTCAACGTTATTAATTGTATTTAAGAATTCGCTTTCAACATTTTAATGTTTTCTATCAAAATTTTTTCTGTGCAAGATTTAAATCCCTGACGATTTTTATATGGTTTCTGAATGAGGATTAAATTGTGTTTGTTTACCTACTTCGAGGATGTCGATGCTGAATTAAATTATAAAAATTTGTTATGAATTTTGTTTTTCACCAGATTTTACTACCCTTGCGTGGCAAAAAATAAATGCTTTCGGAAAAAAGCTAATGGATTCGTTGAAATTGCGCTTTTCCGGGAAAGTACGAAGGCTCGAGTCGCCTTAAGATTTCTTCCGGCTATGTTTTTACTTCGTTGAAAAATTTGTTTTACTGTGCCTTGGTTCACAGCTTGTTCAACATGTTCTGTAAAATCTTTTTGACTTCTCTAGGCTAGTTGCTTTCTTCCTTCTTTCTGTTTGAAGTGCTTTTAAACAGCACCTGCTTAGTAATCTAAAATGAGCAGCATCAGTATCGAAAAACTGAAGCAAAAGAGGAAGCTGGAAAACCCATAAAACCCAATTTTAGATGCTTTTTTAAAGTTTTAGTTACCATCTCTGATGCTTATTGATATTGATACTAGCCCGTATCCTGATTTCGTTTTTTCATTCTATCCGTTCTTTCAACCCCAATCGGGGTTTTGGGAATCAATGGCGGTTGTTTTCCCGCAGTATACCGGGTATGTTATTTTAAGTTCCACAACTTCCAAAGTAAAGCGATAAAATTCATCTTCAATTATTTTTTTGAAGAAATCTATGAATTAAAGGTTGACTTGCTTGCATGAATATGTTGTTTGCAGGTCGTGCAGTTGTGTCTGGGTGGTCAAACAGTAACGTGAAATTGAAAACAACATCTGTGCAAGTGTTGTTGGGCACTATTGCAATCACACTTGTCCTTGTTCTCATCACATCTGTCGCAGTCTCATTCTACCACCTTAGAGCCAGCAAGCCATCCATCCAGTTAGTGTGCTACTAGTCAAAGCTCATTCATGTCAAAGTTTGTCCATTGACGACAGCCTGTTTTGTGCGTTTTAGAGTTTGAAAAATAGCGTCTGACGGCTATGTTTTTCAAACTGTGAAACTGAAATAATGGCATAGCAGAATACTGGAGATGTATTGGTCATAAGTTTTATAACTAATGAATGGATGCAGCTGTTGAAGGAACGATAAGCATTGTCTCATTTTATCCAAGTTTAGAAAGTAGTCTTTTCCTGATCCAATATCAGGGTTATATTTTCAAATGTTTTCAAATAGCTTGGAATGTATAAGTAGTCGTTCTATTGAAGGTCCTTTAAAATGAACAAGAACGGAGGAGGAGGTGGTGGGTTGCGGTCGCATCAGCAGCAAAGAGCAGCACTGCTCATGAGTGGACAGTTCAGCGAGTCAGTTCTGGCTAACAACAGCCAACAACTCAACTACAGATCCAATTCATCCTCCACTGCTGGAGGAGGGGGAGGAGATCGAAGTGGTAACAGCCACACGGGGTCAGTTAAATTAACTAAGTCACTTAGACTCATCTATAGGATGATAGCTGAGACAATATAATCGCAATTTTAAACTTCTTTTTCCTCATTTCGCTTGGGGGTATCTCGCATGGGGGTTCTTTGGTCCAAGTTTTTTTTCCGATCAAGAGAAGATTATTAATGTGGCGATTCAGTTTTGTCAGATACAGTAGAGTTATGCAAACTCAATTGCCATGACCCAATGATCTATCTTGGAAAAGTAATCACTTCCAATAGGAAATCGATTTTTGAACTGGATCGTAAGCAAATGCTACTTTAAGTTTCTTCTACCTTCCTTTTTCTTCTTCACTCAACACTTTCTCTTTTATTTTTTTTATTTTCTCTTTCCTTAATATATAAAAAGGACCGTGTACACCATCCGGCAACGATGGATGTAGGTCGGAACATAAGGGATGATGCTACTTTAAGACGCTAAAATGCTGTTGTTTGTTTATGTCACTTGATTTTTAATAGCCGCACAGCGATAGCTGAGGCTATTATTGGCCTTCTCTTGGTTTTTTTACGACTCGAAGAGGAGTATTGGTTTTCTTAAGGTTTTTTTTTTTTACCGGAAGTACTATTCGTTCAGACGCTGCTTTGACCTAAAAGCGAAAAAAAAGTAAAATTGCCGTGTGAACTAATTTTTTCTGAGCGAGAGAAGTTTTTTGATCATGTGCTGCGTTTAGTGAATGACTTTTTGACTTTGAAAAGTACATTTTGACTGAATGGTACAAAGATAACCGTTTTCAGCCGTTTTTTCGTCTAAGTGGCCCAATTTTTTTTGCTTGTAATTTGGTTTTTTGTAGAAATTTTTTTTATTTGGATGCTATATTGAAATGTGATCTTCGGCAATTGATACCACAGTGTTTTGCGAAGCCTGAAAATGCGTTTCCACTTCAAAATTGGCACATATTTCTTGATTTTTTAAGTAATTTTTGGCTTTTTTCTTATTATTTTTTTCATTTTTGGATATTTTAACCGTCTTTGTGTCAAAAATCAGTTAATATGACAGATTTTTTTTACTATTCATATACTCAACGCCTCTTTCTACCTCGGTGTAATTTTGTTTTATAAAATTGTACATATGCTAACCCGATTTTGGTAGTTTTTTTACCGATTTTTGTCAGTTTTTTTGTTCGTATTTTGGTTTTAATTACTAGAAACTCTTTTTGTGCAACATCGGGGTCTTTAATTTAGTTTCAATATAAATTTGATAATTTTTGGCGTTAAGTTTTTGAAAAACCGTTAAAACTGTTTCATGAATGCAGTTTTTTTGACCTTTTTTTTTGCAAAATATTTCAATGTTTCGTATGTTTGAATTCTGCTTTTTCCTATTTTTTGTTCTCTTCAGGAGGATAGATCTTTTTATCGGATGACTAGGTAGCTTTTCTATGTCTCGAATGCTGAACAATGAAATGGATTCGTTTTTCTTGATTTTTGTAATTTGATTTTTAACTTTCAAAAATCAAGAATGTATTTTTGTTACGGTGTTCCTCACATTGTGTCCATATTCTTCACATTCTAGTTAGTATCATTCTAGCTTTGTCCTGGCACCTATTTATGGCAATTTTATTTTTGGTTGATTGGTTTTTTCAGTTGTTAAAAAATTGAATGATTTTAGCTTTTTCTTAGATTTTCGTTATTTTGGTTTGCAATTGATTTCATTCAACATGAGGCAGTACTGAGAGTTTGCTAGCCAGCATTTTCAACTCAATACTATCTACTGCAACTTTTTTACGGTCTTGGTGTTAATAAACAATTTTTTGCCTTTGAATATTCTTCTGCTGCTTATGTCTTTTCTATTATCAATTTAATTTTTGATTTAGTTTGAAATCATGCTGTCTAGCATATGTAGAATAAGGGAGAAGTGTGTGCTGTTTTGTGTCTTTATTGCAGTGATTTAAAATGTATTTATAGTGGTTTTCTGATTCTTAAATTTGAGCATTCTTTTTTTAAAGATTTAACTTAGTTTCTAAGATTTATCTGCCGTTTGCTTTCCCGATGTTATTGAGATTAGAATCATGAATTATTGGAGGGCAATTGATAGCCCTGTGAGCTGTTTCAGTCCATCAGTATTTTCAACTTCTTATCTATTTCGGATTTTTTAACGTTACCAAACATTTTCAATAAAATAAGATTTTGCTGCATTTTGTTTCTCTTGATGACAGTGGTTTAAGTTTCTACTATTTTTAGATCAGACATGGGAAGGTAATGAGTTAATGGTTTAATACAAAAGGAAATGAATGCCTTCCGCTGCAATTACGGTTTTGTTTGTGAAGTTTTGACGCTTCGAGTCGCTTCCGGAATTCTTCCGGCTATGTTTTTTTATTTCGTCGTCATGATTTTTGTTACGACCATATGACGTCACAGCCACGTTTTGTTCATTCGTTCATGCAATTTCAACTGAATTGCATGTGTGACGTCATTTTTCGCTCTTAGTGGAGCGAGTTTTTTTGTTCATGCGCGTTATTAAATTTTTGGTCACACTTGACTTACCTCACTCTCAAAAATGACTTCCTCAATTTGAAATTGACTTTTATTTACTTTAATTCAAAGAGATAAGGTCAGATGGGTGTGTGTCACTCTAAATGAAGGTTATTCGAGATCAGCTAATAGAGGCAGCAGTAACTTATACAGATTTTTAATCAAAATATAACAGATCAGCCTTCAATGAAAAGACGAAATTTTTTGGTCTATCTTTTTTACTGTTTTTTTTTGGACTGCCGATCTACGAATCAATTGCGGCTGTTTTCTGGCAATCTGCCAGCTATGTTTTATTTTGGTATTCTTCTGAGACTGAATTTGTGCATAAGACAAACTTTTTTACCGAGAGTAGGGGGCCATTTGGGTAATAAGTTTTTTAAAAAAAATCATACATGTCTTACTCGGCAACAAAATTTAATGTTCTAGTAGTACCTTTAGCTTAAGTTGAAAGCCTATTTTTGCAAAGGGGCAGTGAATTGTTCAGTTGCTGTCTGTACTGAGAGTATTTCGGGAACTTGCTTGTGATCTATTTTCTACAGGCACAGCAGTCAAATGCTGAACCGAGTTGGTCCGGGAGTCTGCGGAGGAGATCTAAATGGAAACAATGTTGTTGCTCCCAATGTCAACTGTCATTTGCAGCAGCAGCAACAACAACTCAACCTCCACCACCAGTCACAGCCACAGCTTCCGGCTGAGTACTCGAACGTGGCTCTCGGTCCAGTCACTTCTGGACATCATAGCAACATGCACCTCAAATTGGCTGGGAGGTGAGCACTTCCCAAAGTGTCGCGAATACAAAGATGAAGAAATCACTTACTTATCCTCTAAGGTCTTATTTTCATCAGTGAACGCTGAACCGACCGGAAACCTACTATCCTTCGACTAATTTTCCTAGAGCTATTTTCATTTGTTAATAACTGCTTCAGCCATTTCCTCAGCTACTGTGTTGCTTCACAATCTTCTGCAATCAATTGCGTGAAATTTTTGGTAAAATGTTTTGAGCATGCGTGAAGTTTTAGCATCTTGATTTTGGTTTAATTCTTTTAAGTTGACAGATAGGCAGGGTAATGTGAGTTTGCGCATATTATTCTGACCCTTCTCGTCCACGAAGATCCGCTCCACTTTTCAGCTCAAGTAGGGAAGAGATGAGATAATAATCGGTAGCAGAACAACAAATGATTCAGCTGTGCATTTAATTCTCCTGATTCTTTCACAAAACCGGGGAGATTAACAGTAAAAACTCCTTCATTTTTGGTGCATGAGAGTAGAATGAAAATCGTCATAGAACGATACTCAAATTGTTAATGTGACATTGAGAATATTTGACTGGTCAATTTCCAGTCAGAAACAGTCCTTGACAAGCAAACTCCGCTTTTGTTAAATTACTATGTATTTAAAGTAAATTTCAACGTCATTTTGCCGTGTAACCGGTACAACAAGCACATTGTGAATATTCAATAACTTTCCTCTATCTGGAAAATGAATTAGCAAAAAGGATGCCAAAGATTTAGCCTCAATTGTAAAAACCGGTAAGATTTCAACCTATGTCTAAATTTTTGCGAAAAAAAGATAAGATCAACAAAAATTTTTGCTACCTAAATCATTTTAATTGTTGATACTTTGGTATCCGGGTCATACTATATATTGAACGCGTGAGCTGTAAATTGGGACAATATTTTTGCATGTTTAAGGGGCCTCTCAAAGCGCATGTTTAAGAGCCGCATTGAGCACCATGGTTAAGCGAACATATCGAGAGAGGTTAATGACCTAAAAGGCTCAAACTAGTTGGGTGAGAACCGAAGCGGGACAAAAAACTGCAGTAACCACGAGTCTAAGAGGGCTTGAAAGTATGCTGGCCCAGAGGGAGCATTTACTGTCCTGCGTAGTATGTGTTTTTTTATCGCTCTCTAGCGAAGTTTGAAGCATGTATTGTAAAAGTGTTTTTTGCAAAATTTAAGCCTTACAGATTTTGCGCTTTTCTAGAACAATCCTCGCTTCCAATTTGGTTTTTCAAGCTGTACTTTTTGATGTTTGCGTGATCTCAATTGCTCTCAATCTGAAAAATGTTTATTAATGGCGATTGTGAGAAACGGTGGTTCGTAGCGGTTATAGTGCAGTTGACAAGATGGTGGGCTGCTAATCTGAGGGTGATGGGTTCAAACCCATGTCGGTTACCTTCCCACGAGAATTTTTAATCTTCACCATGTCGCCTGGAGTTCGAGAGCAATTCTTGCGAAGTTAGTTTGTGTATGCCCCTCTGTGTGTGTGTTTGGGGGATTATAAAATGGCGATTATTTTCTCATTGTAGCAATCCTTCTTTCCTGTCTCGTGGTCTTTTCTTTATTTTTAATTTCAATTCGTTGAGCGGGATTTTTTCGTAAAAACCGATGAATTTTTTTCTCTCTTCTATCCTTTTCTCTATTTTTTCTTCCCCCTATCTCTCTTCTCTCTTTTTAATTGTTTTTGAACGAAGCTCATAGCGATTATTGTAAACGTGATGGATTTTCATGCAAATTTTTTGCTTGACCATTTTTGCGCTTTTCTACAACATTCTTTGACTTCTTTAAGTAACTTTTTCACGCTTTCGTTCTTCAATTTTGAGTGATCTTTTTTCTGCTCTCACTCCGAAGTAAGGCTTGTTTCTAAACTCTAATCATAGCCAAGATAAGGTCCCGATGGCCAAGTTTTCAGTGCTTCTGGGCAGGGAGCGGGAGGTCAATGTTTCGAATCCCGGCGTGGTAAACTATTTTTGCACTCTTAAAGAAAAATTTATCTAGCCTGAAGCCCCTGAATTAAATACCCTCGTCTGTCGTTCATGAGCAATTCTTCCGTCATTAGTAGGTTTGTTTTTCGTTTGTCTTTCTTTCGCTGTCGTTCTTTCTTTGTTTTTTTTCTCTTTCTGTCTATCTTTCTTTCTCGCTCACTCTTTCTCTCTCTCTCTCTCTCTCTCTCTCTCTCTCTCTCTGTGTGTGTGTGTGTGTGTGTGTGTGTGTGTGTGTGTGTGTGCGTATGTGTGTGTTTCTTTCACTCTCCCTCACTTCCCTTTCCTTCTTTCCGTTTCTCTCCTCTTTCCTTCTTTCCGACTCTCTCTCTCTTCTCTTTCCTTCTCCCTGACTCTCTCTCTCTCTCTCTCTCTCTCTCTCTGTGTGTGTGTGTGTGTGTGTGTGTGTGGGTTTGGGGGATTATGAAATGGCGATTGTTTTCTCATTGTAGCAATTCTTCTTTCCTGTCTCGTGGTCTTTTCTTTATTTTTTTTGCTTTCAATTCGTTCAGCGGGGTTTTTCACGTAAAAACCGATTATTTTTTCCTCTCTTCTATCCTTTTCTCTATTTTTTCTTTCCCGCTCTCTCTCTCTCTCTCTATCTCTCCTTTTAATTGTTTTTGAACAAAGGTCATAGCGATTATTGTAAACGTGATGGATTTTCATGCAAATTTTTTGCTTGACCATTTTTGCGCTTTTCTACAACATTCTCTGACTTCTTCAAGTAACTTTTTCACGCTTTCGTTCTTCATTTTTGAGTGATCTTTTTTCTGCTCTCACTCCGAAGTACGTACGGCTTGTTGCTAAACTATAATCGATTGTAGCATAGCCAAGATAAGGTCCCGATAGCCAAGTTGGCAGTGCTTCTGGGTAGGGAATGAGAGGTCAATGTTTTGAATCGCGGCGTGGTAAAGTTTTTTGCACTCTTGAAGAAAAATTTATCTAGCCTGCAGCCCCTGAATTAAATACCCTCGTCTGTCGTTCATGAGCAATTCCTCCGACAATAGTAGGTTTGTTTTTTCGTTTGTCTTTCTTTCGCTGTCGTTCTTTCTTTTTTTGTTTTCTCTTTCTGTCACTCTTTCTTTCTCTCTCGCTCACTCTTTCTCTCGCTCTCTCTCTCTCTGTGTGCGTGCGTGCGTGTGTGTGTGTGTTTCTTTCACTCTCCCTAACTTCCCTTTCCTTCTTTCCGTTTCTCTCCTCGTTCCTTCTTTTCGACTCTCTCTTCTCTTTCCTTCTCCCTGACTCTCTCTCTCTCTCTCTCTCTCTCTCTCTCTGTGTGTGTGTGTGTGTGTGTGTGTGTGTGTGTGTGTGTGTGGGTTTGGGGGATTATGAAATGGCGATTGTTTTCTCATTGTAGCAATTCTTCTTTCCTGTCTCGTGGTCTTTTCTTTATTTTTTTTGCTTTCAATTCGTTCAGCGGGGTTTTTCACGTAAAAACCGATTATTTTTTCCTCTCTTCTATCCTTTTCTCTATTTTTTCTTTCCCGCTCTCTCTCTCTATCTCTCCTTTTAATTGTTTTTGAACAAAGGTCATAGCGATTATTGTAAACGTGATGGATTTTCATGCAAATTTTTTGCTTGACCATTTTTGCGCTTTTCTACAACATTCTTTGACTTCTTTAAGTAACTTTTTCACGCTTTCGTTCTTCAATTTTGAGTGATCTTTTTTCTGCTCTCACTCCGAAGTAAGGCTTGTTTCTAAACTCTAATCATAGCCAAGATAAGGTCCCGATGGCCAAGTTTTCAGTGCTTCTGGGCAGGGAGCGGGAGGTCAATGTTTCGAATCCCGGCGTGGTAAACTATTTTTGCACTCTTAAAGAAAAATTTATCTAGCCTGAAGCCCCTGAATTAAATACCCTCGTCTGTCGTTCATGAGCAATTCTTCCGTCATTAGTAGGTTTGTTTTTCGTTTGTCTTTCTTTCGCTGTCGTTCTTTCTTTGTTTCTTTTCTCTTTCTGTCTATCTTTCTTTCTCGCTCACTCTTTCTCTCTCTCTCTCTCTCTCTCTCTCTGTGTGTGTGTGTGTGTGTGTGTGTGTGTGTGTGTGTGTGCGTATGTGTGTGTTTCTTTCACTCTCCCTCACTTCCCTTTCCTTCTTTCCGTTTCTCTCCTCTTTCCGACTATCTCTCTCTCTCTCTCTCTCTCTCTCTCTCTCTCTTCTCTTTCCTTTTCCCTGACTCTCTCTCTCTCTCTTTCTGTGTGTGTATGTGTTTTGGGGATTATGAAATGGCGATTATTTTCTCATTGTAGCAATTCTTCTTTCCTGTCTCGTGGTCTTTTCTTTATTTTTTTTTGCTTTCAATTCGTTCAGCGGGGTTTTTCACGTAAAAACCGATGATTTTTTCCTCTTCTATCGTTTTCTCTATTTTTTCTTCCCCCCTCTCTCTATCTCTCTTCTCTCCTTTTAATTGTTTTTGAACGAAGCTCATATCGATTATTGTAAACGTGTTGGATTTTCATGCAAATTTTTTGCTTGACCATTTTTGCGCTTTTCTTCAACATTCTTTGACTTCTCAAGTAACTTTGTCACGCTTTCGTTCTTCATTTTTGAGTGATCTCTTTTTGCTCTCACTCCGAAGTAAAGCTTGTTGCTAAACTACAATCGAGTGTAGCATAGCCAAGATAAGGTCCCGATAGCCAAGTTGGCAGTGCTTCTGGGTAGGGAGCGAGAGGTCAATGTTTTGAATCGCGGCGTGGTAAACTTTTTTTGCACTCTTGAAGAAAAATTTATCTAGCCTGCAGCCCCTGAATTAAATACCCTCGTCTGTCGTTCATGAGCAATTCCTCCGACAATAGTAGGTTTGTTTTTTCGTTTGTCTTTCTTTCGCTGTCGTTCTTTCTTTTTTTGTTTCCTCTTTCTGTCACTCTTTCTTTCTCTCTCGCTCACTCTTTCTCTCGCTCTCTCTCTCTCTCTGTGCGTGCGTGCGTGTGTGTGTGTGTGTTTCTTTCACTCTCTCTAACTTCCCTTTCCTTCTTTCCGTTTCTCTCCTCTTTCCTTCTTTCCGACTCTCTCTCTCTTCTCTTTCCTTCTCCCTGACTCTCTCTCTCTCTCTCTCTCTCTCTGTGTGTGTGTGTGTGTGTGTGTGTGTGTGTGTGTGTGTGTGTGTGTGTGGGTTTGGGGGATTATGAAATGGCGATTATTTTCTCATTGTAGCAATTCTTCTTTCCTGTCTCGTGGTCTTTTCTTTATTTTTTTTGCTTTCAATTCGTTCAGCGGGGTTTTTCACGTAAAAACCGATTATTTTTTCCTCTCTTCTATCCTTTTCTCTATTTTTTCTTTCCCGCTCTCTCTCTCTATCTCTCTTTTCTCCTTTTAATTGTTTTTGAACAAAGGTCATAGCGATTATTGTAAACGTGATGGATTTTCATGCAAATTTTTTGCTTGACCATTTTTGCGCTTTTCTACAACATTCTTTGACTTCTTTAAGTAACTTTTTCACGCTTTCGTTCTTCAATTTTGAGTGATCTTTTTTCTGCTCTCACTCCGAAGTAAGGCTTGTTTCTAAACTCTAATCACAGCCAAGATAAGGTCCCGATGGCCAAGTTGTCAGTGCTTCTGGGCAGGGAGCGGGAGGTCAATGTTTCGAATCCCGGCGTGGTAAACTATTTTTGCACTCTTGAAGAAAAATTTATCTAGCCTGAAGCCCCTGAATTAAATACCCTCGTCTGTCGTTCATGAGCAATTCTTCCGTCATTAGTAGGTTTGTTTTTCGTTTGTCTTTCTTTCGCTTTCGTTCTTTCTTTGTTTTTTTTCTCTTTCTGTCTATCTTTCTTTCTCTCTCGCTCACTCTTTCTCTCTCTCTGTGTGTGTGTGTGTGTGTGTGTGTGTGTGTGTTTGTATGTGTGTGTTTCTTTCACTCTCCCTCACTTCCCTTTCCTTCTTTCCGTTTCTCTCCTCTTTCCTTCTTTCCGACTATCTCTCTCTCTCTCTCTCTCTTCTCTTTCCTTTTCCCTGACTCTCTCTCTCTCTCTCTCTCTCTCTGTGTGTGTGTGTGTATGTGTTTTGGGGATTACGAAATGGCAATTATTTTCTCATTGTAGCAATTCTTCTTTCCTGTCTCGTG
The DNA here is from genome assembly GCF_964194025.1 of Convolutriloba macropyga. NCBI lineage: Eukaryota > Metazoa > Xenacoelomorpha > Acoela > Convolutidae > Convolutriloba > Convolutriloba macropyga. The sequence goes on along the minus strand of NC_134478.1, from coordinate 25,772,471 downwards.
GTCTTTTCTTTATTTTTTTTGCTTTCAATTCGTTCAGCGGGGTTTTTCACGTAAAAACCGATTATTTTTTCCTCTCTTCTATCCTTTTCTCTATTTTTTCTTTCCCGCTCTCTCTCTCTCTCTCTATCTCTTTTCTCCTTTTAATTGTTTTTGAACAAAGGTCATAGCGATTATTGTAAACGTGATGGATTTTCATGCAAATTTTTTGGTTGACCATTTTTGCGCTTTTCTACAACATTCTTTGACTTCTTTAAGTAACTTTTTCACGCTTTCGTTCTTCAATTTTGAGTGATCTTTTTTCTGCTCTCACTCCGAAGTAAGGCTTGTTTCTAAACTCTAATCATAGCCAAGATAAGGTCCCGATGGCCAAGTTGTCAGTGCTTCTGGGCAGGGAGCGGGAGGTCAATGTTTCGAATCCCGGCGTGGTAAACTATTTTTGCACTCTTAAAGAAAAATTTATCTAGCCTGAAGCCCCTGAATTAATTACCCTCGTCTGTCGTTCATGAGCAATTCTTCCGTCATTAGTAGGTTTGTTTTTCGTTTGTCTTTCTTTCGCTTTCGTTCTTTCTTTGTTTTTTTCTCTTTCTGTCTATCTTTCTTTCTCTCTCGCTCACTCTTTCTCTCTCTCTCTCTCTCTCTGTGTGTGTGTGTGTTCGTATGTGTGTGTTTCTTTCACTCTCCCTCACTTCCCTTTCCTTCTTTCCGTTTCTCTCCTCTTTCCTTCTTTCCGACTATCTCTCTCTCTCTCTCTCTTCTCTTTCCTTTTCCCTGACTCTCTCTCTCTCTCTCTCTCTCTGTGTGTGTGTGTATGTGTTTTGGGGATTATGAAATGGCGATTATTTTCTCATTGTAGCAATTCTTCTTTCCTGTCTCGTGGTCTTTTCTTTATTTTTAATTTCAATTCGTTGAGCGGGATTTTTTCGTAAAAACCGATGAATTTTTTTCCTCTCTTCTATCGTTTTCTCTATTTTTTCTTCCCCCCCCTCTCTCTATCTCTCTTTTCTCCTTTTAATTGTTTTTGAACGAAGCTCATATCGATTATTGTAAACGTGTTGGATTTTCATGCAAATTTTTTGGTTGACCATTTTTGCGCTTTTCTTCAACATTCTTTGACTTCTCAAGTAACTTTTTCACGCTTTCGTTCTTCATTTTTGAGTGATCTCTTTTTGCTCTCACTCCGAAGTAAAGCTTGTTGCTAAACTACAATCGAGTGTAGCATAGCCAAGATAAGGTCCCGATAGCCAAGTTGGCAGTGCTTCTGGGTAGGGAGCGAGAGGTCAATGTTTTGAATCGCGGCGTGGTAAACTTTTTTTGCACTCTTGAAGAAAAATTTATCTAGCCTGCAGCCCCTGAATTGAATTGCCTCGTCTGTCGTTCATGAGAAATTTTTCCGACATTAGTAGGTTTATGTTTTTTTCGTTTGTCTTTCGCTGTCGTTCTTTCTTTGTTTTTTTCTCTCTTTCTGTCTATCTTTCTTTCTCTCTCGCTCACTCTCTTTCTCTCTCTCTCTCTCTGTGTGTGTGTGTGTGTGTGTGTGTGTGTGCGTGCGTGTGTGTGTGCGTGTGTTTCTTTCACTCTCCCTCACTTCCCTTTCCTTCTTTCGGATTCTCTCCTGTTTCCTTTCCGACTCTCTCTATCTCTTCTCTTTCCTTCTCCCTGACTCTCTCTCTCTCTCTCTCTCTCTCTCTCTCTCTGTATGGGTGTGTGTTTGTGTGTGTATGTACGTGTTTCTTTTGCTCTCTCTATATATCTTCTTCAAGACTTTTCAAGACTCGTCTTAAATGCACTGGTATTAAGGCATTTGCACTACTCAGCAGTTGTTATTCAGGCAATTGAGTAGAATCTAATAGTATCTTTGGAAAAACAGCTAAACTGGGCATTATGGGCTACATATTTTAGAAAAAAATTAATCTGTTCAGATATTAAGCGCAGTCGGAATATATTCCCTGTTAATCTCTTTTTGCGAACAAAAGGATAACAAATTTTTTTTGCAAGTGGAAAAAACAGTTACGACATGCTTTTACTCCACCAACTGAACACGTCCATTAGTCACTTGGAGTCTTCATGAGTCTAACAAGACAAAAAATGTTCTGAAACCTAAAACTTGTTTCTGCAAAATGCAGAACTGATTTGTGAGATTGGCCATACTAGATTGGATTGAACTATACAGTGAAATTTAAATTAGACTTTAAATGTGGAAATATGAACTAGACTACTTTTGTTGGGTTAACGTATAAACTTAACCCGTTTTTTGGTTTCTTTTGCGACGAAAATTGAATTCACTTAACTTGTGTAAATATTCACACAGCCGGACTAACATCAGCTGTATACTCCTTGATATGGTTCGGAATTCAGTGTTCTTTTTTTAGTTCTCAGTAACTACAACACAGTCACTCAACCTATGCCTTATATTATCATCATAGCTTTGTATGTTTCTTTTTACTATTATAGTTTTTCCGCTGATTTTCCTACTTCGCGATATCATGTATTGATAGTTAATGAATTCTGGTATTTGACCTGGCCTGAGTGGTGAGCAGTTGATGTATGACGAAACCTTTGCAATATGAAATTTAATCTCGTTAACTTTCGGTTGTCAATGTTCTCTACACAACTGGACTTAAAGATAGTTTCTGCTAAGCAACAAGTGAGAAAAACTCGGTGAATGAGTATATTAACAATTCAGATAAGCAAAGATTACCTTTAAAGACTTTTTCGCATAAATAATATGGGAGCCATTTTTCTGTGCTCCTGAAAGCTGTTATAGCTAAGTTTAAAGCTTGTTCTCCAAAATCCATTTTTCTTCCTTTAGTAGTTAGATTTTTTTGTTGCTTTTTCAGCAACAGGAGTATTCTGATGCCAAATCAGGGTCTTGCTGGTAGTCCAGTTGGGGGACCAGGAGCTGGCACCCTCCCGGCTCACTTAATAATGGGTGGGGGCATGATGAACTCCTCTCCCGCTACTTCAGGCTTCCTTGCCCCAATGCACACTGCCGCTAATTCTATTGGAGGAGGATCAGGTTTGTTCATTTTGAGTCAACACATTTATTGTTTTTTGTTAGTTTTCTGTCGGCCTTTTCAATTGCTCTCGAAGGAAATTTGCCTATTATTTGGGTCCTCATGGTCCTTTTATGCAATTGTTCAATGAAGTTGGGTCCCGATTGTCCTGTTATTGAATTTGTCACTGAAACTGGATAGGTTATGGAGAATTAAGGTCATTAAGTCAAGATGCAGTGCTGTGAGATCTTCTTTATTATCCGAAATGCACGGTTCATTGAAACTGCTATCTAATCTGCTAAAAGTGCATTTATTCATGCATTTATCAAACTAATTCCATTCTTTTTGATATCAGCCAGTCAGACATAACCTGGAGACTCAATCTTTGCAATTGGATTATTTTTAAATGATTCTGTACAGTCTTTCAGGAAATCGTTTTTGTCAGACGTGTATTACTAATGGATTACTTGGGTGGGATATTAGGTGAAAGCTCGATTATGTGAAGACAATTTTCGTAGCCATTAGGTGAAAATTTCCATCCAACTTTGTAGAAATTAGCTGAAAACAAATTAAATTAAGTGCCCCTTACAATTGTATTTGCATGATAATGGCTTACAAAAAAACTCGCATGTTTTAGTAATACTGAGCATATTTAATTGCTCTTGAACGAAGTTCATAGCAATTATTGTAAACGTGTGTGTCTTTTTACGACTCGAAGAGGAGTATTGAGATTCTACAGGTTTTTACGACTCGAAGAGGAGTATTGAGATTCTATAGGTTTTTACGACTCGAAGAGGAGTATTGAGATTCTACAGGTTTTAACGACTCGAGGAGGAGTATTGAGATTCTACAGGTTTTTTTTTAGCAGAAAGCAAGTTTGTTCATGACTTCAATTTTGACTTCTTTCTGTTCGAGCATTTACCTCCGATTTTGATTGTTGACTTCTGTTTTCGAACATTGGGCTTTAACAGTAGTTTCGTTTGTAATGTATAGTAATTAGGGACTGCTGGCAATGTTCAAGGTGAAGAGGTCATTTTGAGATTTTTGTTCCTATATAAGTCACCCCTAATTATCTAAACCAAACCGCACAACCCCCCCCACCCACCCACCACCTATCTACCCCCCTCACTTATCCTTACCTACCCCTACCCCCTCCCTTCACAGAGATTATAATGCACGAGGATTCGAATCATTTCCGGTATTCTACCGGCTAGGTTTTTTTTTAGCAGAAAACAAGTTTGTTCTTCTTTCTGTTCGAACATTTACCTCCGTTTTTGATCGTTGACTTGTTTTCGAACATTGGACTTTAACAGTAGCTTCGTTTGTAATGTATAGTAATTAGAAACTGCTGGTAATGTTCAAGGTGAAGAGGTCATTTTGAGATTTTTCTATGTAACTCACCTCTAATTATTAATTATCTAAACTACACCGCGCAAACCCCCCACCACCACCTATCTACCCCCCCCCAAAACCTACCTACTTACCCCCCCCCCCCCACCTACCCCTAACCCTCCCTTCACCTAGCTACCCCCACCTATCCCTAACCTTCCCTTCACCTAGCTACCCCCACCTACCCCCCCCCCCCCAACTACCCCAGCACTACCCACCTCCCCAACCTATCTACCTACCCCCCTCCCCACCTAACCCTACCCCCCAAACTACCCCTCCCTTAACCTAACTACGCTCCACCTACCCCCCAACTAACCCAGCACTACCCACCTCCCCAAACTCTACCCACCCACCCCACCTAGCTCCCCCGCACCTAAAAATTTTCGGCATTTTAAACACTTTATTGTGGTTTTTTGGACTTTTTTTGTTTTTTCTCTTGTCTATTTTGATGTTCTGACTTTAGTAAGGTTAGATAAGAGGTTATAATGCACGACGATACACGATTCGAGACTAGCAAAAAGCAAGTTTGTTCATGTCTTGAATTTTGACTTCTTTCTGCTCGAGCATTTACCTCCGTTTTTGATTGTTGAATTCTGTTTTCGAACATTGGACTTTAACAGTAGCTTCGTTTGTATTGTATAGTGATTAGGAAGGGCTGGTAATGTTGAAGGTGAAGAGGTCATTTTGAGATTTTTTCCTATATAACTCACCTCTAATTATTAATTATCTACACCGCGCAAACGCCCCCCCCCCCCGCCACGCATCTACCCCCCCCAAACGACCAGCCAAATTAAATGAGGTTCGTAAAATTTAAAATTAAAAAATACCGAAAATTGCGCTCGAAATCGAACAGATGTTCGAGAATTACTCCCGATTCTTGTCTGATCACACATTAAGAAATTGTTAAGTGACTCTGCTTGAAGTCACTGAGAACTTCTGGCGTTTATCTGGAACCGCGAATCGGTTCGAGATATTAAGTCGGAATTTCGAAGTGACTTCTGCAGAGTGACTTAGCCATGCTTGAAACGCGAACGCTTTAAAATGACGAAAGTCAACGAAATTCAACTTCTGGCTAAGTAGCAACTTCTGCATTTTTAACTTCTGGCACTGCAGACTGTCGGCATTTTAAAATGTGCACGTGAGTGTTTTAATTGGTCTGAAAGAAAGGTAAACAAATGCGTCCTTATTGGATACATACAACTATGCTGAAAAGCAAATGAAGAAATGATAAACCGAACAAATTATAATAGATTTCTAAAACAGTGTAAACAAACAAATTATCAGAACTTTTAATTGCTCTCAAACGAAGGCCGTATCAATTGTTTGGGTCACGTTGGTGTGATTGTTCGCTTGATTAATTGCTCTTGAACGAAGTTCATAGCAATTATTGTAAACATGTGTCTTTTTTATGCAAAATTTTCGCTTGACCGTTTTGACTTTTCGAGTGACTTTTACGCCTTTGACTTTTTGCGTTTCGCGTGATCTAAAACTCTCTCTCAATCACAAGTTCAAGCAGCTGAACATTTGGTTATATTAATACCTTTTATCCTGAGCTCAGTGCAGTCTTCATGGTCAAGAGTAAAATGTACAAATATATTATTCGCTAACCCTGATGCAAGCTTGATTTTAATTGAGCAAACATTAAGGGTTTCTCTACACGGTGTTTAAGTTTGCACAGATAGCATGAAACAAATCCACCAATATTGCACGCATGGTAAAAATATATATTGCGAAAAACTGACCAGATATTTCGTTAGCTCTGAGTCTGCTCTGCTGAGGAGCGCTTGATGAGTCAGACATTGTTTGAGGGCGATTTTGGGAAACCTTCACCCCTTTTTACCACCTCGCCCAATTTTAATCATTCCCCGAGCTTATTAATTGCTCTTGAATGAAGTTCTTAGCAATTTTTGTAAACGTGTGTCTTTTTTATGCAAAATTTGTGCTTGACAATTTTGACTTTTCGAGTGACTTTTACGTCCTTGACTTTTTGCGTTTCGCATGAGCTAAAATTCTCTCTCAATCACAATTTCAAGCAGCTGAACTCAATTGGCGGCAATTTAATACTAAAAGTCAAATGAAAAGTGCAACGAAACTGGTGCCATTTTTTACTCTAAATCTTAATAGTGGTATATGTTAACCTCTAATGTAATTATTTGAAGCCCACTAGATTTTAGTCCAATTTCTTAGTCCCATTTAGGCTCTCCCCCCCCCCCACCCCCGACTGAAGCAGGCTGCAATTGGTTAGAGCTCCCACTAGTCGTTCGAGAGCACTTCTTGCGACGTTGAGTCGGTTATGTTCAATTTAACCATGCGGTGTTGAATTAACGGTATGCTTTTATTAACTGCTCTCAAACGGAGTTTGTAGCAATTATATTAGTCCTGTCGGTCTTTTTTAATGCGATTTTTCGCTTGACAGATTTTTCGTCTGATGCATTTGACTTTTCGTCCTCAAAAGCGGGATAAAGAGGTAGTGCCCAGCGGGCATTAAGTGCTCTTAGAGCCTTTCAGCTCACTAGTCTTCAAGAATGCGATTCACAGAATCTGTTTTGGAGACTTACACTTATTGTGCGAAGGGCGGTTCTTAGAGATTGACTCCCCGGTCCCACTGTTGCCCCCCCCCCTCACTGTTGCCACCCCATCATCCCCCCGGTACACCACCCCCCCCCCCCCCCCAGCTCTGCGCTTACTTACGCTCAAGTAAGCTAAAACTAGCCTCACTAAACCGTGCCTAGCTACTAACGAAGCCAACTGCTCGCCGGTCGTTAGTCCGACGTTAGTCGGTTATGTTTAAACCTTTCTTTCGTCTGTTGTAGTATATTGAAAAACCTATGCAACAATTCCTTGTTAGTGGCAGATCTCCAGGAAGGATTTATGTTTCAAGACGAAAATCCCTGACAGTATCGTATTTGTGGAAACAAACTTTCTGTCCCTGTTTTTGTGTTTGTCAATTATAGTCAAACTAAAAGGGCCAAGAGTCAAAATAAGAGGTTGAATTTTGGGGAAAAAAGATGAGACTGACATCTGAATGGGACGGGAGCAGACAAGTGATGCGTTATATTTAGTCTTGTTTTTAGAGGTATTTGATAACGAACAAGTATGGGGGTCTGATGACTGATGCCCCACTGCTACATTCATTCGGCTTGTTTACGGTTAACATGTTTCATCTACAAACGAATCGTTTTTTTACGAGACTTTGTTTTCTGTCTCAAGACTTTGTCTACAACGAGACTTTGTTTTCTGTATTAATGACAAGTGTTTAATAAAATTGTTGGCGTCTCCTTTAAACAATGATGTTTTATTTTGTACATAAAAATATCCAAATGATTTGAAGTAAACGTTTTTGCAAAGTCTAAGAAAGGTATAAGAACTTTCATTTTCGTCAACGCAATGGTTTATTTTTCAAGCTGAATAAATGATTACAAGGTGACAACACTTTGGCTTTTGTTTCCAAAACAATTTGATTTTGTTCAGGGTGCTATTATCATCTAAGTAATGTGTTTATTGCTCTAGTAGCAGTTGTTCAAAACTTCTTGATAAAGTTGGATTGTTGAGGTTTTTTTGGTTCTTATATGCCTCCTTCCAGATAAGCGGGTGTATGTTTTTTCAAATGTTTAGGAAGCATTTTTAATAGCCCCATTCTAAACGGCTATTATTTAGGCGCTCTCCTTTTTTACAATTCAAAGTTTTTGAATTGTATTGGGGTGCTGTCTTTTTTCAAGATCAATCAGTTCACACATTTCTGAAGTGTATATGATTTTGGAGTAAAATTGAAGTGATGATTTTGGTCACGCCGAAACAGGAAGTGGAGCGAAAAGGCGAGCCGTTTTGCGGTGTAATTTTTTGCTCTAAGTTCCAACTAGAGGGAAACTTTGACTTTCTGGTATCCATGACAAGTCAACTCTTCGTCAACTTAGAGCCCAGATTTGAGTTACGCTGAAGTTGGAAAGGGAGCAAAAAGCGGGTAGGTTTGAAGCGTGATTTATTTCCAAGTACCTTAAAAGTGGTGTGAGAAGTTGGCATTTTTTGAACAATTATAGGTTTTAGAAAGCAATTTTTTCACATGAGGAAATTTGACGGCTGTTCTTAGTTTTTCTGCTGTTGAGTGCGATTAATATGATACATGTTTCCTAATAACGCCTATGAATTGATTGAGCTCATCGACGGGCAGCTAATACTTCTTATGTTTAGGAAGCATTTTTAACAGCCCCATTCTAAACGGCTATTATTTAGGCGCTCTCCTTTTTTACAATTCAAAAATTTTGAATTGTATTTGGGTGCTGTCTTTTTTCAAGATCAATCAGTTCACACATTTCTGAAGTGTAAATGATTTTGAAGTAAAATTGAAGTGATGATTTTGGTCACGCCGAAACAGGAAGTGGAGCGAAAAGGCGAGCCGTTTTGCGGTGTAATTTTTTGCTCTAAGTTCCAAGTAGAGGGAAACTTTGACTTTCTGGTATCCATGACAAGTCAACTCTTCGTCAACTTAGAGCCGAGATTTGAGTTACGCTGAAGTTGGAAAGGGAGCAAAAAGCGGGTAGGTTTGAAGCGTGATTTATTTCCAAGTACCTTAAAAGTGGTGTGAGAAGTTGGTATTTTTTGAACAATTATAGGTTTTAGAAAGCAATTTTTTCCCATGAGGAAATTTGACGGCTGTTCTTAGTTTTTCTTCTGTTGAGTGCGATTAATATGATACATGTTTCCTAATAACGCCTATGAATTGAATGAGCTCATCGACGGGCAGCTAATGCTTCTTCTCACACTGACACGTCATAAAATCTTATTTTATTTTTGCCCTTTTTATCATTATTTATCTTGTATCACCTATTATCATTAGTGACTGTATCACTGTTTGTTAGTGAGGCATTAATGATCCTAATGAGGTGTTTGAATGTATGGCTAGTGGTTTTTTGATACTTTGACTCTGTTTCTTCTCAATATTTTAATGTTTGCCTTTTTGTTGTCTTTTCATTTAATCTCATTGAAGACAGGTCTCATAGGTTGCTAATTTGAATTATCTCAAGCCATTTAATTTCATTTTAAAGATAATTCTCTTTGACTTTTACTTTCATTCTTTTCAAGAAATTTCGAATTTTTGAGGTTGACTTTTTGTTGCCCAATTTGTTGTCTTATCTCTGTCTCCTTAATGACAAGTCTCATTGGTTGCTATGGCTGTCTCAATAGTCGAATTTATTGTTTCAGCTTTTAGTTAATTTTTATTGACTTAGAAGCTTTTCCTTTTTCTAAAAATTTACTTGGGTTTTGTTAGTCTTTGCTGCACTTATTGCTCTTTAACAATTTAATCTCATTGATTGCAGGTTTCATCGGTTGTTATAGAGTCATAGGTGAATTTATTTGGTCGCTTGAATTAGTAGCAATAGTTTTTAAGATTCTTATACCTGCTTTTGAAAAAAAAGTTTATTCGTCCTAATTGTTTTTTGTTTTTCTCGTGGTCTTATCGCTCAGTCTCAAAACAACATTAATTTTTGTTGGCCTTTCTGTATGGCGTAATTTTAGCCAACTTATTGCCCCATTCTTTTTGCTAACATTTTCAATGATATACCATTTATTTTTAAAGGTTTACTTGATTTTGTGAATCTTGCCTTCATCTGTAGTTCGATTATCCGTTTTTCAGCCATTACAACCCTAATAAATTTTAGTCTTTTAAAGTCTTATGACATACTGTGATTAAAAGATTTGGCCTGTAGTTGTGGGGTTTTCTATGTTTGGTCCACGCGTTCTTAGAGTTTCTGATTTTTGCCTATTTTCTTTTCCCCTATTTTTTGCTTTATCTGTCATTGCTACCTACAAGGCTGTTGTATTATGTACGCAATCTAGGGACGCATAGTGTCAATATTGTCACAAATTGCCTTTTTGAGATTTTTAAAACACTGAATTTTGGAAAAAAAATTCTAATTGTTTTTAGATTTTTTAATTCTTTGCGGTTATAGTGTCTGATCTTTTCTAACTTTGACGCCACTGTTTTAGTTTGTCTTTTATCAATTCGCACAAGGTTGCTGTTTTACGTGCTAATTCTAAGGATGGGTATTGTTAATATGGCGTAGTGTTGCCGTTATTGGCGATTCTTAAAATATTGGAAGAAGAGAAATTTTAGCTGATCTGAATTTTTTTAATTCATTTTTGTGCAAACTTTGTTGACTGTCTTAGTTTGATGTTGCTGTAAAAATTTTAAATGTTGGTTCATATTTTAATTTAATTATTTCTGTAAAGTGATTGGGTCATTAGTTAATTCAGTTTTTTGGACTGCATTTCTGGACTTGTCCTGCTATGTTTGTTAATTCGCTTTAGGTTTTGTTCACGTTTATTGGTTTACATAAGTCACGATTTTCACGTTTGACTCGTGACCCATTTTTTAAATTCTTTCACGCATTGGTTTACGCAATGTAGTGAATACGGTCAATGTAAAAAGAGGGAAATCAAAAGAAACGGGAAAGTATTAAGCGTTGTAGCTTTCAGTTTAGAGACGCTAAATTAATTATAGTTTTAGAATCTAACTGAAACTGCACACCGAATTAGAATAATTTTTGAAACCTAGGAAAATTTCCAGCTTTTTCTGTTTCAATCCCGATTTGCGTAAACGGCGGCTATTTTCCGGCAATTTGCCGGCGATGTTTGTCTTTTTACAGTGGTGGATGGTAAATTGCAAATAAAATCCAATAGGCAGTTAATTATTTTCTGGTTTCAGTTTGGATGTCGATCTCTGTTTCTTCAACGTTAAAAGAATTTGAATTAGGAGTAACTTCTTCCTTTATACAAACGAAATCTGGCATTGCTTTCCCTTAACTTTTTTTTCTCGTTGACTGTTGGAGTTATTTGATAAATTGGAGTAAGTTGATAAATTTCGATTGTTCCTTTGATGTTGGGAGATGCATTTATTGGGCAGCGTAATCTTTTTGTCTACTATTTTTTGTTGTTCTTTTTCGTTGCTTCAAATGTGCATGCAAAATTTGTTCGAGTATTTCGATGAACGTAAAAAACATTTCGTTTGGCTCATTTTCTGATACAAGGGTAGTAAATATAATATTCCTTTTTTAATTGCTCTCAAATGAAGTTTGTAGCAATTATATTAGTCCTGTCGGTCTTTTTTATGCGATTTTTCGCTTGACCGATTTTTTGTCTGACGCTTTTGATTTTTCGTCCTCAAAAACGGGATAAACAGGTAGCGCCCAGCGGGCATTAAGTGCTCATAGAGCCTTTCATTTCTCTTTCAGCTCAAACTGTTTCGGAGACTTATACTTATACTTATGGTGTGAAGGGCGGTTTTTAGAGGTTGAAGACACCCCCACTGTTGACCCCCCTCCTATTGCCCCACCCACCCCCCCCCCACCGCGCTAATGCCCCCCCCCAAAAAAATCAACCCCCAGTGGCCCTAGGTGTCAAAGAACCTCCTCTAGGGTTCGATAATAGGTTACTGCATAGTTTTTTGTTGTAATGGAATGATTTCAACTTTTTGATATCACGAATTTTCGCAATTTTTTGACAAAACGTGCAATTTTTCAAATTTTTTGACATTTTTTTCCTTTTTCAGGTCTTTCCAGTCCCAGGTGCCAGGAAACATCCTAAGGGGTTCGAAAATAAGTTACTGACAAATTTTAAATGGCAATGGGATAGTTTTTCAACTTTTTAACATTACAAATTTTAGCAATTTTTTAGATTTTATTCAAGTTTTTTTGAAATTTTTTGTTTTTAGAATTTATCAGCCTCAAGAGCCAAGGAACCTCCTATAGGGTTTGAAAATAGGTTACTTAATAATTTCTAGATTAAATTGAATGTCTAGCAAGATTTTAACGTCACGAATTTTGGCATATTTTTGATATTTTTTGCCATTTTTTTTCAATTTATAGTCATTTATTGACATTTATAGTCATTATTCAGATTTTTTGAGCCTCAAGGGTCAGAAAACCTCCGTAAGGGTTTGATAATGAGTTACTGGGGAATTTTTGTTGGCCATGGATTAATTTTCAACCTTTTTATTATCACAATTTTTGGCAATTTTTTTAAACTAAGCTTGCAATTTTTTTGTATTTTTTAGGTTTATCTGGCCTCAAGAGACACCGAATTTCCTCTAGGTTTTGGTAATATTTTATTGCATAGTTTATAGATGTAATGGAATGTTCTTCAAGATTTTAATATCAGTAATTTATAGTTTAATTTTTATTGTAATATATTAATCCTGTTTGTCTTTTATGCAATTTTTCGCTTGGCCGATTTTTTGTCTGACCCATTTGACTTTCGTCTTCAGAAACGGGATAAAGAGGTAGTGCCCTGAGGTCACTAAACCGTGGCTAGCTGTTGACGAAGCCAACCGGTCGTTTGAGAGCAATTCGCCCGACGTTAGTCGGTTATGTTTCTTTTAATCGGTCGAAACAGTTTGTAAAAGTTATTGCCGCCCGGTGTCCTCATTGGTGATATTTTTGAATGGCCTGATTGATGTTTCATATACGAAGTTGAGCAATGAGTATGGTTCCAGGTTATCAGATCATTTAGAAAAACAAATTGAGGGTAGTTCTGTTGTTTTAAGGGCATACGTGTATGACTCCGACAACCAGTGAACCGGGGCACCCAATGACAGGAAGTCTTGCTGGAGGTGGCTCCTCTGCTTTGCACCATCCTCTCTTGTTGCCAGAAGTGGCACTCAACAACATCTTCAGGAATCAGATCTCTATAAATGAGCTGGTACTACAAGGTAGTCGAATTGTGATTGCGAATCCAAGATCGTTTAGTAATAGGTTTTCCATTACTCTTTGATCGGTCGTTTTGTCCCACGTTATTGTGTAAAAAAATTGATTAGGCTCAGCCAAGTATAGGGTAGCATTTGTTTAGAAAATAGTTGATAAAAAAACAGATCTGAGCTCGATTTTCAAAATAACCTTTCGATTTTTAGAATTTTTTTGCATCTTTTTTTATTCCTTAACCTTGTAATCTGAATTTGAGAGGTAATATTGCCTCAATTTTCATTCTCCATTGGGTGACATCAAAGTCTATTTGTCCAAATCGTATGTTGCTTGCCCCCTCTCATTGGTGACAAGAAATAGTTTCTATGCTTTGAGTGGGGGTGCCTATGAAAAAACAAATTTTTTAAATTAATTAGGAGTACGTAAAGGTGTAGAGTGAAGGTATGGGAGAAGTAGATCAACCTGTGCTTCGAAGTGGCTCAACGATACCTAAAGAAGTGTTGCCGTCTCTTGCACTAACGTATCCATTTCTCTCACTTCTAAGAATTTCTTCCGGATTCAATCCTTTTTAATCTTTTCTGAGTAGGTTATTAGGTTGGGTAGATTAAACTGATTGTAATGGCTTTAATTTTCTTTTGAGCTCTGATTAGTTACCTTACGAACTAACTAACTAGCTCCGAGTCGTAACTGAGGCACCAAAAGTTGCTTGAAACTTAGCTTTTGTTTGACAAATTCTAAGTCCTGAAAGTGTAGTAGGAAGGGAAGACTGTAGCCCCGAATCATCATTTAAAACAGTTCCTATTAATTTTCACGCTCTAGGATATCAAACAGCAAATGTTTCCAAAGTGGCTGTTGTTCAATCAAACGCAAATTTGCATTGCAAAACGAATTTTTAGCTTTCAATTTCTTTAACAGTCGCTGTCCATAATTGAAACTGCGAAGAATCTGAGTAGTTTTTGGGCATATTGATGACAGGAGTAAAATCTCAATGGATTTCTAATGTTCAGCTTAGCATGTTGTCAGAGTGATATATGTTGTAGGTACGTTTGGATTGTTGCACAATGCTTCCGTAGCTCACAAAGAGACTTCTGGTGACATGTCTCAACACCCAGTCCTTGTCAAAACTGTCAAAGGTAACAAGATGCACAGAAGTTGACACATTTTGGCTGCTTTTAAGCTTTTAATTTCTCAAGCTACGTGAACTTCCTTAGCATCCATTTCCACAAGAAGAAGCATCGCGTCAAGAAAGGTTTCCCTTAAATTAAGGAAGTAGAAACTCGATCAGTCTTTGTTTTGCAGATTAGATCGAGTATGTAGTATTTATGAGTAATAGCCAGAAAGTTATCCTGTACATCTGTTCAAAATTCTGATTATTCGAAGTGTCCTTTTCTCTTCTGCAGATCAGTCCTCGATGGACCAAATTGACACTATGCTACACGAGTGCAATGTATTCGCCACAGTTAGTGCAGCCGACTGTGCACACATCCTCCCGTGCTTGACTGTCGTATTCGGATGCGGAAGCAACCAGTCAACTGGCCAAACGGGAGCCAATCAAGACGAAGATGCCGAGGGTGGCTCAGGTGGGAGTAAATACTGTCCTCCACCCTTGGTTGTGTACCCCCAGACAGCGTTTGGGATACTGAAACTGCATTTGCGACATCTGAGGTCTACGCGTCAGGTTAGATTGTTCGTACATTTTATTTTGAGCTGTCTGTAAAATTATGGATGAGATATCTGAGTTTAGAGCAGCTCATTAAACGTAACTGGAAACACTTCGCTCAAGTCTTTTTTTAAATAGCCGCCCTCATCTTCTCAGCCGGCTATTATAGCGCTCCTATTTTTTTACAATCAAAGAATTGGATTGTATTGGTGCTCTGTCTTTTTATAGCTGCGAAGCTGTAAGCTGAGCGTAGCTATATTGCGGTGCTCTTGGTTTTTTTTTGTTTCGTCGTCTGACGCTCTTTTTTCGTTTTACATTTGTTCACACAGCAAAGCTGAAAAAGTCAAATTTTCTGAATGACTTCTTCCTCTCACTAACGGCATTTGCGCGCGTGACGTCATTTCTCACTCGCTTTAGCGAAAGTTTTTAGGTTATTTGCGTGATTAGATAGATTTTGATCATACGTGACTTACCTCACTCAATAAAATGACTTTTGCACTTTAAAACTTAGGTTTAATTTGAATTTGTTTAAGGTCAAAAGAACTCATTTGTGTAGTAAAGGTCCCTAATAAGAGGCTTCTGTGGAATGAATTTTAACAACCTTTATTGATTTATCGCTGAATGTTTTTTAGCCTAGTTTTTTGAGTGGCGTCGATTTTTTTTTCAATTTAGATCTGTATCTGTTTCTATCTATTATATGGCACGCAAGTCTATTCTTTCGCAGCTATTCCGGCAATCTGCCGGCTATGTTTTTTATTTTTGTAAGATTTTTTCACACTTTTCATGACTTTGAGCTTTCAGAACGGGATAAACAGGTAAAGCTCAGCGGGCATCAACTTTCATTAGAGGCCCTTAGACGCGTTTAATAGTCTTTCAATTGCTTAGAGTGGCGAAGCTACTGGGAATGCCGTAATTCAAGGTTAAAATGTCATTTTTAGAAGTTTTCGAGCCCAAAATGTTCCAATTTTTTAAATGTTTTTTCGCCATTTTTCGAAATTTTTGTAGGACCAGTCTGAAATTGAGGTTTGTAAACGTTGATAAGTCTTTTCCAAGGCATAATTATTTTCTATGACCGTTTTAAGAGCTATATGTTCTGGTGTTCCAAATATAAACAGGCAATTTTATACTAATTTTTACAATTTAAAGTTTTAATAAGTTTTTTAAAAATTTGTTTGTCATTTTTTGAGCTTTTTCAGCCCTAGGTTTCAAAAAACCTGCTTCAGGGATTGATAATAGATTACTGCATAGTTTCTAGTTTAAATGGAATGGTTTTTGAACAATTTAACATCACGAGTTTTTGCAATTTTTTGATAAAACTTGCAAGTTTTTTTGAAAGCTTTTGTCATTTTTTAGGTTGCTCGATCATCAAAGGCCACAGAATTTTCTCTACGGTTTAATACTAGGTTACTGCATAGTTTCTAGTGGCAATGAATAAGTAACTGCACATTTTTATGGAGGTAATGGCTTTTTTAATAACATGAGTTTTTGTAATATTTTGATAAACTTTAATTGTTTTTTTCAATATTTCTGAAAATTGTTATGTTCCAAATTTATTGACGTTTATGAGTCAGTGAAACTATTTAAGGTTTGAAATAAAAACGTTTTATAGTTTCTGGAGAAGATGAACAGTTCTGAAGATGTTAATATCACGAATTTTAGCATTTTTTTTGTTTAAAATTTTTAATTGTTTTTTTAAATCTATTTGCCAGTTCTGAGTTTAACTATCTTTACTGTCCAACAAAACTTTTCAGGTCTTGCAGGTGGGTTATATGGCAGAACACCACAGACCAAAAAATGGCTTTGATCATCTTATTGCCGCAAAATTTAGTAAATTTCTTTAAATTTTGCACTTGTCAGTTTTTTTGAAGCGTTCGTCAAATTTCTCGAGTTTATCTACCTTTAGTGGAGTCTCTTTCATGTCTTGTGCGTGAGTAAATGAGTATTTGGAATTGTATTATATTTGGCCTTCATGATAAAAGCTTCAAGAGTTTTATCCATGATTATTTTCTTATTTAATTTGTTTGATTATTTTAGTTTCTCAACTTTGTGATTGTCTTTTTGCTGGAATTGTTCAGTTGATCTGCTGGTCAGGTTCTCATTAGTTCCCAGTATTTCAATCAATTCTTTGGATTGTATTTCAGGACTTGTCCTGCTATGTTTTTTTACTTCGTCGAATAAAAAAATGTTTCGCTTTACCTCATTTTGCCGCTTTTTCAACATTTTGCGTGTTATCTTTTTGACTTCTCTATGCTAGTTTCTCTCTTCTCTCATTCTGCTAAAAGTGATTTTGAACATCAGTTGCTAAGCAAAGCAATTCAAAATGAACAGAGTCAGTATAAAAAATTGAAGTCAGAAGTAGAAACGGGATAAACCCATAAAGCACAATTTTAGATGCCCGCTATTTGAACGTCGTTCCTATAAGTCTGAGTTACCATCTCTAATGATTATTGGTATTGATAGTAGTCCCTGTAGCCTCTCTCTATGAAACAGAAGTACGTTATGTTCAACTACGAAATGCCATCAAAATAAATCGGACTTAAAAAATGTTTTTGTACAAAAAATTTTTTTTTTCAATATCTTCTATTTTTTCAATCCCAATCATGCTTATTGGAATCAACGGCGGCTATTTTCACGCAATCTGCCGGGTATGTTTTCTTTAGAAATTTTGTATTAAACACCTTAATACATGGACTTGAGGCTTGGACTTCAGTTCATCCTAATTTATTTTATCGCTCTTAATTTGCCAAGATCTTTTTACACATTAATAATACAATTTTAAACCTTCTCCATACGTGCTAATAATTCTCTTAGAATTCTTAACACTACATTGTTTTTAAACTATGTTCTGTATTTTATAGTTCATACTCAAAGGAATTAACAGTGTTTTTTTCTTAATATTCGAGTGAGTTCCAAATGTAAAACCTATATGTCGACCAAGTTATTATAGTTTCTGATGAACAGAAATAGAATGTCCTGTGCTCAGGTTTAAGGGTATCGTGTCTTATCGGGCATGTTTTAGTACAGCTGCTAATTATTTCAGTCTTTGACTACTCGCGACATTGTTGGAATGGGAATTCAGATTCTGCATGGACTTCAGTTCATAGTGAAGAGCAAGCTGGAGTTCAATGACTTAGCCACTAGAAATTGCTTGTAAGTATTCGTCCAATTATGATCTTATGGCTGCTCACAATTGAACCAAAGTATTTTTTGGCTGCCTTGACACAAAACGATTTTTTTTGCTCAAGTAGTTACAGCGTTATTTATTTCGAATGTTTTGCGGAAACTGCTTCAGTTAAACGAAAGAAAGAAAAAATTTTCTATCAAGTCTTTTGGTTCATGAGTGCTTCAATTGAATAGAGTAACGCCTGAATAGCAAATCATGTTATTCAGCAATGTCCGACAACATTGTTGACGAAAGTGCAGCAGCTCAAAAGAGATCGCAGAAAAATGAACAACTGCTGGAGTTCTGTTTTAGTCTTGACGAGGGTTGGGTAGTGAAGATAGGAGACGCAGCTCTTGCCCGGGATCTGTTCCCAGAGGACTATCAATGTTTGGGCGACAACGTCAACCGACCAATAAAGTGGCTGGCTATTGAGGCTATCTCAAAGTACATTTACTCTCCTGCCAATGATGTGTGGAGTTTTGGCATCACTCTGTGGGAGCTGTGGACCTTGGCAGAGAACCCCTACGAGGACATTGACCCCTTTGAAATGGTCTCTTTCCTGAAAGAGGGTGGAAGATTGTACCAGCCTCAGAACTGTCCCGATGCACTGTAAGATTTACATCGAAACAACTTTTATTACAGTGCCATTAATTTGGCTTCTTATACAATCATATTAATTGAGAAATTATTATAGCGGCGAAGTTGTAAACAGAGGGCGGGGGGGGGGGGTAAATTTCGGCACCCTTTCTTTAATAGCCGCGAAGCGATAGCGAGGCTGCTAATCTCGTTGTAGTTTTTTGACAATCCAACGGATTTGGATTTTATTGGGGCGCTCTTTTTTAGAGATCCGTCCACGCTTCGACTTTCTTATGTTCATGACAAGTCAAACTAGAGTCGTGATTGTAGTTACGCTGAAGTTGGAAAGCGAGCAGAAATTTGGTAGGTTTGAAGCGTGATTTTTTCAACCTACCTTCAAAGTGGAGTGAGAAATTGGTGTTTGAACGAGTTATCAGTTATTGAGAGTGAATTTTTTGTCATTTTCCCAGTTTATCGATCTTCAAGGGCCAATTTAAATTTTTTAAGTCTTGCAAATGATTTCTTAGACATATTCTTTAGGCAGGCAAAAATGGTTTTGAACATACTGATATTCCGAATTAATATACCGAAGTATGTGGTATATTTCAGTTTTGCCATCTTTAGTGGCCAATGAACCCCGTTAAGGTCTTCTGCATGGTTTAATGGGTTGTGAAAGTGGATGAAAGTTGGCCTTCAGCGTAAAAGCTTCGAAAGTTATAACAATGATTATTTTTTTGTTTAGTTTGTTTAATTGTTTTTTGTTTCTCCCCTGTTTTGCCTTTGACTGTTTGCCTTTTCCGCTGCCGTTGCTCAATTGATCTGCTGGTCAGATGCATTTGTTATAAGTTTTTAATAGCCGCCTCATCTTCTCAGCCGGCTATTATAGCGCTCCTATTTTTTTTTTTTTACTTCGTCGAATAAAAAAATTTTTCGCTTTACCTCATTTTGCCGCTTTTTCAACATTTTGCGTGATATCTTTTTGACTTCTCTAGACTAGTTTCTCTCTTCTCTCATTCTGCTAAAAGTGATTTTGAACATCAGTTGCTAAGCAAAGCAATTCAAAATGAACAGAGTCAGTATAAAAAATTGAAGTCAGAAGTAGAAACGGGATAAACCCATAAAGCCCAATTTTAGATGCCCGCTATTTGAACGTCGTTCCTATAAGTCTTAGTTACCATCTCTAATGCTTATTGGTATTGATAGTAGCCCCTGTAGCCTCTCTCTAAGAAACAGAAGTACGTTATCTTCAACTACGAAATGCCATCAAAATAAATCGGACTTAAAAAATGTTTTTGTACAAAAATCTTTTTTTTTCAATATCTTCTGTTCTTTCAATCCCAACCATGCTTATTGGAATCAACGGCGGCTATTTTCCGGCAATCTGCCGGGTATGTTTCAATTATTTGGATTGTATTTCAGGACATGACCTGTTAAGTTTTTGTAAGATGTTCTGACACTTTTTTTTCATTACTACGGGCTAAACAGGTCATACGGGCTAAACAGGTAAATGCTCAGCGGGAATCAGGTTTCATTAGAGACCCCTAGCCGGTTTCAGTAGTCCGTCAAGTGCTTAGAGTGGATGAGGCCAGTGTGAAGGCCTTATTTCGAGGTTAAATTGTCATTTTCAGGAGTTTTCTAACCCAGTAATGGTGCAATTTTCCCCTCTTGTCATTTTTTTGTTTGACCAGTCTTAAATTGACGTATATAAAGGGTGATGAAGCTCTTTCAAGACACAATTATTTTCTTTCTCCCTTTTTGAGATATGTTTTGCAAACGTAAACATGCAAATTTAAACTAATGTTTCCTATTCCAAGAATTTTTTTGAATATGTTTTCCGAAATAATTTACCAAAGTATGTGGTATATTTCTTTAGAGTTTTGCCATATTTGGCTTGTGTGTGTGTGTTTGCGCGCGCGTGCGTGTGTGTGTGTGTTTGTTTGTTTGTGCGAGAATGTGTGTGTGTGTGTGTGTGTGTGTGGTGTGTGCATGTGAATGGGGTTTGGCGTCATTTGTTACACCCGGTGCGTGATACGTTTTTGATGACTTTCCTCACTCTCTAAATGACTTAAAATTAATATTAAGGTAACTTAGGAAAAGGTAAAAAATTTTTGGCCAAAAGAGGACTCCTGTACAGTATATTTATTTTCAATAGGCTCTACTTTTTTAAACAGGTTTGAACCGTCCGGCATGCCTCTTTTTAAATTTGTTTCGAGTTGTTTTTCTCGGTGCTTTTCACACACACAGTTCAATTGCAGTTCATGGTCTAATTTTTTGTTCTCTCAATCGAAATTCTTTGACGCTAATTTTGGTGACATGTTTTTGACTCCCCAAACCTCATAAAAGCAATTTTTTTGATCTTTTCAAACGCTTTTCGAAGTTCTTTACGTGCGTGTCATTTTTTGCCATTATTAGCAAGGAGTTTTTAGCTGCATTGCGTGATCATTTTAAAATCATAAAATCCCGTACCTCACTCTCTAGATGATATCGAACGCTAACACATTTTTTAATAGCCGCCCTCATCTTCTCAGCCGGCTATTATAGCGCTCCTATTTTTTTACAATTCAAAGAATTTGAATTGTATTGGGGCGCTGTCTTTTTTTTACGACTCGAAGAGGAGTATTGGTTTTCCTAAGGTTTTTTTTTACCGGAAGTACTATTCGTTCAGACGCTGTTTTGACCTAAAAGTGAAAGTGAGTGTGTGTGTGTGTGTTTGTTTGTGCGAGAATGTGTGTGTGTGTGTGTGGTGTGTGCATGTGAATGGGGGTTTGGTGTCATTTGTTACACCCGGTGCGTGATACGTTTTTGATGACTTTCCTCACTCTCTAAATGACCTAAAATTAATATCAAGGTAACTTTAGAAAAGGTAAAAAATTTTTGGCCAAAAGAGGACTCCTGTACAGTATATTTGTTTTCAATAGGCTCTATTTTTTAAAACAGGTTTGAACCGTCCTGCATGCCTCTTTTTAAATTTGTTTCGAGTAGTTTTTGTCGGTGCTTTTCACACACACAGTTCAATTGCAGTTCATGGTCTAATTTTTTGTTCTCTCAATCGAAATTCTTTGACGCTAATTTTGGTGACATATTTTTGACTCCCCAAACCCCATAAAAGTAATTTTTTTGATCTTTTTGAACGCTTTTCGAAGTTCTTTACGTGTGTGTCATTTTTTGCCATTATTAGCAAGGAGTTTTTAGCTGCATTGCGTGATCATTTTAAAATCATAAAATCCCGTACCTCACTCTCTAGATGATATCGAACGCTAACACATTTTTTAATAGCCGCCCTCATCTTCTCAGCCGGCTATTATAGCGCTCCTATTTTTTTACAATTCAAAGAATTTGAATTGTATTGGGGCGCTGTCTTTTTTACGACTCGAAGAGGAGTATTGGTTTTCTTAAGGTTTTTTTTTTTACCGGAAGTACTATTCGTTCAGACGCTGTTTTGACCTAAAAGTGAAAGTGAGTAAAATTGCCGTGTGAACTCCTTTTTTTCTGAGTGAGAGAAGTTTTTTGATCATGCGCCGCGTTTAGTGAATGAATTGTTGACTTTGAAAAGTAGTTTTTGACTGAATGGCACATATAGATAACCGTTTTTAGCCGTTTTTTCGTCCAAGTGGCCCAGTTTTTTTAGCTTGTAATTTGGTTTTTTTGTGGAAATAATTTTTATTCGATGCTATATTGAAATGTCAACCTCGGAAATTGATACCACAGTGTTTTGCAGAGCCTGAAGATGCGTTTCAAGTTCAAAACTGGCACATAATTCTTGATTTTTTAGTTTTTGGTTTGTTTTTTTTTTGCTTTTTTTCTATTAATTTCCTCATTTTGGATCTTTTAACCGTCTTAAAAGATCCAAAAATGCGTTAATGTGGCAACATCCTCTTGATATTTCATATACTCAACGCCTGCCTCTTTCTACCTCGGTGTAATTTTCTTTTATAAAATTTTACATCTGAGAATCCGATTTTGGTAGATTTTTTCAGTTTTTTTGTTTGTATTTTGGTTTTAATTAGTAGACTTAGTCTTTTTGTGCAACATGATGGACTTTAATCTCGTTTCAGAAAAAATTCAATCATTTTTTGGCGTTAAGTTTTTGAAAATAGTTAAAACTTTTTCACAAATGCAGTCTTAAAAGTTTTTTTGATGATTTTTTTGCAAAATGTTCCGATGTTTCGTATTTTCTCTATTTTCCATTTTTTGAGTTCACTTCAAGAGGATAAATTTTTGTATCGGATGGCTCGTTATCTTTTCTATGTCTCGAATGCTTAATAATGAAATGTATTCGTTTTTCTTGATTTTTTTAAATTTGATTTTTAACTTTCAAAAATCAAGAATGTGTTTTTGTTACGGTGTTCCTTACATTGTGTCCATATTCTTCACTTTCTAGTTAGTATCATTCTAGCTTCAGGCTGGCACCCACATTTATTTTCTGTATATTGATTTTTTCAGTTAAAAAATTGAATGATTTCAGCTTTTTCTTATATTTTCGTCGTTTCTCTGGTTTGCAATTGATTTCATTCAACATAAGGCAGTACTGGGAGTCTGCTAGCAGGATTTTTCCGAAACATCCACTTATTAATGGTTACTGCAACTATCTTCCGGCCTTGGTTTTAATTTAAACGATTATTTGCCTTTGAATATTCCTCTGCTGCTTATGTCTTTTCTATGATCAAATTAGTTTTTGAATTAGTATGAATTATGTTGTCTAGCTTATGTACAAGCTTATTTGCAGTGATTAGAAGTGGAATTTGTAGTGGTTTTCTGATTCTTAACTTTGAGCATTCTTTTGAAAAGATTTAACTTAGTTTCTAAGATTATCTGCCGTTTGCTTTCGCGATCTTTGAGATTAGCATCATGAAATAATTATTTGAGGGCAATTGCTGGCCCTATTAGCTTTCTCAGCCTATCAGTATTTTGACCATTTTAACTATTTCGGACGTTTTTAACGTTACCAAACGTTTTCAATAATATAAGAATTTGCTGTGTTTTGTTTCTCTTGGTGACAGTGGTTTAAGTCCACTTAACCAAATTTTAGATCAGACCTGGGGAGATAATGAGTTAATGGTTTACTACAACGGGTAATGGCTTCCGCTGCATTTACGGTTTTGTTGGTGAAGTTTTGGCGCTTCGAGTCGCTTCCGGAATTCTTCTGGCTATGTTTTTAAGATCTGTTCACACATTTTCAAGATTTTTGAAAACAAATTGGAGTAGTGATTTTGGTCACGCCGAAACAGGAAGTGGAGCGAAAAAGCGAGTGGTTTTGCGGCGTGAAATTTTTGCGCTCTAATTTTAAAGTAGAGTGAGAAAACAGTGTTTGAACAAAAATTCGCTTTCTCGCTAGTGGTTTTTTGTTCACATGCGGCAATTTCACTTTGATTTTTACTGTTTTCGATTTTTTGTATCGGATTTTTTCTAAGTAGTTTTCCCAATCCATTCATAGTCCGTTCTTTGTCTAGTTTTCTGTTTAGTCAATGAAAATTCTTTGAATTGCACGTCAGGACTTGTCCTGCTATGTTTTTTTTTCTTCGTCGAATAAAAAAATGTTTCGCTTTACCTCATTTTGCCGCTTTTTCAACATTTTGCGTGAAATCTTTTTGACTTCTCTAGGCTAGTTTCTCTCTTCTCTCATTCTGCTTAAAAGTGATTTTGAACATCAGTTGCTCTGCAAATCAATTCAAAGTGAAAATAGTCAGTATAAAAAATTGAAGTCAGAAGTAGAAACGTGATAAACCCATAAAGCCCAATTTTAGATGCCCGCTATTTGAACGTCGTTCCTATAAGTCTTAGTTACCATCTCTAATGCTTATTGGTATTGATAGTAGCCCCTGTAGCCTCTCTCCAAGAAACAGAAGTACGTTATGTTCAACTACGAAATGCCATCAAAATAAATCGGACTTAAAAAATGTTTTTGTACAAAAAATCTTTTTTTTCAATCCCAATCATGCTTATTGGAATCAACGGCGGCTATTTTCCGGCAATCTGCCGGGTATGTTTCAACATTCGCTTTAAAATGGTGCTTTAGATCGCATCGGCGACTACATTAATGCAATTATTTGTCTATTGCTGTTTCTAATCTACAGCAAAAGAAGTCAGTTTTGGCAATCTGTCCTCTATTTTACTGAATTCTAGACAATAAAACTAGCACCTATAAAAGTCAAATTGTCGTAGTATTAACTCCAAAGTTACTTGAAAACGTGGAGATTTAATATCAGATTTTTTTTCTTTTGATCAATCTCTTCGCTTTAGATACCGTTGCATGTGCAGCTGCTGGGCTTACGATGCAGTAGATCGACCCAACATCTCCAAACTGATCAAGTACCTGCAAGAGTTCTATACTGCTCTGGGCGCATTCCTATAGCTGCTTGGCTTCCGATTGTGAGAAGTGATGAGAAAATTGAGTATTCGTGTGTACACTGGAGACGTCATCCTTGCATCAAATAAATTGTAAAAGGGAACTGTAATGAATGACCAGGACAATCACGTTATATGCCAAAATAGAATACGAGCAATAATCTTAAACTAAATTACATCAATTACACAATCAGTCTTTACCATATAGCTACATTTTCCTCTAAATTTGCAATTTATTATTTTGTCGCCCAATTCCACGCTTTTTGTAATTTTCCAGGGTTGTAAATGCAGTATGTTTAACCAGTAAAATTTTCATAATTAATCTTACTTGTGAAACGTTCTGACCCCAGATATTCGATGCTGCAATACTTAGTGTGTATAATTAAACACTTTAGATTTTAGCTATTTCTATCTTTTTGTCTTTCTATCGTTTGATGCTTGTCTGTTAAGGTAGCTTTATGCAATTACATCTACTGTACAACGTTTTAACTTATGTCAATCAGAAATCTGAGCATTTAATGTCGCTTTATGTGCTTACCAGTCAAGTTACTATTCTATTCTGTACAACTAACTAATACTACTATTTGCAATTGTAGAATGTTTAGATGTTTGAACAATTCAGTGTTTCGAAGAAAGCAGGTTTTAAAAAGAATACACGAGCTTATCAATTTCTTGCGTAAGATTTTAGAATACTGATTTTTCAGTTGGCGATTTCTGGATAAAAATTGAACACTCTATTTTCTAAGATGCTACAGAAATATACACGATGGGCAGCGTAAACTCTCTTGGTTCTTCAATAATAGCTTGCAATTACTTTTTAATAGAAACTATAAACACATTGCTGAATCTGAATGCTCTCGACTCATTGAGCCCAGGCTCTTTCTTGAATTGTTCCATAAAAATTCTTATTAATAGCCGCCGTTAGCTTCTCATCGGCTATTATTTAGGCTCTCTTTTTATAGCTGCGAAGCTGTAAGCTGAGCGTAGCTATATTGCGGTGCTCTTGGTTTTTTTTGTTTCGTCGTCTGACGCTTTATTTTCGTTTTACATTTGTTCTAGAACATTCTGTCTCGTCACTGCTTAAATGGCTTTTTCGCGCTTGATTTCACGCTTTCTGCGAGACCTAAATTGCGGTTATTCAGAAACAGAATCTGTTCCTAAAACAAAGTTGATTGTAAGAAAACAGATTGTTTGGTCCGACAGCCGAGTGGATAAGGCGACTGGCTGTTAATCCGGAGATCGCCGGTTCGAGCCGCGACAGGGAAACTTTTTTTGCATCCAAAAACAACCTCCTTTGAAATAAACTTGTAAGTTTATCAACTCACTTCTGTATCTTTTTCCATCTGTATTTTACGGCACGCAAGTCTATTTCGCAGCTATTCCGGCAATCTGCCGGCTATGTTTTATAATTCAAAGAATCTGAATTGAACTGGGCGCTGTCATTCTTTAAAGATCTGTTCACACATTTTCATGAATTTTGAAGTCAAATTGGAGTAGTGATTATGGTCACGCCGAAACAAGAGGAGCGAAAAAACCAGTGGTGATTATTTTTACTTGAAGTTTTCACACAGATCAAGTCAACGGTGTTAGAACAAAAATTCACTTTAGCGATTGTGATTTTTCTGTTCACATGCGGCAATTTGACTCTGATTTTTACTGTTATTCAGTTTTTCTAATTGAATTCTTTCTAATTGGTTTTCCCAATCCATTGATTGTCGATTCTAGGCCTCGATTTTTTTAGTCAATGAAAATTCCTTGAATTGAATATCAGGACTTGTGCTGCTACTTTTTTTTAATTCGCTCTACCTATTGATCAGGTTTTTCCTTTTACGTAAGTACGGATTTTCACGTTTGACTTCTGAGTTACCTCACTCACTCTGTAAACCAAATGGACTTCAAATTCTTTCACTCACTGAATGAAGTAATATAGTGAATACGGCCAAAGTCAAAAGAGAAAATCAAGTGAAACGGGATAAATGTATAAAGACCGCCAATTAAGTGCATTAGGTTATAAAAGTTCATTAAAGCGATTGCTAGTTGACATTAGTATTATGCTTGATAGCGTTAAGTTTAGAAGCTGAATTGGGAGAAATTTTACGAATTTGCAGAAATAGGAACACTTTGACACTTAGAAAAACTGTCAATTTCTATCTGTTAATTTTTTCCCAATTAATCAATCCCAATAAGCTTCCAGCAGGTCAACGGCTCCTAATTTCCCACAATGTGACGGCTATGTAATTGGAATTTTGGCGTTCAACATTTTTGATCTTGATAACGTTTCAGCAAATTAATTTTTGCATTTAAATTTCTTTGCCTTACAACACTATTATCGATTTGATTTCTAATTAATGTGTATTTTTCTTCTTTTCATGTAGTAATTAATTGATGGTATGTATAATCCAGTTCCAGATTAAAATGCGCTTTTCTCGTTCTGAATTAAGAGTCTCACATATGCCGATAATCTCGTAGGACCTTAATTGGAAAAACCTGGTTTTCCTCTTTTAATTGTGCTGAGGATTTATACTTGGCACAGTGGAAGCTGGCCTTCACTGCGCCGCTTGGTTGTTTTTCTAACGTTCTGTAAAGATTTTCGTTGAGAGCAAAGCTATAAAATACTCTAGATGACTTCGTACTACCGCATTCAGGATTAATATCCTTAGATTCGAAGGGAAAGGTTCCTCAATGTGTATATTGCTTTAATTTTTTGGGCAATTTCTGATATCTTGCTTTACATTTGAGTCATAACTAAACTTCTTGTCTTCTTTTACACCAAGTTAATTCACCTACTTGACTTTCTTGAAAATTTGGTCATTCACAATGAGTTGTTTTTGCACACCATGGTGGCCGAAAACCATGCATTCTGTTTGCTCGGGATTCATTTTTAATTATGACAATTGAAGTAGTTAATCATTTCAATAATGCAAATTTTCTAGTACATTCATACTTTCATCTATATTATGAATACTGCTAATAACACAGTGTTATCGGCAAATTGGACATTTAAACAGTCTGCTTGAGTACATATCGTTTACTTTACAGGTTGAGCAGAAGCTGACCGAGGACATACTTTCTAAATTATTCAACACCGCTCTTTGTGACCTCTGATCTAATTAGCTGATAATTGCTTTAACTGCATTCATGGCAAATCTTTGCAAAGTGAGTCTTCTTAACAAAATATGATAATCTTTTGAATCAACAGTTTTTGATAATTGCAGACCAGAAGCACCAAAAAACTTTTTGAGTTCGAACGTACCCCAACAATTTCATTCAAATAAACAAAAGCAACAAAAGTTGACAATTTTGGAAACCGAATTGTCTTTGAGATAGTAGTCGCTCCACGTTTAAAAAATCAAAAGTTTGGTGTTTTAAGAGTTTTTAGAAAACATTTCTTAATTCAAGTATCAGTGAATTTGGTCTATAATTGAATGGTGTCATCATTTTTAAAAATGAAGTTCAGCATTCTTCAGGCTGCTGCATCTTTGGTCGCCAGTTGAAAAGAAAAATAATTGAATTGGTTCCGCTAAATAAACTGCACCATCTCTAAGTACCCGAGAGGGGATTTGTGGACAACCCTAGGTTTTGTTGGGATTTTATCTCAGTAGAACTTCCAAGTAATCCTGACTAGTGATGTATGTAAACTCGAAAACGGTTTTTTACTGAGGTTTCCGGAATCACATTTTTTTCATTATAGAAGTCGTCAGGTTAATTGAATCTGTAATTCAATAAGTTCACAATTTTTTCTTAAATCTGACTAATTTTAGCTCTAACTAAATCGATTTCTATTTCTAAGTATAGTATTTCCGAGTTCGCGGATTGTCATTCCAGTCACATCGGAGGAGAAATTAAAGTTTTCTAAGCCATGATATTTGCACTTGCATGTCCTTTTGCTACTTTTTTGCTCAGGCATATTTCTGACAGGTCTCTAGTGCCATCTAAGGATGTATGTTTTGTGATTTTTAAAACCTTTTGTCATTTTTAATAAATGTTCTAGGACCATTTGGTTTCAATACAGTGCTTTTTGAGTTTTGACCATATTTGTTCTCTTTAATTACCGCAAAATGATAGCTGGGGCTCGTATGGGTCATCTCTAGTTTTTTACGACTCAAAGAGGAGTATTGATTTTCTTGAGGTTTTTTTATATCTGAAGTACTATTTGTTCCGACGGCGTTTTATCCTAAAATCGAAAATCAGTGGAATTGGCGTGTGAACCATTTTTATTTGAGCACCCAATTTTTGATCAAGCGTTGCGTTCGCTAAATGACTTTTTGTTTTTGAAAGAAGTTTTTGACAGAATGCCGCTTATAGATATATATTTAGTAGTTTTTTGTTCAATGTGTAGAGTTTTTTCGTGCACTTTTTTCGAAGAAATAATTTCTGTTTGACAATGTATCGATATGTAACTTTAAGAAATTATTACAATAACTTTTCTGAGTGTGTACTCATGGTCCTCAATTTCAAAATGGGTACATATTTTTCATTTTTTTAAGTTTTTTTCTTGCTTTTTTCATTAATTTCTCTTTTTTTGTATCTTTAAACAGAATTTTTTCAAAACCCAGTGTATTTGGCAACTTTCCACTAATAATTCCTGCTTTGAAAGCTTTTTTAATATGAAGTTTTTTCTTTAAATTGTACACATGCTAATCCAATTTGGCTTGTTTTTGTTCAAATTTTAATAGTTTTGTTTGTATTTTGGTTTTATATGCTAATTTTTGTTTCGTTTTTCTGCTTTTATTAGTTTTAAAAATTCAGTGACATTAGTAGATTTTCTCAGTATTGTGGTCTACAATTGCTGCATTTTTATATTGCAGCACTAAGTGGAGAAACCTGGTTTTCCCTTTTAAATTGTGCTGAGGAATAATGCTTAGCACACTGGAAGCTGGCCTTCACTGCCCAGCTTACTTGTTTTTCTAATGCTGTGATAAGATTTTTGTTGAGAGCAAAGCTACAAAATACTGTAGGTGACTTAGTACTAGTGCATTCATGATTAATATTCTTAGATTCAAAGGGAAAAATTCCTCAATGTGTTTATTGCTTTAATTTCTTGGGCAATTTCTGATATCTTGCTTTACATGTGAATCATAACTAAACTTCTTGTCCTCTTTTACACCAAGTTAATTCACCTATCTGACGCCCTTGAAAAATTGATCATTCACAATGAGCTGTTTCTGCTCACCATGGTTGCCCTAAATCATGCATCCTGTTTGCTCGAGATTCTTTTTTAATTAGTGACAATTGATGTAGTTAATCATTTCAATAATGCAAATGTTCTAGTACATTCATTCTTTCATCTATATTATGAACACTGCCCATAACACTGTGTTATCGGCAAATTGGACATTTAAACAGTCTGCTTGAGCACATATCGTTTACTTAACAGGTTGAGCAGAAGCTGACCGAGGACATTCCCCTGCGGTACTCCTTCTTCAGAGTTTAACCACTTACTTTCTACATAATTCAACGCCACTCTTTGTGACTTGTGATCTAAAAATATACATTTGTTTTAACTTCATTAATGGCAAAGTGAGTCTTCTTAATAAAATATGATAACCTTTTGAATCAAAGGCTTTTGATAATTGGAGAAGAGAAGCAGCAAAAAAACTTTGTTCAGTTCATATGTGACTGAATAGTTCATCTCAAATAAACAAAAGCAACACTAGTTGACAGTTTTGGAAACCGAAATGTGTTTCAGATAGTAGCCGCTCCATGTTTACAAAGTCAATAGTTTGGTGTTTTAATAGTTTTTAGAAAACCTTTCTTAATTCAAGAATCAGTGAATTTGGTCTATAATTGAATGGTGTCATCATTCTGTTTTGCATTCTTTAGGCTACTGCATCTTTGAACGCTCGTTAAAAAGAAAAAAAAAGAAATGGTTCCGCTAAATGAACTGCACCATCTCTAAGCGCCCCAGGGGGACTTTTGAAGGACCCTGGGTTTTGTTGGGACTTTATCTTAGTAGAACTTTCAAGTACTCCTGACTAGTGATGTAAACTCGAAAACGGTTTTTTACTGAGGTTTCCGGAATCACATTTTTTTCATTATAGAAGTCGTCAGGTTAATTGAATCTGTAATTCAATAAGTTCACAATTTTTTCTTAAATCTGACTAATTTTAGCTCTAACTAAATCGATTTTTATTTCTAAGTAAATCCCCGAGTTCGCGGATTGTCATTCCAGTCACATCGGAGGAGAAATTAAAGTTTTCTAAGCCATGATATTTGCACTTGCATGTCCTTTTGCTACTTTTTTGCTCAGGCATATTTCTGACAGGTCTCTAGTGCCATCTAAGGATGCATGTTTTGTGATTTTTAAAACCTTTTGTCATTTTTAATACTAGTTTTAGCACCGCTTGGTTCTAGCACTATTTGTTCAGACGGCGTTTTGTCCTAAAAGCGAAAATCAGTGGAATTGGCGTGTGGACCATTTTTATCTGAGCGCCCAATTTTTTGATCAAGCGTTGCGTTCACTGAATGACTTTTCAACTTTGAAAGGTGTTTTTGACAGAATTCAGCTTATAGATACGTTTTTAGTCGTTTTTTCTCCAATGGGCACTGTTTTTTCTTGCAATTTTTTGTAGAAATAATCTCTGTTTGACGCTGTATCGATATGTAACCCAAACCAATTAATAACATAATTTTTCTGAGGGTGTACTCTTGGGCGTCAATTTCAAAAAGGGTACACACTTCTCATTTTTTTAAGTTTTTTTCTTTTTCCATTAATTTCTTCTGTTTTATATCTTTAATCAGAATTTTTTCAAAAACGAGCGCATTTGCCAACTTGCCATAAATAATTCATGCTTTGAAGGTTTTTTAAAGAGCTATTTTTTGCTTTAAATTGTACACATGCTAATCCGATTCGGCTTGATTTTGTTCAAATTTTCATAGGTTTCTTGTATTTTGGTTTTATATGCTAAGTTTTGTCTAGTTTTTCTGCTTTTATTAGTTTTTATAAATTCAGTGACATCGGTACATTTTTTCAGTATTGTGGTCTACAATTGCTGCATTTGTATATTGCAGCACTGACATTTTGTTAAATTTACTTTTAAAAACGTTGACTGAATTATATCCTCTGTGAAGACTTTTTGGGCTTTGTTTTGTTCTTGACTATTTTTTGAACTTTGTTTTGTTTCTGATGTCATTTTGTTGATTAATTAAATGTTTGCAATAGTTTGAACTCATTTTATCTAAGATATCTCCAACAAGGGAGAAGTATATATTATTTTTGTCTGAATTTCAGTTACTCCAAAAATTTAGTGTTTTATGAGTCCTAAATTTTGCTATTGTTTTTTCTTCAGAAAATTTCAGTTGAGTTTGAAAAAATTATATCTGCCTAATGATTGCACAATGCCTTTTTGGAAGCCCATTTGATTGCTGAACTCATTAGATGCTTTTTTTGGAAGCCAATTGCTGAACGCAATTTAGTCCTGTCAGTATTTGAGCATACTAAGATTTGTGGTCATAATTAGACTTTATCATGTTTTTTAAGATTTTAAGATAAACTTTTGCGGTATCATGATATCAGGGAAATATTTCTGTCAAAATTATGTCATAAGTTTTAAATTTGTACGGTTTACGTCAAACTTTACTCTTTGTGACAGCGGTTCGAATTTTACCTAATAACTCAATTTGAACTACCTGTGAGGTAAAGAGTTTTTATTTTTGGGATTTGAGTTTTCAGTTTTGTTATGTAAGAAAGGATATACAATTTTTTATTACTGTTTTGGAAATTACTCGTTTGTAAACAATTTGGTTTTAGATCAAGAGGTCGCATAGTTATGCTCTATTAGAAAAGTGGAAATAATAATTCTCGTAGAGGATAAATTCTAATACAATCGATCATGAAAGACTTGTATTAAATTTTGATCTATTTTCTTGCTGATGATATTAACATTTTATAAAAACATACACCAATAAGTTCTGTATTGATCAAGGAATTATCAAAAGTAGCCAATTGGACGATGTCGTGCAACAATCAAGTCAGAAGCAAAACTTGAAAAAACATTGACTTTTGTCCTTATCGCAACCAAAACGAGTTGGTTGTTCCCGCAACTTAAAACTGATATAAAAAACTTAACAAACTGTCTAGAACAATGTAATTGAATCCTTATCTACATTCTCTTACATTTTATGGTTTACCCCTCGTTCAAAGAACAAAACCTTCTTTCCCCAAAACAATTCTCCCCTGTTACCGGCAAATAGTTTCTTTGTTCCACAACTTGTGCGACGCACTGAAGAGAGCATCAGCGGTCAGTGCAACCATCAAGTGCCGAGCACAGTAAACGGAACCCGAAAGCTGGCAGCCGGTCTAGACAAAGAAAAGACACAGAAAAGACACAGAAAAGACACAGAAAAGACACAAAAAAAAAGACAAGCAATTTTTTCAGCGACGAAGCCAAGTTTGGGTTACAAACGTCACCCCGACGAGAGGATCAAGTTTTTTTACTGGTTTCAGACGTCACCAGCAGATGTCCGCCCGAGGTCTCAGACGTTACCTCTGATGTCCTGTTCCCCGGTTAGAGCCATCCAAAATTCTTACTTTTTTTTCGACAAAAAGCCTCCAAAAAATTGATATTTGTCCCCCAAAAAAGCTTATTTGTTACTATAACAACTCGATTCAAAAACCTTGACTAGTTTCATTATTTTCAAAGCGGGTTAAGGCAATTTTCTCATTTTTAAAGAAAAATCTGCGAAAAAAAACACAAAAATCAGAGAAATGTTCCTTAAATCAGAAAATTCAAAAAACACAATTTAGTTTTCTGACTACATATCCGTTTCAATTGCGGAAAAAACTATTAAACCACTCTTTTGAATTGGTTTGTAATCAAACAGAAAGCTATTTGCATCGATATATCCAATCAGTATCATATAAATCAGAAATGTCGGAAAAAATTTTTTGAAATCAGAAAATTCAAAAAACACAATTTAGTTTTCTGACTACCTATCCGTTTCAATTGCGGAAAAAACTATAAAACCACTCTTCTGAAGTGGTTGTCGATTAAATAAAAAGCCACTTTGATCGATATATCACATTGGTATCATATCAATGAGAAATGTCAGAAAAAATTTTTTGAATTCAGAAAATTCAAAAAACACAATTTAGTTTTCTGACTACCTATCCGTTTCAATTGCGGAAAAAACTATTAAACCACTCTTCTGAAGTAATTTTCGATCAAACAGAAAGCTATTTGCATCGATATATCCAATCAGTATCATTTAAATAAGAAATGTCGGAGAATATTTTTTGAATTCAGAAAATTCAAAAAACACAATTTAGTTTTCTGACTACATATCCGTTTCAATTGCGGAAAAAACTATTAAACCACTCTTCTGGAGTGGTTTTCGATCAAACAAAAAGCCACTTTGATCGATATATCACATCGGTATCATATCAATGAGAAATGTCAGAAAAAATTTTTTGAAGTCAGAAAATTCAAAAAACACAATTTAGTTTTCTGACTACATATCCGTTTGAATTGCGGAAAAAACTATTCAACCACTCTTCTGAATTGGTTTTCGATCAAACAAAAGCCACTTTGATCGATATATCACACCAGCATCATATAAATGAGAAATGTCAGAGAAAAAAAATTTTTTTTGAATTCAGAAAATTCAAAAACATAAAAGTTTTCTGACGACATATTCTTTTGAATTCCCAAATAAAACACTAAACAAACCCCTAAGACAAGTCAATGTCAGTCGCCTTCATAGTTTCAACCGTATAGGGAAGTGAATAGAAAGTCATTAGCCTCCACACAAAATATCAAAGCTTTCAATTGACCAAAATAACTACCATTTTAATTCTTTTTTGGAAAAAACATCCAAAACTTGATTTTTGCAGAAGTCCTCGGTCTCAGACGTTGCCGTCTGCGAAGTCCCTTTATCCCTATTGGTTTCAGACGTTACCATCAGCAGAAGAGGAGTTTTCGAAGAAAATTGGTTCCAGTAGTCACCAGAAAATTTGATGTCTTTTTTTCTACTTTCAATTTTTTTTTGAAAGGCAGATCTCAGACGTTATCTGTGGGAGAGAGCTTTGAAAGTTTAGTAGAGTCAATGCATATTAAAGATAACGAAGAAAGAGTGAAAAACAACAGATAGTGTCACACAGTTTTAAAGAAAACGAAAAAGTTTTTGCAAAACCCGAAAAAAGTCAATACACCAAAGAGTTCCAAAGATTTCCACAAAATGACTCGTCTCTGCAATTTTCTAGCATTCAGTAGCCCCTCTGTAACTCTTGTTGCCTAAACGTATCGTATTTTTACAAATTTCTTATCTTTAGCCGTCACAGCAACAATAAACTCCTAGAAAAAGAACAGGTTTCAAAGTTATAAATTCGCAAAAAACTGTGAGAGGTATTTTTTAATCATAGTGCTCAGTTAGGGTTAGGGAGCTAAGAAAAATTTCTTGGGTAGCTTTATAAGCTTGGTAATTTATTCGTATTGAGAGAAAAGGTCGAGTTTATTGAAGTTTTCAAGAAAAAGGAGTTTAATGTAACAATTATTTGAGTTCTGGTCTAATATTGGTTCAACTGCATAATTGTGGC
This sequence comes from Convolutriloba macropyga, assembly GCF_964194025.1. Lineage (NCBI taxonomy): Eukaryota > Metazoa > Xenacoelomorpha > Acoela > Convolutidae > Convolutriloba > Convolutriloba macropyga. Next base: position 25,737,118 of record NC_134478.1, on the reverse strand, counting down.
AAGGCACAGTTTTCCTGTAAACCCCAGTAGCCACACACACTAGTTCAAACAGTTAACGCCAGCTATTTTAGCGAAACTTGTGTTAATTCAACAAAAAACAAGCATTTATTTAGGTCTGTTGAACGAAAAACGGTTAAAACGCGCTAACGTTCGGAAAGCTTTTAGGTTTTTTTTAGTGCAAAAAGCTAGATTTAGCACACAAAACACATCCTAGGACATCATTTTTGAGAAAAGTTGCGTCGCTGGTCTTTTGAACAAGAAAAAACTAGGATCATTAGCATTCAAACCTTAGACAACCTTTTTTCAAATCAAAAATTTGCGTCGCTCCGGTTCTCAAAGCCGTTTTTCACCTTCAGTAACGAGCTGCATCACCAACAGCATCAACAGTCAGCCTCAACAAAGCAACAGCCACCAAGATGTCGAAGCAGAACAGCGCTGAATGTCAGTTTGCCATCAATATGTTCAAAGCGACAGAAATGTCAATGAAGAAACTGCTCGATCTCCTTGAGAAAACTGTGGAGCAGAAAAGGAGTTTCCGATCATTGTCTTTGATGATCAACAAGATCAAAGGCCAGGAAGCGGAGCTCAAGAGACTCTCAGAGGAAGTGATGAGACAGCAGCCACATCAAAGCACTGCATCATCAATATTGAATAGGCAAACGACATTAATAACTCGACTCAATGAATTGGAACTGCAAGTCGATCTCTTGGACGATAATGGCCAGCTCAGTCAGTCTTCCAGTCGCATTAGGGATGATGTCAGCATGATCTCCAGCAGAAGAAACTTGTCTCAGCAATCAACACCTGCGCCCAGTGACGACAAGGAACGAATCCAGCATCAGCGCGATATAGAAGAAAAGCAGACCAGCAGTAACATCATCAATCAGCCGCCCCCAATACCACCACGGCCAAGACAACCATCGTTGTTTCTACAAACATCTAATGAACCAGGACTTCAAATTCAACATGTGCTTGAAGCCCACCAAAGAAATCCAAAAAAGGAAGTTCATGAAAGTCTTCTAAAATCGAAAAATAACTTTGAAAACCAAATAAATGTTCCCAATCCTTTTCCCTACTTTGACAAAGATACCAGCCAGGAATTCACATCTCCAACAAGATTAGGGAAACGCGAAATTGCCTCCACTCTGGTAAATAGACAGGTCAACGAAATTGAAACAGCTCAGATCAACTTGAGTGACAACTTTAACACGTCGCAGAACCTTTTGCCTCCAATCCAAAATTTGAACATTTCAAGCAATCACTCACTTTCAAACCCATTCAATTTGGCAGATCCAACTATTCAATTACAGGCAGATGGTCTATTCGCCCAAAACTCGGTATTGGAGAAAACCTTTAATTTAAACTTGCCAAATCAAAGCAATAATCAGGATTCAACTGCCAACAGAAATCCTCTATACCATAATTTTCCCAATCTGCAACAGGATTTTGAACCTTCTCAAATTCAAATAGGAACAAGTGGATACCTCGATAGTCAACTTTTGAACTGTGATCGGCAAAAGCTCCCCTGCTTACCCACAGTGGCAAACAGAACCTCACATCTTCCAAGTAAAACTGATAAAAAAGTCTTAGAAAACGATTGCCTACAATCCAATCAATGTATTACTCCTATAACTGGGGTACACTCCACAAGTGTCCCACCAATTTCCATGCAACTCATGGAACAACCCCATCAAAATACCGTCTTAAATCCTGCAGCTCCTAATTTTCAGCCAAACCATGTAGCTTCAGAATCAAACGTAATTGCAGCTCCTCTGCAATTTCCACAACCTGTGAACAGTCAACACGGCCTTGTCAGCACAAGCTTCTCAATTAATCAAAATATGGCGCAACCCAGTCAGTTGTGTAACAACCAGTTTATTCATGGCTCACAAGCTCCATCGAACTTTCAAGCTCCAGTAACTTCCACGATCCATGCCCCAATGTGCATTAATCAACCCCTAAATCCTGTCGGACAAAATCAGTTAAGCCAGCCTTTAATTACCCAGAGTTTACTTCCCACTGTCAATCAACACATAAGCTCAGTATACTCGAACCCAAATGTAACACAGGAAAAAGGAAATGTTGATTTCAAACATTCAATCAAATTGCCACCTCTGAAACTTCAGAATTTCAATGGTAACCCTATCCACTTCCACGAGTGGATTAATAACTTCAACACAATGATTCACAACAACACTTCCATTACAGACACGCATCGTATAACCTACTTGCAGAATTCTGTAAGTGGGAAAGCAAAGGACTTGATTCATGCTTACTCCTGCGATCCATCTTATTATCAGACAGCACTGAATGAACTAATCCGACATTTCGGTGATTGTATGATAATTGTGAATGCGTTCATAAACCAGCTCGAAAAGTGGCAAATGAACTTCCAAAACAAGCAAAGCTTCATTGCCTTTTCCTCATTTTTGAAAAGACTTGTGCAAGCCTTCCAATACCTTGGCTTTACAGCAGACCTCCAGTCTACAACACTCATTAAGAAAGCCAAAGAGAAAACACCACATCATTTGGTGCTGAAATGGACTGAACAATGTCTTACCGCGCTCAGCTCAGACCCGACTCTCGTCGATTTTCAACAATGGTTAGAGCTCCAAGCTCAAATCAACGACAAAGTGAATCGAGAAAGCAGTCAAAGAACCATCAGTTCTCAAGCCTCAAAGTTTGACAACTCGAACAACCTACAAACCAAGCCATACAAAAGCAACCTCCCATTGTCAGTCAACAACGCATCAGCGGAAAACAGTAGAAAACATTGGAACTTTGCGCCTCAGCAGAAACAACCGTCCACTTTACAAAACGTTCCGAATAAAGCTTTTAACACAAAACGATCTTGTGAGAAGTGCAAACAAGAACACAGCATTGCCACATGCCCTGAGTACCAATTGTGCTCACCAAGTAATCGATACAACCTTGTTAGCCAAAACAATTTGTGTACAAATTGCTTGAGCAACAAACACCACAAACAATCGTGCCCATCGCAAAAACGATGTCAGGTTTGCAGTGGATTCCACCACACAACTCATCATGATCCTGCCAAGCAAATCAAACGCCCTACAACAGCCTTTTCTACTGAAGTTGTTTCTGGTAGCAATCCAGCAGCTTCTTCTAGTAGTAACGATTCAAGTCCAAATCCAAAAACATCTTCTCAACAGAAAAGTCGAACAAACAAAGCCCCCAACAGCCGTTATGGCCAAACTTTCAACAACCAAAGCCATCAAAACGTGCAACGACGTAATTTAAATGGCAATGTAATTAACCAATCGTTCAGCATTAACCAGTGCTCAGAAACACCGAAAAATTGGTATGAGCAATTGCAGCTTATTCCGGTTTCGTTCCTCAAGGGGGATAAAGCATTCGATACCTACGCCCTCATAGATCCCGGTAGCCAATTCAGCTTTGTATTGGATGCCATAGCTGAATTTATTGAGCTTCCCCGTGAAACTCAACAGTCAGTACCACTACAATTTCTCAATACAGAGAACAGCATGTCCCTCTCAAAAATTGTTGAGCCAGTCACAATAACTCCATACTATTCAACTGAAATATCGTTTGAACTCTCTCAAACGTTCAGCACCCCGTCCCTGAACGTCGCAGCTGCAAAAGTTTTTGAACTTAATCAAATTTGTGATGCCTTCAACAGTTTGCGCCATATTCATTTCCCAAATATTGCCGATGGCAAAATCGGCGCCCTCCTCGGTGTTAATGCATTCGCATTCACCTACCCTACACATGTTATACCTGGCAATCAAAATCAACCGTTTGGTGTGAAAACTAAACTTGGTTGGACCCTCGCCGGTGAATATGAGAACCGTATCTCAGCAACCACTCAGCAGCCCGCAAGTCAGCAGAAGAAGAAATGTATTTTCCATGTGTCAAGAAACAGAACAGATGAACCCGGACTTGACGAACTTGTTCAACAGTTCTGGAGTATTGAAGCAGATGGCATTCAGAAGGCCCGTAAAAAAGTTTACACAAAACAAGAAGAACAGTTTCTTGATATTTTGAAGAACTCTATCAATCACAATGGTGAGAGATATGAAATCAAATTGCCCTGGAAATCAGAAATAAAGTTGGAAAACAACTTCTATTCTGCACTGAACCAAGTCAAAAGCCTCAACACACGCCTTCAGCGTAAACCTTTGTTGCAAGAAACATACAATAAGACTCTCTTGACAGACCTTGAGAAAAACTATGTCAAACCGGTGGAAATGCAAGATCCTCAACCAGACAGAATTTGGTACCTGCCACACCATCCTGTGGAAAATATCAACAAGCCAGGAAAAGTCCGCCGAGTTGCAAATGCCGCTTCAAAATTCCGCGGCCAATCGCTTAATTCAAACCTTCTTACAGGACCCGATCTCCTCAATAACCTTTTAGGGGTCCTGATGAGATTTCGGGAACATCCCGTTGCAGTCCTTGCGGACATCGAAGGCATGTTTATGCAAATCGCCATCCATCAGTTTGATCAATCTGCTCTTCGATTTCTCTGGTTAGCAGACAATCAGATACAACAGTACCAATTTACCAGACTCATCTTTGGAGCAAATTGCTCGCCTTCGTGCGCATTATACGTTCTTAACCATTGTGCCAAAGAGAAAAGTCAACAGTTCCCAGAAGCCATCAAAGCCGTCAGAAAGCACTTTTACATGGATGACTACATCCAATCACATGCAACAGAAAAAGACGCTTGTAAGGCAGTTCTTGAAACAAAACATTGTCTAAAAACAGGTGGGTTTCGACTCACAAAATTTGTTTCAAACACCTCTATAGTCCTAAACCAAATCCCTCCAGATGACAAAGACAACCAGACAGATATTGTTCGAGTTCTTGGTGTTAAATGGAATCTTGAGAAAGACTGTTTTCTTATGAAACCTCTCGCTGATTTCCCAAAACATGCCTTAGCGTACACTCAACGTAAGATCTTTAGTCTTGTCTCCTCGATCTTCGACCCAATTGGGATAATGTCGCCATCAACGATCCGTTTCAAAATAGTTCTTCAAGAACTGTCGAAACTTGGGAAAAAATGGGATGAACAAATTGCCCCTGAAGTAGTTAAACCACTTCAAAAGAATTTGGACTTATACTTTTCTTCACCAGAAGTGACATTGAACAGAACTCTCAATAAGAGTTGCCATTCACCAGAAAGTGAAAATGAAATCCATGTATTTGTCGACGCCTCAGCTGTAGCAGTTGCAGCCGTTGCATACTTGACAACAGTTCCTAACTTAGCCACTGATGTTGAAACTTGTTACTTAATAGGCAAATGCAAAGTTGCTCCAATTAAACAAATCAGCATACCCAAATTAGAGTTGGAAGCCGCAGTCATCGGAGTGCGCATCCTTTCAACCATCATGAAAGAGTCATCGTTTCACATTACTCGTTCCACACTCTGGACAGATAGTCAAGTAGTACTTGACTGGTTATCCACAACCAAGAAACAACCTGTTTTTGTTGCGAATCGCCTCAAAGAAATCCTTGCATCAACTGATGCTTACCAATGGAAACAAGTTACCACCAAAGAAAATCCAGCTGACCACGGGACCCGTGGTCTCAATCCAGACGAAATACCAGCCAAGTGGCTAACAGCGCCAGCATTTCTTTGCACAAGACAGCTCAGTGCTCCTGAAAACTCTCCAAAGCATGTGTTAGCAACGCATGAAATTTAACGCAATTTGTCGGAGCAAATAATCGACCAGACACGATTCTCAACTTGGAACAAGTTGCTCCTGACATTAGCAACAGTCTTCAATTTGGTCTTTCGGATTAGAAAACAAAGGCCTAAAGATCAGCAGTATATAACAGAAGACGTCATTCTTGCAAGAAACCGGCTGATCAAAATGTCGCAGCAAAATTTCTTCTTCTCAACAATCCAAGCCCTGAAACGTGGTTCCAGGATAGATTCAAAGTGCAAAATCCGTTTGCTCAACCCAATGTTGGACAGCAATGGAATCCTTCGGTCATGCGGAAGATTGCAGTTTGCGCCAGATAACCTCGAAGTCGAGAAATTTCCGATTATACTGCACGCAAAAGACAAGATAGCGAGACTCTATATAGAGCATGCACAAAACATTTGCGTTCACCAAGGAACAGAGCCAGTGAAATCCTTTGTGCAGCAAAGATACCACATCATTGGACTCACAAAAACACTTTTAAGTGTAAAGTACAGATGTTTTCTCTGCAGACGATTTGCCGCTCAAAACATTCAACCCGTCATGGCTCCCCTGCCTGCCTGCCGTTTCCCGACAGACTCTACCCAGTATCCTATCGCGAACAGCGGAGTCGACTTTTTTGGACCCTTTTATATAGAAGATGCCAAAGGACAGATCGAAAAACACTACGGCCTCATCTTCACTTGCCTGGTTACTAGGTGTGTCCATCTAGAAGCTTGTCCCGATCTCAACACTGACACTTTTTTAAACGCCTATCGACGTTTTGTAAGCCGCAGATGCCAGCCAATAACAATGCTCAGCGACAATGGCAAGACATTTATTGGTGCATCTGAGGAACTAAAAAGATCTGTGAAACGTCTCGACAACGACAAAATCTACAAAGCAATGGCAGCAACGAACACAACCTGGAAGTTCCATCCTCCCTATGGACCTCATTTTGGCGGTATTTGGGAGCGCTTGATCCAGACCGCGAAACGCACTCTATTGATCATTCTAGGCTCCAGAAGACTGTCGCTTGATGTATTCAGGACAATTTTGGTCGAGACCGAAGCTATATTGAACTCCAGACCACTAACGATTGTCGCTGACATTCCAGAAAATGAAATGCCTCTCACGCCAAACCATTTTCTGATCAACAGACCATTCAACTCTCTCCCACCTGGAAAGTTTGACAGCCAAGAACCCGCCAGTTTCAAGTCTTGGAAGAATGTGCAGCAAATGGTCAACCATTTCTGGAAACGACTCGTCAAGGAGTATCTTCCGACACTGTTAAAGAGGTCTAAATGGAGCGATAGTGGCCAAACACCACTGAGAGTCAACGACATTGTTTGGATTCTGAAAGATATGACTCCACGTGGAATTTGGCCCCTTGGACGTGTTCTCGAGGTCTACCCTGGACGAGATGGACAACACCGTGTGGTGAAGGTGAAAACGGCTTACGGCACGTACGTTCGCCCGGTCTCCGCGCTCGCACGCGTTTTGGCTGATTAGCCCATTTTTTCTTGACCTTTTTTCGAAACGGTTTTCTAGGCAACTTGGGTTACACCCTCTTCGACGATCTGGTCAAACGTCTGTGATGTGTTAGTTGGCCTCCTCTTTCCCCTGGAGCATGTCGTGCAACAATCAAGTCAGAAGCAAAACTTGAAAAAATATTGACTTTGTCCTTATCGCAACCAAAACGAGTTGGTTGTTCCCGCAACTTAAAACTGATATAAAAAACTTAACAAACTGTCTAGAACAATGTAATTGAATCCTTATCTACATTCTCTTACAGACGAAACTGAATTTATCTCTGAACGTAATGAGAACACAATTCAGTTTTCCAAAATATCAAGCCCTGTACAGTTGGACAGAGAAAAATTGATGAGAATGAGTCAAAAAATATTTGAGTTATTCATCACATGTCGATCAAAAAGTTTTTAAAAAATTGGCGAAACACATGTCCTTTAAGATTTCAAAAAATTGTCTCGCAACCAGTATTAATGAGATATCACATTTCTTACAAAAAAGCAAATATACGTTAAGGGCTTTTAGTCTTCGGGTTTACTACTCATAACCGTTTAAAACCATTTTTTTGTCCAAAAGAAAATCAAGCGCATGATATTTATCAAAAGTTGGTAATTGCAAATTAGGTATCGTTTTAAAAGTTTTAAAATTGTTAGTGTGAGGAATATTTTTGATCTCTATATCCTTGAACTTCTTAAAGTTAGTATTAAGTTGTGGTACACATTCTTTGGAATCTATGAAAAAAATTAGTTCTACGAAAAGCGTCCAACACGGTTACTAGAAGTACGACATCAGGTTGTTTTCAGCTACCGGAACGTAGGTCTATGGAATCCAAAAATTCAATTACTACCGAGGAGTTGGAATATTAAATTTTGTCATCTATAAAGGAAAAGATTTATCTCCAGCCAGGAGTGTTGAAGGCCAGTACTTAAAAATATTTTTAAGAGAATCGAGGAAAATGATGAATGAAAGTAATTTCTCTAAGATACTTTTATAATCAGAATGTATAGATTCTAGTTGCAGCGAGAAAGAAATTGTCAACTTAAAAATATTGATTTACAAAAAGGAGCGTTTTGGAACATTGAGTTTATCGTCAGGTTCCTTTAAAACTGATTCCCAATTGAATAAAATTTATTAACAAGTACATATACTTGTCACTTACTATATTTATTGAATTCTACAAAATGAGTTAAAGTAAAACAAAGACTGTTTGAAGTTTTTTGCTGTTAAAAGTACATTTACAACATTTTATGTACCTTCTATACACCAAAAACTGAAAATTTTGCTGCGGAGATAGCGAAATTTCCAATTTATGTCTTATTATTACCTGAAAAGTAATTTTAGTCTACTACCTATCTGTTGTTAGTGACAAAAAAATTTGATTTAACATGTACCAGAAAAACTTTTGAATTTCTTTTCAGACCAGAATAGATTTTGAGCTAATGTTTCATTGTAAACCCTCTCCCTCGGGGCTCGTCGCTGGTATTCAGTTGCTTGCGGTGCTAATTTTTTGATAAATCTCGCTTCATTTGTCATCAGTTTTTCAACCCCGCAACATGCATCGAGAATGTCTAACCCGTTCCATTTTATGCGCTGTACCACAACATTAAACCAGGTGTTCTCCGCAACATTAAACCAGGTGTTCTCTTTTTTTCGATGTTCCGCAATTCTAGTGGTAACACATTGGCTGGTTTGGTCAGCATAGATAGAAATGCATCCATTACTTGTAACGCTATATAACACAAGCCATTTCAAATTTCTATCAAACGATGATTTCAAAGTGGGCAAGCGAGATCTTATTTGGCTTGTGGTGAAAATGATAAAAATACTACAAAAATTTTTCAGACCGCAGAATTTCGCGTGATATTCTCTCTGTAGAACGTTTTTGTTGAGAATTTTAAAGTTTTTGAGTTGTTTTTCATTCTCGGAGGGTTTGGCTATTTGTGACTATTTTATCCAACAGCTGATTAACATTACTGGAAGACCAATCAGTTGGATACTGGTTTTCATTCCATATCTCTGGAGCTACATCAAAAGGTTGTCAATCAATGTTCCCATTTAAAATTCTATGTACTGTTGCTTGAAAAGCATTTTCTGGTGTTGCATCGGTGCGCAGCTATGGAAATTTAACATTTTGTCGGTATCAGTAGATATTTTACGCCAATAGCAGTTTTTTGTTCTGTCATCGTCTAAATTTGTGCTCTAATCTAGGAATGCCATGGTTCTACTGTCGTTGGGTGTCCCCAGAGTGAAATGTAAGTTTTTGTGACGAGATATTGCATACTCAAGATATTCTAGGGGATTCCCTTAACATGCACACTATGTCATCCACATACCTCATGAAGTATTTTAATTGATGTGTGTCTACTGTTGTACGTTTTTTGCGCAAAACGAAGAGATCCATATAATTTCCTACATGTCTTTATACTCCGTGTCATTAAAACATTCGCATTTTACACGGAACCAGTTTTTACTTGATTCGCAATCGACTTCTTTCCCTCGGGTCGTCTGGAAATCATGTAGAGCCCGCGCCCATTACAGTCAATGCACATTCCCTTTATGACAAGAATATTGTTCTCCGTTCCATCATTTGGTTTTTGCAAGGGTTTTTCTTTCACAAATTTGCCAAAAATACGGCCAACGAAACAGACTTGACTAAAACAACCTATTTTGTTTACCACATATTATTAAAATTAAAATGAACATTCGGTATGGGTAGCCTGAGAAAGCTCTTCATTGCTAATCTCGGAATCAGAGGAACCTTGTCACTGGAGTACAGTTCCCTAAAAGCAATTTCAATCGGCTTATCAACCGGTACATTGGTGTGCAACCTTTCATGATTGAGAGATACTACTAGCTCATTTTCATCCAATTTGGTAACCTCTAAAGCGGTTCTGGCATCTTTCGAGTTAATCTCAATACTTCCACCGGGTAACTTCTGGAAAAAAGGAGACATAAATTTGTTCAGTTTTGTCGTAACTGGTACCGGGCATTGAAAGAACGGGCCGGAGCGTGGTACCATTTTTATCTACTTTTACAAGTCCATAAAGCCTGGCCTTGTGTATAATACTAGGTCCCCAATACGAAAACTCTGAGAAAACTAAAAATGTTGAATTTTTCAATTTTTCGCTTTGTCATGTTTTTTGAAAATAAAAACCTAAATTTTTTTTATTTTTTCAATTCATTTACGAAATTAATTTTAAATTTAATTCATAACGAACATTCTTAATCCCTAATATTTTTATCATCGAATGGGTCAATGGCCTATTTTAAAATAAAACTCTAGTAAAGATAGTTAATAAAGTTAGTTTACCATAAAACAAAATAGTTTGTTTTAGGTTTAAATAAAGATAGTTTACCAGGAAAGTTTACCAAGATAGTTTACCAGAACAGTTTACCACAAATTTTATATATTCGCTTTTATTTTTCTCATAGCTAAAAATAATCGATTAATATTGTTATCATTTTCCATTAATTTTGAAAAATTTTTTCACATTGTTACCAATTATAACAATGTATCTTTTTAACATGTGTTGTAATATTACCTCTCGGAAATTGTGATTATTTTTTTTTCTTGATAAACATTTTATATGTGTACTTTTGATGGTTTTAAAAATGCTGCAATTTTTACATGTTTTGTTATCATTATCTTTGTTAATATTTTTATTATCATTATTATTTTTATTGCTATCTGCGAAGCAGATCCCCGATGGGACATCGTCCATGTTTCATCATTGGCATTGTCGTTGGTCTTGTCGTTGATCATTATTATTGTTATAGAATTTATTAACTTTATCAATTGTGAAGCAGGATCCCCGAATAAAACCGTCATTTCAACACAAACACCATTCAGCAACTTATAACTACAATTGTAACTACTTATTTCCTCTTCAAGTCTTAAATTATAATGACTAAGGAGATTGAAAGAACCATGACATGAGAAATTACAATCTAAGGACTTATACCAATTATTTTTATTGAGCTGAAACTTTAATTAATTCTGGAGTATGTTCATAAGAGTTCATACAATCATTAAATTTTTTTACCTGTTACATTAAAAACAGTAGCAATTTATCATTCATCTATAAGTTGTTCTCCTTCTCTAGCCACATTATCCATCATATATCCAAGAAGATCATCACTAAAGTTTTCATTATTATCATACTCTTCAATTATAGCAGCCATAGCGTTTTTTATAAGCCTTTGTCCTTTAATTTAAATCTTCATCATTGGGTTTACTTAATCGCTCATCTATTAGATGTTCGCACTTAGATTTTCAATCAGGCGTTTGTTGTAATTAGCTTTATTTTTATTATTAATTTTTTAACAAGCATTATCAATAAAAATAACACTTTTACTATCAAAAGCGTTATCATTAAAACAGGCATTATCAGTTAAACTATTATTATCATCGAAACAAATGTTGTCGGCGAAGCCAAATACCGGATCATTATGATTATAATCACAGATAAAATCCGTTCTCTGATCATTATCGTCATTATTTTTATTACCAAAAGATCTACCATTAAAAATTGTACTAGTTCTATTTTTTATGCTGTTTGCACCGCCAGCTACAAGACTAGCATTTTTATCATACTATCTGGCGACATATAATTATACCTTGTTAACTTTGTACCAGCATTCCAAAAAAATATGATAAACAGCACATCTATCTGACTTTAAATTTTTCTTTTGCTAAAACACATTCTTGTATTTTAATCTGTTTAAACTAAGATATTCTTAAATAACATATTATTATCTTTGTCTATAAAAATTATCAGTATTTTTAGATATCGCATTACTATTTCATTATCATTACCCGATATACCATCTTTTAAATCTTTTGAATCAAATACTATATTTCTATCTTTATCAATAATAATAAAAGAGCTATCTTTTTTATTAAATTTAATTATGCCACAACGAAGCCCTTCTGCCATTTAATATTGACAATTACAAAAATTGGAGCCTAAAATATCACTTATTTTACGGAAAATTTATTTACGATTATAAATATGTTTAAAATTTTTAAATAAATCAGACCTATTGAAAGTTGTTCGATAAATAGTGTCAGTTTTTGCCTTTGACATATTATCTACTTGTGCCGGTTTACGACACACTGCTATCATTTGAAAATTGTATTGCCTACCTTCTGTGATATAATACAAAATAATTTTCTTATTAAATTTAGTTTGTTCTCCGTTCTGTCATTTGGTTTTTGCAAAGAATTTTCATCCATTGTTTTCCCAAAAAAACGGCCAACGAAGCAGCCATGGCTAAACCCTCCAGTTTTGTTTACCACATATTATTACACTTAAAGTGAACATTCGGTACGGCTAGCTTGAGTAAGTTCTTCATTGCTGATCTCAGAATCACGGGAACCTCTTCACTGGAGTACAATTCCTTCAAAGGCAATTTCAATCGCCTCATCAACCGTTACAATGGTGTGCAACCTTTCATAAACGAGAGATACTACAAGCTCATCTTCATCCAATTTGGTAGCCTCTAAAGCGGCTCTCGAATCTTTCGAGTTAATCTCGTTATTTGCACCTGGTAACTTCTGGAAAAAGAGAGACAGAAATTTTTTTAGTTTGTCGTAACTGCTACCGGGTATTGAAAGAGCGGGCCTAAGCGGCGTGCCGTTTTTATCTGCTTTAGCAAGTCCATAAAACTTGGCCTTGCGTATAATACTGGGTCCCCAATATGAAAACTCTGAAAAAACTAAAAATGTTGAGTTTTTCAGTTTTTTGCTTTGTCCTGTTTTTCAAAATAAAAAATTAAATTTTGTTATTCTTTTATAAATAAAAACCGTTATTTTAATTCATATTAGTATTATTTTTTAAATTAACTACCAAAAAACTTAAACGAACATTCACAATCCCTTATACTTTTATCATCGAATGGGTCAATGGCCTTTTTATAAAAAAAAGTTTCAGGTAAAGACAATTTATAAAGGTAGCTTACCGTAAAATAATAGTTTGTTTTAGATTTAAATCAAGATAGTTTACCAGGAAAGTCTACCAAGATAGTTTACCAGGACAGCTTACAGCAAATTTTATATATTCGCTTTTATTTTTCCCATAGCTAAAAGTAATCGATTAATGTTGTTATCTTTTTCCATTAATTTTAAAAAAATTTTTCGCATTGTTACCAATTACAACAATTTATCTTTTTAACATGTGTTGTAATTTTACCTCTTGGATTTTATCAAATTATTTTATAGTTTTAAAAATGCGGCATTTATTATATTTTTAATTATCAATATCATTGTTATTTTTACTATTATCATTATTATTGTAATTGCTATCTGCAAGGCAGGTTCCCTGATGGGACTGCCGGTTAATGGGAACGCAGAGACAAATCTTGTAATTGAATAATTCAAATAGAATTGATGTGTGACAACAGTGGCAATATGCACAAATCTTGATCGAATTTTATACCCAGTTATTACCGCCCTTTTAGATTACATAGAAATGACTTTCGGTGACATGTGATGTTTACTAGCACTTTATCATAGGTATCAATCAAGCCTCAACATCCAGTATTATCAAATCACGTAGAAAACGGAATAGTTCGGGAAAACATCAGTATAAACTGCACGTGAAATTAGCATTGTCCTCCAATCAGCTACACAAACTCATTCTCCAACGTAGTCAGAGCACGCTGGAGCTTTAGTCACACTTGCTTTCCTTCTGACTCCTGACCACTGCTTGACTACAAGTGTTGTCTTTCCTTGTCCTCTCGTTCGTTTTCCAATTTACGTCAACAGTATTCTAATGCAGCGCAGAGACAAGGCAGAATAGTGTCACTTTTAGGGTGGGCTGATTATATATCTCAGAAAAACTTTGGGCCCCTAACCTGTCGGTTAGTAGGAACGCAGAGACAAATCTTGTAATCAAATATTTCTATTAGAATTGATGCGTGACAACAGTAGCAATAGGCACAAATCTTGGTCGAATTATATACCCAGTTATTACCGCCCTTTTACATTACATAAAAATGACTTTCGGTCACATGTGATGTTTACTAGCTTCTTATCATAGGTATCAATCAAACTTCAACATCAAGTATTATCAATTCACGTATAAAACGGAATGTTTCTGGAAAACATCAGTATAAACTGCATCATGTGAACTTAGCATTTTTTTCTCGACAACAAAGATGTAAATCAGCAAGTGAGTATATCTTTTCAAATTCAAAGAATTAATATTATACATTTAATAGCCCTCCTATCATGTTAAGTGTTTGAACCTAGAACATCACGGAAAAGTGAAAATTTTGTTTTCCCCAAATCTTTTGTTAGGATGTCTGCGGTCAAGCGATCGGTAGGCAAGTAGCTGAGCTCTAATAGTCTAGTCTCGACTAAATTCCGAATAAAGTGCACTTTCAACGCAAAGTACTTAGTCTTGCCGTGGTTCATGGAAATCTTACTAAGAACAATACAAGCTTGCTTATCTACAAACACTTGTAAAGTTTGCTCAACAACTATGTTTCTTTCCTTCAAAAGGTTTGCTAAGTGTACCGCCTCTTTACTTGCCTCTACTACTGCATTCAGTTCAGCTTCAGCTGTGGAGGTTGATGCGCACTTTTGTAATTTACTAGCCCTGTTTTTTGCTCCTGACCTACTGTCAAGCTTGAATCATTAACTACTCGTACCTTTTCTGCTATCTAAGTTACCAGCCCTGTCAGAATTCGAAAAAACTTTTAGAACTAATTTATCTTATCTCCTATAAATAAGTTATTCAGACTTTGTACCCTTCAAGTAGCGTAGACATGTCTTTGCGGAGTTCAATTGCTTGTTCCCCGGTTTTTCTACAAACGAACTCAAAATATTAGCTGTATGTGCAATATCAGGTCTGGTAGTCAATGCTAAATAATTTAAATATCCTACTATTACACTTTAATCACAAGACTGCATTTCTTGATATACTTTGCTTCCTATTTCTTGTGAATCAAGTTTTGAAAGCTTTGAGTTAACATCCGGAGGTGTTTCCAGTGTCCTACAGTCACTCATTTTATACTTCTCTATTAGTTTTTCTATATAAGCCTCTTGACTTAGCATTATTTTGTTTTCTGTCCTTTCTATTTTAATGTTTAAGAACCAACCCAAGTCACTAAAGTTACTTATTCTGAACCTCCCTCAAACTTCGTTTTTGAAATTTCCTCAAAAGTGTTGTCGCTTTCCTAATATAACCATATGGTCAACCCAAAGACAGATCATTCCCTCTATTTCTGCTTTGTCCTTTATTTTATAAAGAGACACTCATCTTGAATAGATGGAACAAAACCCAAACCCCCCAAGAAACTATTCATGGTTAGGTACCAATTCCCACCAGATTGTTTTAATCCATATAAACTTTTATTTAGCTTACCTACTAATGGATTTCCTTGGTCATTGTATTTTTCAAAACCCTCAGGTTGCTGCAGAAAGATCTCCTCATCAATGTCAGCATTTAAGTATGCAGTTTTAAAGTCCAATTGTTTGAGCTGAGAACAATTGCGGAGTGCATAGTTTAAAAGTATCCTGATAGTTGAGGGGCGCGTTGTCAGTGAATAGGTCTCGTTGTAGTCTCCGCCTGGTACTTGGAAAAAACATTATTTCCCCGCTAGGCCCACACTTAAGAGCAAAATGCCAACTACTATCAGTAGGTTTGATTACCTGGTTATCTACAAGTTCCCAGACGATGTTTTCATCTAATGAATTATACTCTAATTTCATTGCTTCATAACAATTTTTGTCTTTTATTGCTTCTTCTGTTGATTTAGGTATCACATTATCAATTATTAATTCATTTAAAGATGCTACTGGATTCAGATCTGCTTTCTGTTTTAAACGTGTTTGTCCTGTACCCAATGATTGTTATTGATTATTTTCTTTTCGTTGAAAATTACGTTTCTAGACTTTCTCACTTTAAATGTGCCTTTTTCATCCTTTACTCCTATAAGGTATGTTTTGCTGTTATCCGATGATCCCAAGATTTTACCTTTTTGCGAAGTCTGATCTATTTTCCTTGGAATGGTTTCGCAATATGAATGTAAGCAGTACAACCAAAATTTTTTAGTGATTCTAAAATTGGTTTTTGTCCAAAAATTGCTTCAAATGGTGTTCTTTTGATCCCCGAATGGTAACAAGAGTTTTTAATTTTACTTGACATGTTTACTTCATAAGGCCAGTATGTCTTATCAAGTCCTGATTACTCAATTAGGCATCTCGACATTGGTGTTATTGTTCCCCAATTACGTTCGACTTTACCATTTTCTTCAGGTGGATAAGGTGCTGAAAGCTCTAGTTTTACGCCTTGTTTTATAAACAATTGCTTAATCTCGTTCGCACTGAATTGGCCCGCACCATCGCACACCAACGTTCCTGGCTCTCCCATATCTGCAAAGAATTAACTGATGTTTTCTATTGCATCATCCTTTGTCTATAGGAAGCACACTTTCTGATACCTGCCAAAGTTGTCTACGAAACCAATTACATATCGATGGCCATCTACAGCTTCTGGATTGATAGGTCCTAATATATCAATATGAAATATTTCTAAGAGATCCTTGGCTCTTGTCCCAGAATCCTTCGGAACGTGAAGCTTCCTTGATTTATTCAGTTTACATGTCTCACATTTCCCTAGGTCACGTTCACTTATTTTAAGTCCTATGGCATGATCCTTTACTTTTAAAAGATCTTCAATACTATTATGTCCTAGACGTTTTTGCCATAAACATAGCCGGTCTCCACTGGCTAAGTTACAGTTTCCTGAACCTGTTGAATTCACTGTTTTCCAAAGGAAAAGATTGTCATGTTCCTCAAACGGGAAAACTGTTCCGTTTTTAGTTCTTATTTCTATGTCCTTACCGAAAAAGACCTCATTATTAGCCGCTCTAAATTTCGACACTGAGACCAAAATTTTGGAGTTATCAGGTACAAGTAATGCATTTGACAATCTTTTTTTCCGCTCACACACTTTTGAGTCCTCTGTTCTTATCTCAATTGTCCCGGTCCTTCAATTGAACTCGTGCTAGTATTTGCGTTAGTTATTATCCCTGTATAAAGTTTTTTTCAATCTCAATGAATAAACTTACTTTCATCCTTAATCATATGACTTGTTGCTCCAGAGTCTAACAATATTTTACAGGCAGGAAATATTACTTGTGGTTTGAAAGAATGAGAAGTACTCTTCGCACTCAGCTTTTGGTTCTTCAGCTAAATTCTGAGACCACGACTGATTATTTTGACTAAACTGTCTGCTCAGGCGTACAATCTTTTTCTCTGGTTTCTCCTTCTTACGAAGCTTGGAGATGTGACCCTGCTCACCACATTTAAAACGGTCTATTGGCTGCCCCCTTATTTGTTCTGTATTTGCCTTCTTAAGTAGGCAATCCTTAGCTATGTGTCGGATCTTTTGACAATTGAAGCATTTTTGTTCTTCATTGTAGAATATACTCTCACTTTTCTTTTGAACATTCTCGTTATCAAAGTTGATAAGGTCCCGCTTAATTTTCTCTAAACCTTTCTCTTCTTTACAAAATTTTGCGAGTGTCGTGAAGCTCTCGTATTCTTTAAGTAGTCCATTCATAATTAATGAAATAAACATTTTCTCGCTCACGTATTCATTCACCATTGTCAAGTTGTAATTCATGTCGTCTGCTCTTGTTAAGTAGTCTACTATGTTTTCATTTGAGTTCTTCTTAAAGCTAGTTAATTCTGATATTAGTTTATGTAATTGCGGCCTCTCGAAACTCTTAAACCTTTTGCAAAGTATATCCCAAGCTTTAGTACCATCACCTTTATGTGGTCTCAGAAACAGAAGTGACTTTTTATCTAAAGCTTGAACAAGATCGTACCATAATGTCCTTTTCCTCTCCTCTAATTCTTCTTATGTTTTATTTACAGCTGGTGATCTTTGTTCCTCTGATGCGTCATTCCTAACACTAGGCATATCAACTTCATGTGTGGCATCACCAGTTAAGGCTTTTCCTAATTTCAACGAGTGCATACGAGCTTCAAACTGTTCCGCAAAATATACGAAATCATCCTCACGCCCACTACAAATTATTCTTTCTGACTTTGAATTCATCCCTGAACTCAATTTTAACCTGTCTCCTTGTTCTAAATTCTTTATATAGTTTTTCCTTTTTACCTAGTTATAACTCAAATTTTACTGAAAACTAGTACTGTTCTACGTAAGAATTTGCTCTTTTGTTATATGTTGAGCTGAAAATTATTTGGACTTAGAGCAAAACTCCGAGCTGTCTTTTTAGCGTTTAGATAATTGTTGCCTGTTGTTGGCCTTGTTATTAAGCGACAAATCGTTGTGTTGTTTTGTTAGCCAAAAAAAATGCTTTAGCGCATTGAAAATGCAACAAGTTAGCACTATGAGCACAGTGAGGATAGCACAATGAGAAATGAGGGTAAAAAACAGTTGTTTAAACTGAGCTGTTCTCAGCAATACTAATTAAGCCGGAGAAGTCCTCGTAGAGAAAATTCTGCTACACAATAATCTACTCCAACACAAAACAACCCCACAAGCTTCCACGAACACACATAATCCCCCTGTCAGCTACACAAGCTTCGCCACACAAACAGAGTCCACAAACAGCTACAGATGCTCTCTCTCAAGAAACAGAGTCCTCTAATCAACTACACAATCTCCTGCATGCAACCAGAGTCCACAATCAGTTACAGATGCTCCCTCTTCACAAACAGAGTCCTCTAATCAGCTACCCAAACTCCTCCGCACGAACAGAGTCTTCAATCATCTACACAAGCTCATTCTCCACAAACAGTAGTCCTCCAATCAGCTACACAAACTCATTCTCCAACGTAGTCAGAGCACGCTGGAGCTTTAGTCACACTTGCTTTCCTTCTGACTCCTGACCACTGCTTGACTACAAGTGTTGTCTTTCCTTGTCCTCTCGTTCGTTTTCCAATTTACGTCAACAGTATTCTAATGCAGCGCAGAGACAAGGCAGAATAGTGTCACTTTTAGGGTGGGCTGATTATATATCTCAGAAAAACTTTGGGCCCCTAACCTGTCGGTTAGTAGGAACGCAGAGACAAATCTTGTAATCAAATATTTCTATTAGAATTGATGCGTGACAACAGTAGCAATAGGCACAAATCTTGGTCGAATTATATACCCAGTTATTACCGCCCTTTTACATTACATAAAAATGACTTTCGGTCACATGTGATGTTTACTAGCTTCTTATCATAGGTATCAATCAAACTTCAACATCAAGTATTATCAATTCACGTATAAAACGGAATGTTTCTGGAAAACATCAGTATAAACTGCATCATGTGAACTTAGCATTTTTTTCTCGACAACAAAGATGTAAATCAGCAAAAATGTAATTTTTTTTCACATTCAAACAGTTAAAATTAAACTTTTAATAGGTCCAAATTTTACCAATGGCATTGTCGTTGGTCTCAATATTATCATTATCATTGTTAAAGAATTGTTTGAATTCATCATCTGTGAAGCAGGTTCCCCGATTATAACAGTCATTTCAACACAAACACCATTCAGCAACTTTGAACCACATTTACAACTACGCTATAATGACTCTACGCTATAATGACAACTACGCTATAATGAAGATTGAAAGAGCCATCAAATGAGAAATTACATTCTAAGAATTTTTTTGAGCTAAAATTTTAATTAATTCTAAATGTTCTTAAGAGTTCATGCAATCATTAAATAATTTTTACCTGTTACATTATAAACAGTAGAAATTTATATTTTATCTATTAGTTGTTCTCCTTCTCTAGTCACATTATCCATTATATATCTAAAAAGATCATCACTAAAGTTTTCATTATTATCATATTCTTCAATTATAGTAGCCATATCTTTTTTAAGAGCCTTTGTCCTTTAATTTAAATATTCATCATTCAGTTTAATTTAGTTTACTTATTCGGTCTTCACTTAAATTTTCTCGCTTCGATGTTCTATCGGGTGGTTGTTGCAATTAGCTTTATTATTATTATTAATTTTATAACTACTTTTTTGAACTAGCATCAACAATAAAACTAACACTATTACTAACAAAAGCGTTGTCTTTAAAGCTAGCATTATCATCTAAACGTAAATTATCATTAAAACTAATATTGTCGGCGAATCCAAACACTAGATCATTATAATTATTATCACAGATAAAATCCGTTCTCTGATCAATATCGTCATTATTTTTTATCAAAAAAGATCTACCATTAGTTACTGTATTAGTTCTATGTATTATGCCATTTGCACCACCTGCTAATTTTTACCTGTTACATTAAAAACAGTCGCAATTTATCTTTTATCTATAAGTTGTTCTCCTTCTCTAGCCACATTATCCATCATTTATCCAAGAAGGTCATCACTAAAGTTTTCGTTATTATCATACTCTTCAATTATAATAGCCTTAGCTTTTTTAAGAAGTCCTTTAATTTAAATATTCATCATTTAGTTTAATTTAATTTACTTATTCGGTCGTCTCTTAAATGTTCTCCCTTCGATTTTCTTTTGGGTGTTTGTTGCAATTAGCTTTATTATTGTTATTAATTTTATCACTACTATTTTGAACTAGCATTAGCAATAAAACTAACACTAATACTAACACAAGCGTTATCTTTACAGCTAGCATTATCACCTAAACGAAAAATATCATTAAAACTAATATTGTCGGCGAAGCCGAACACCAGATCATTATAATTATTATCACAGATAAAATCCGTTCTCTGATGAATATTGTCATTTTTTTTATCAAAAGATCCACCATTAATTACTGTATTAGTTCAATATATTATGCTATTTGAATCACCAGCTACAAGACCAGCTTTTTTATCATACTACCTGGAGAAATATAATTATACCTTGTTAACTTTGTACCAGCATTCCAAGAAAATATGATAAACAGGAAATCCATCTGGCTTTAATTATTTCTTTTGCTAAAACCTCTTCTTGTATTTTAATCTGTTTATACTGAAGATATTTTTAAAAAACATATAATTTTCTTTGTCAATAATAATTATCAGTATCTTTAGATATCGTAGTACTATGTCATTATCATTATCCGATAAATCATCTTTTAATCTAAGAGCTTCTATGTCTAGTAAACCAATCTTTGAATCATATATTATATTTCTATCTTTATCAATAACAGTAAAAGAGCTATCTTTTCCTTGAATTTAATTATGCCATAACGAAGCTCCTCTCTTTCTGTAATATAATAAAAAATAATTTTTCTATTAAAGTTATCCCTCATATCATCAAGAACAATTACACAATTCAGACATATTTTTTTATAGTGATTTGATTAATGTTACACATAGTATAATTACCACGTATCCAATCATCCTTGTCGTTAATTATGGGCCTACCTTCTTTTTCTTCATCTCCTTCTTCAAATAATTTTTACAAAACAGGTTTTAACAGCGGCCGTAGCATCATAAACAATAATGTCAATAGTGTGTAGTGGTGACCTTTCATACACAAATTTTGGTAAATTTCTATGTTCATATCCTTGAAACTTTTCGTCAAGTTTTTCGTATATACTCGGTATTGAATCATATATTATATAAAATACTACAAATATCAGAGCAATAGTAATAATAATTATCCTTCCCGTTATATAAAACGATTTTCGTAACCGTTAAAGAATTTAATGAAAAATAACATTGAAAATAAAGCCATGAGTAATATTGAAAAATAGGATATGGGTAGAGATAATAGTCGAATCCAATTTGAATGAGTAATGCGGGATCAGACGCCCAAAACTACAGGGATGTCGAGCATAACATTATTATCAATTTACACACAGCTGATGTTACTCATTGGGTTTAGTTCTAAAAAAAGAGAATAATAATACCCATTACTTTGACAGTTTTGGAATAGAAAAGCTACCAAAATTTTACAACAACATATTTAAGTAGGCTCGGATGAAAGAATACAAAAATTTGATTAGTCTTATTGTGGTGCATAATTTTTATATAGGATATATCTTATTGATCACGGATTTAAAATTACGGGTGTACTTAATATTCCAAATAATCAATGGAAAAGTATTGGGATATATGATCGATGCCTTTGCTTATGTTGAAGTAAATATATATATGGTGATAGTGATCAGGGAACCTGCTTCGCAGATAGTAATATCTATGGTAATGGTAATCCACGGAAGGGCGACTTTGTCGATCAGCGAAGTTGTTTCAAAGATGAGTCAAACTCCATCAAAGATCAGGGAACCTGCTTCGCAGATGGTAATGTCTATATTAATTGATAAAGAATAATCTTCAGAAAAGGATAAAGCAATAGTAATATTGATGATAATTAGGGAACCTGCTTGGAGAATCAATGCCAGAGCCCTTGGCAGATGACAATATGAATATTAAAAAAGATTTACAATATTGTTTAACTGACGAAGACATTTAACTGACGTTTGTTGATGCAATATTTCCAGAAAACTTTAGATGTATGTTATCAGAACCTAGTGAATCTGATAGGACATACTTATTTAAAAAAATCTAATTATAGGTAATATATACTTGGTTATATAAGTTATATATCATTAGTCCTACTCTTGATCAATATGAAGATATTGACAGTATTAATGATAAAGCAGATATTGAGTTATTAAAGTTACAAAAAGAGTTACCTTCACCTGATCAATTACCCAAAAAACTAAGGAGATTTTTGATAATTCGGGATGTGAAGGCTAAAAAACCAGTTTTTAATGAATCCTTTTGTAGGGAAAGACACAATAATTGTGACATGGTTTATCTCAATCAAAATCTATATTCATTAGCCAGGCAATATATAAAAGAAAATTATAGTATGTTTATGTTACTTGAATAGAGAGGCAATGTACTTCAATCAATACATATAAACTTTTTTAATGATTATGAAAAAAGTTTTAAAATGTTTTTGCTGAAATATGTTGTAAAATATGGAAAGAGCCCTATAATTAAATTTTTATTGATAAACCTAAAACAAAAAATTCCTAAGTGTTAACTAAGAACTAATTGGCATAGGAAACCCTTATAGCTTAGTCTAAGTCTAAATGAAAGAGCTAGTCCTCGACCTAGTCATAGACCTTACCCTAGATATAGTCATAAACTATGTTAGATGTAAAGTAAACCTTAATACATCGCCATTAAAGTCAATAGATCTACATTGCTTGTCTCTAATTTGAAACTCTCTATATTCTATTTCTTTCTTTTGTACCATTTTGATGCAGTGCATTAGTATGTATAGTATTTATCAAATAACCTGGTGGTTCTATTGGATTAAAATTATATAGTATGTCTGCTTGATTACCATTATCTTTAACACCAGATATAGCATTGCAGGCAATATTTTAAAAAAGTATAATCCAAATTAATAAAAAATTTTTAAGGTATTTAATTAACTGACTGATAAATTTTTTCTCTAAATGCTAGTGATGATGCTATTGAGTTTATACATTAAAACTAACTACACTCCGTTCTATTTCCATCTTTCATGTCTTTGTGTTTTTATTGGGTTCTATTATAGCAATATCATCAGTTTCTTCTTTTTTTATTTCTACTATTTCAGACAATCCGTATTCTCCAGGAACAATAGTTTTAGTTAAGGCTTCATATATCTTTTGTAGTTCATATACTATAAGGTTGTGTGTCAATTCTTTCATTCATATATTGAAATGGATAATGCCCTGGTTAGTGTATCAGCCAAAAAAAATGGCCAAAGTAATAGTCAAAACAATAATCAATGTAATAGTCAGAAACAAAAGCTAATATTACAGCCAAAACAGTAGCAAGAGTTTTAGCCAGAAAAATAGACATTATTATAGCTAATACAATAGATAATGCTATAACTAACACAATAACCAATGCTACAGCCTAAGCAATAGTCAATGTAATATTTTTTATTTAATTTTTGGTATCATTAAAATGAACTTCGAAAAATATAAGCAATATATTTAAAATAATGACATATGACATACACAATAGCAAAATAATAAATTTTAAACCAAATAATCTTGCAACATTTAATACTGTTGATAATGATATAAAAATTTTAATAATAGAAAACAGACTCTTTTAAAGTTACATAAATATTTCTAAGAGATAGATTTCCTGGTTGTAGATAATGCTGGTGCATTATTAACTAATGGTGATACTGTTGGATTAGTAAATTATGATGTAATGGCATTAATTGTTTCTACTAGACTAGAAATCACAAGTGGTAAAACAATTGAATATATAGATCATTGCCATATCAATTGATTAAAGTATAAAAACTAACTTGCACTGACAATTAATATGAAGGGGGTTTCGCTAGAGATGAACAAGACAGATAACCATTTAAAAAATGATCATTTTGATGCACAAGTTCATATATTAATGATGGTTAAAATTCTAGATCTATTTGGATTTATCAATGATTTAGAAAAGATTATATATGGTGCAGGCTTCAAATTAATACTAAAGGGAAATAGTAATAACAGAGCATAGTGTGGGGGGTGGTACATTAGCTAATGATTGTAAAAGTTAAATTAGATATGTAACTTGGTGTGTGCCTTGTATTGAAAGATGTGCTTAGTGTGCCTAGTGAAAACAGAATAAATGTACAGAGAGGATTAATTAAGAATAATAATATAGACTTTAGTTTCTATGAAAAAAAGACGATTTATAAGGATGCATCCGACGCTACTAAGTTCTTGTCTGATTCCGGCGTAGAAAGTAGTTTTGAAATACCTCAATTTTTTTTGTGACTTTTGAAAATAATAATGTTAATGAACAATATCATGATGCTAATATATTTAATGAAATGGATGCAACGAATTTTTTTGTGAGACAGGAAGTGTATCCTATCCTGATGGTAGAATGATCATTAATTTCTGGACTAATAATTATACTACAGCATAGAGAGATTGTAAAACTTGTTAGAAATTATTATGGATTAGTAGATAGCATTCAACAAGAAGTAAATCAAAGAACATATAAAAGTAGTTGTAAAATATATTTATTTGATACTTAATATCAAAGAGATCATATAGGAGCGCAAGCAATACAACTGAATTTTGAATAAATTCGAGCTGTTGCTGATATTTTATGTCATGCTTTAGTGCCAACTAGAAAGATTATTAGTGTTAAGAGTAATGCTAATAAGATGATTGATGTGGTATCGTGGTTATAGTTTTAGTTATGGCTAATATTATGACTAATGCTCTAATGATACTTATCACTATTATTTTTTATAGCTTTGATTATGACTATAGTTTTAGGCAATGCTATAATTAAAGTCAATGCTGTTTTAAAACATGGTCGATGACCCATAGTTGTGATTATAGTTATAGTTGATACTATAATTATAGTCTTTACTTATTACTTGTTATTTCCTAATTTCACAAATCATTTCGCATTAATGAAATCTATTTTATTATATTGGCATAAAACAGACCTTACACCTTTACCTTCAACCTTAGACTTAGACTTAGGTTCAGGTTTAGATTTTGTTGATTAATAAAAGGATTATATTTTACACATTCCATTTTTTTTGATAGATACAATACAAATAAGGGATAAATAGATATGTGAGTCATTTTCAAAATTTCAAAAATAATTCATAAAGTGTTGGTGGATCACATTTTAGTGGCACTCATAATACTTTATTTCGGCTAAAGGTACTAAGATGTTAAAACATTCTTGTGCTAAATATGAAACAAAAAAAATCTGTGATAGTATCTGATGCAACAATAGAAGCTGAGGATTAAAAGATTTGTTTACAATTGTATTAGAGCTATAGTAAACTTTGAAAAAAATTGATAATAATCCAGTAGGAGCTTTTTGAAATAGCAAAGTTTAAATAGGAACTGCAGTTGCAACTAAAAATCCGAAGGCATCTTTAGCAGCTAAACCTGAGTTAATCAAAATTGCAAGAACTGGAGAAGGCATAATAGTGCAAAAGGGAAGAGGTTTATACTTGGATTTAATGAAAAATTATTCTTAGTTTAGCTGTAACTATAATTTTAGCTAGTCTTAGCTTAAACAGTGAATCTGACTATAACTATAGTTTTAGTTTTATTCTAACTAAGTCTATAATCTTTACCTTTGAATAATAAATCTAATATTAGTATTACTAATTATATTATTATTATTATTACTAAAAATCACTAACCTCAGTTTTGAAAAAATTATCTTTATCTTCGTATTTTTTATGATCTTTTTATACATTAACTAACTCATAACTGACATCATTTTCTATCTCATTATTTTTTATTGACTTAATGTAAAACTTATTGATGTTGTCACTACATTCTTTAGATAGAATAAACAATTGAAAATGCTTTTTGATTTTATTTCCTATTTTAGTAACTTAATAAAATCTTTAATAATATAATTAATATTAATATAATAAACTTGCAATTAGCTAGGTTTTTATCCTTCATATATTGGTGATTGTCCCCAATCAAGCTCTAGCACTATTATCAGTCCAAACTTTAATGCTAGTCTCAGCCCACTTTTTTGGTATGGTAAAGGTGCAGTGGGTTTAGTTTCATCCAGTTTAATTAGCAAAATAGACTCCAGTTTTCTTCATTATTTCTTCAGGATTAAAGAAAAAAATCATTTCTAGTCTTACTTGTTCTTTTTCGCCCATTATATTACTTTCTAATAACATTGCTATCATGTATTGTTTTATTATTTTTCCGGTTAGTAAAGCAATTTCGTTATTTTCCCTTAAACCACGAGTAAACAATTCATTTAGCTCTATATTAGTAACTTTTTGATTGAGCTTATTATTTCCTAATTCTATTTTTGTTGATTACATTTTTTGAGATAGTATCACTGGTAACTTTATAACAAAAGTTAATTGTATTT
This sequence comes from Convolutriloba macropyga, assembly GCF_964194025.1. NCBI lineage: Eukaryota > Metazoa > Xenacoelomorpha > Acoela > Convolutidae > Convolutriloba > Convolutriloba macropyga. The sequence continues at coordinate 25,710,076 of NC_134478.1, read as the reverse complement.
GTATATTCATTTGTTGATTTAATAACCTCATTAATTAATCCAGCATTAACTTGGAATTTTTTTAATTGTAACGTTTTGATAGTGTCCTACTTTTTCTTAGTTTAGTTATGTTTTTATTTAAAATATCTATTCTATTAGAATACGATAATAAGTTGTTGTCGCAAAACTCTGTATTAACTATTCTTTTTCATCTGAGGGAGGCTGCATATTGTTGTTTTTATAAGTGTCTTTCATAACAATGTTTTCAATATCTTCTAAGAATAATTGGTGAGCCTTACTTTTTGATAGATCCTGTTTTGCTGGATTGAATCTGTTTCTTGTCATCCTTGTGTTTGTTTACTGTAAGAATTAAATTCAACTTGCTGATTTATGACTGGAGGTCTATGCTTAATGATTCTGAAACTTTATTATTGGATTCAAACTCAATGCCAGATTTTAAATTTTCCTATTCATAGTAGTTAACTTCTATTGTATCACCATTGATATCTTCTATTTTATATGTTGTTGGCTGTGCTTTTAGTACTTAGTTAACCTTAAACATTTCTCTATACCAATTAGATGTATATAAAATAAAGAAAATGTGTCGTATGTGAGCATTTCTAACGTAATCACCGTATTTGACTTTTGGTTTATAATTTCTAGAATTAATTATCTGCAAACGGACGTTTTCCGTAGTAAACTCAGCTGTTTCACTGATATATCCAGCTTTTTCAGGATTGATTGTCGCATCAACAGGTGTCATATTTATAGTACTTTGAAAGATAATTTTATATGATGCAACATCACCATTTAATAGATTTACCCAATTCCAGTCACCACTTATAGACATTGGTTTGTTATTTATATTCAATAACTCTCTAACAATTTTTTCTATATATGCAGCTTTTAAATCACTTTATGTAGAAGACCTCTCTGTATTATTTTCATTAATTAAGGATTTAAATATTTTATTGTAAAACTCAGTACCTCTATCAACGAATAACTTTTCTGGAGTTCTGTCTTCTTGTAAAAATTTTTAAAAAACATTAGTTATAGATATACCAGACTTAATATTGAAACATGTAGCCAAGACATATTTGGTAAATATAGCTTTGACCGTCAAAACAAATTTATGAATATTTTCATAATTACTTAAGGACGACTTATCAATCAAATCGGCTGACCAAATTTTCACTTTGTTTGGTGGAAAATTTTTTGCATTCTTAAATTTTGTTCTTTTGGACTGAATACTTCTTTAGCTAATAGTTGTTGTTTAGCATTAGCCCTGTATTCATCCATTGTTAGGGTTTTGTCTAACCACTTTGCAGGAACATTGTTCATCTGCGAAGGGGCTTCGCCCTTGGTTCCTCAAGCAGGTTAACTGATCAACGTAGTTGTGAGCATACTCATATACCATTAAAAAATCAAATTTATCTTGTTGCTCGTGACTAATAAGGTTTATAGATAATAGTTGCTTAGATATATTAAACAATTCATCATATAAACCATCATGTCCTGCTTTTGTTTCTAGAATAACTAATTCTCGACTTTCTACTAGATTGTTGGGGTCCAGGAAACCTCTAACAAAACTATATTACCTTCTCTTCTCAAATAAGCATTTCATTTTCTAATTCTTTTGCTTGTCTTATCATTTTTTCCTGTATATCTAATATCCAGCAAAAACATTCTTATTTTTCTTTCTTCATCCTCATCATCGATGTTCTCATATTTTATATCCGGATTAGTAAGAAAATTAATAAAAACATCTGAAAAGTCACATAAAAAGTTTCCAACTAGAAAATATCCTGCTGTAAGGTTACATCAACACCATTCAACACACATTTCATTTTAGTTAAATCCTTGAAATGTAAACGTATTTGAAATTCCGGTGAAACTGCTTCGCAGGTCCTCTCGCGGAGGTTGGTCTTTCAGTTCTTTTAGCGTTGAAGTGCTTTCATGCTCCGCCATCTTAGAAGCAGCTCCGCATGTCCCCGAAGTGGTCTCACTGCTAGTCTTAGTTTGTTTATCTAACTCTCGATTCTGCCAATTTAAGGCTCTTGACGTTTGTTTGGACAATGTTAAATTTTTTGATTATTAGTATTTATAGTTATAGTTAACGTATTTATTGTTATAGTTAAATAACTAATCTATTTCACCATAATACTCTTGTTAACTTAGTTTCTCATCTAATCTGTTTCTTCTTTTTTTCTTTATTTAATTTATTTAAGTCTAGTAATGTTTCTAATGTACCCAATTTTATATATGTCTAATTATAATATTATGCCTCTGAGCATGTTTTTTGAGTCGATCTCTAGTTTGTGCAAATCTATATCTATGACGATGAACAAATAAGCTGCATCTGAAACTTTCAGTCTAAAATCATGAAATGCTGATATACTCTACACTATTTCAATGATAGATATTGATAGATATTGATTTTGTTCAATGCAATGAATCTAGAAAATATGATGTCTATCTCTATATGATATAGATTTATTATATACAAGACAAATTAATGTTTTGTTTTTACAGTCATTGCAACTTCACCATGATTTACCTTTAAATTTATAACATTTAGTCTTCATTTTAGAATTGAAAAATTATAAAATAAGATTTCAAAACACATCCTATAAAAATGTTTTGCCCTGTTGAAGCTGAAATCGATTATGAAATTGGAAGCCGTGTTGTAGAATCAACAGTTAACTCCAGTGTTGAGGAAGAAGCTAAATATTCAACTATAGATAGGTTTAAAGATATATATATATATATATATATATATATATATATATATATATATATATATATATATATATATATATATACATATATAACGATTTCTCTAAATATTTCTAAAGGTTCACCTATATCTAAAGATGAAACTAAAGATTTAGATGACAAAGGAACTAAACAAAAGCTTGGTTTGAAATTTGTAAAAAAAATTTGTTAATAAAGAATTATCAAAGACATTTACAATCAATTGAACATAAGAATAATGATAAGCTAATTCGTAGAATTGAAATTATGGAAGATGCCATTGAATAAATATTAAAAATTCTTAATGATGTTGTTGATCGAAGAGTAGATTAATGGGGTACTGATTATTTAAAAGCATTTATATATTGTAATGGTTGTAATAAATATTTTAAAGAAGGGCGTGAAGTAAATGATCATATAAATGCATTCAACATAAAATTAATGCCAAATTAAAAAATGGAGGACTTTTAATGCATGCTGACAGTTAAGAGCTTATATTATGTAATTCATCTCTAGGTCAATATAGTGTTGAAAATCGAAATGACACAACGAAATCTAAATAAAAAGATACAACAAAATCAAAAAATAAAAATGCAACAAAATGTAAAGATCAGGATAGAACTAAATCTAAAGATCAAGATGAATCTACCTGTCACTCTAAGACATTTAATACAGACTATGATAATAGGTTTGTTCATTATAAATCTATTCAGCATCAAGAAATTTTTAGTGAAATGATTTTTTTTAATGAGGAATGGAAATTAAAAGTAAAACAATTAGGTTTAAAATATAATACGGACTTTAAACAAATGTCATTAACTAGTCAGGATTATAATGATCCTATAAACTCAATTGCATTACAAATTTTACCGAATATTGATCCTCGTTTTAAATTCAACACTTTTCTTGTAGTAATGTATACAAAACCTACAAGTGATAAAATATGGGAAGAACATGAATTCACAATCAGATTATGATTAGACAGTATAATTCTCCAAACAATCAAGATGAATTTAATAATGAATTAGAAACTAGAATGCAGGAAATGAAATTACATCAGTCTGGTTGCAGTGTTCAAAAGTTTAAACAAAGAGCCATGTAATAAAATAATTTATATCCTGCGGGTGGTTGTCATACTGAGCTCCCAATTAAAACTAATCAATTATTAAATTTAAAAAATGATGAATTAATTGAGGATAGAGTACTATTTAATGTATTTAGTTTAAACAGAATAATACTGGTAATTCTGTTTATCAATCAAATGATCCTAAAAGGTGTAATATATTGTATTGGGATAAGCATTTTTTCTTTTGTTCTATTATGACTTTCCTATTAAGAAAATCACATCATAAAGGATGTTATCTTGGTTTGAAATGTTGTGTATCATTTAGTACTAACTATGCATTATTTGGACATTTTAAACTTTGTACTGATAATGGTTGTCATCTTGGAAGAAGAACATCCCATAAAGATGACTATCAAAGTTCCATTATAAAAACAGAGTACCCTTGTTTTTGGTTTATGATTTTGAATGTATAATAGAAAATGGTTAACATACTCCTGTTGCTTGTGGGCTGTATATTGAATTTGATTTTCCTGATATTTTAGAAGATAAATATAAATCTTTTTGTGGAGAGGACACAGTAGCATAGTTTGCAGATAAAGTTGATTATTTTAATTAATTTTATAAAAATATTTAAAACAAACGTACCACATAAAAAAGAAACCGTTACTCCGTTGATTACTGATTGTTGTTTTCGTAAAAAGGAATTAGGTGAAGACTTTGTAGGAGATCACAATCACCTAAATGGGGTATTTGTAGGTTATGCCCACAATAATTGTAACCGCCAAGCTAAAAGAACACTGTTGTTCCATTATATGCTTACAATTAATCTGATTATAACAATCATTTACTTCTAACAAATTATCCAGCAAAGTCAGATTAAAAGTTTTAGATTAAACATTGAAATGGGTTTTGCTGAAACATTGTATATGTTTAGATTCTTCAATTTCTTTAGCTTAGATGCTATAAGTAAAACATTTAGTGATAAAGAGTGTTTCACATTGAACAAAAGTAAGTTAGAAAGACAAAAAAGGTATGATTCCATATGAATGGTTCAATAATATAGATAAAATTATTTATGAAAGATCAATTCCCAGGGTGGTATTTTATTCGAAATTGAAACAGAAAGAAATTACTTATGAGGAATATAATAAAGCATTAATTTGTTGGAATGAATCAGGTAGTGAAACAATAGGAGTAATATATCAACTTATCTTAAAACAGATGTAGTATTATCAGTAGACGTATTTGAAAAGTTTAGAGGAATGCTTTTAGAGTATTTGGAAATAGATCTTTATTATACATAATCTACTCCAGGTTTGACTTGGCTCTTCGGATTGAAATACACTGGTTTTGGACTGAAATTATATAAAGAAGAAACAGTTAATATTTAAGAGCCAATACAACAAGGTGTAAGAGGTGGGTTAGCATCAGTGTTAGGTCATTGTCTTGTTAAATTCAAAAAATAAATGAATAGACTCTGATTATGATGGTAAAGAGAATTATTTAAATTATATATATATATATATATATATATATATATATATATATATATATTTAATAATTCTATATATTCGTCTTCTAAGGTTCTGGTTTTACCTACTGGTGCAATTAATGTTTGTTATAATATTATTTATGAGGTATCAAATAATAATATAGGCTATATTTATACTATTGGTGTTAAGTATAATAAAGATTTAAATCAAAGGGAAAAGAAATATCCATTCTTTCAGGAAAAAGCAAGATCAGATATTGAACGGATTATCGAAGTTTACAGATTATCAAAATGAAAATAAAAAGAAAAGCGATTAATTAAGTGAAAAAATAATGCTAATTAGATAAAGAAGATTAAGGAATTGGCGGCAAGATGTTAGAGTGGTATTTACATCACGGATTAAAGATAGAGGATAAAACAATTAAAATAATTTATAATATGAAAAGAGTGAAGGGATAAGACCCTATATTGAGTTTAAAATTCAGAAGGGGAAAAAAGGTAAAGCAAAAAGAGATAAATATGGTGATGTTTTCTTTAAGTTACTGAATAATGCATTCCACGGAAAGACAATTGAAGATCACTATAATGTTGAGATAGTTAATGATATCGATAGATATATTAAATTAGTAGAAAGTATTAAATTCAAGTATGATGTTGAGTTTGATCATGACTTCGTTGCAGTGCATAAATCATAAGGACTTTTTAAGTTAGATAAATTTTAAAATTATATCAGAAAAAGCTTTGTTATTTATTTATAAAGCTATATATGATTACGTTGAGAAATAATCGCAATGTAGTTATTATTATAAAGAAACTGATAGTATATACTTAAACATCAATGTTCCTATTGATGGTATTATCAATGACAAGATAGACAAGATAAAAAGCATAATAAGTATAAGTGAGCTAGGCAGAATGAAAGATGAAATCTCTAATGAAACAATTTGAGAAGCATGTTTCCATAAAGCTAAAACATTTTTCTACACAACATTTTAAGGAGAGTGAGAAAAGAAGCTAAAAGCAATAACTAAAGCTACTATTAAAAATCAAATTAATATATTGTATTTAAAAAAATGCTATATATAATTGTGAAAATAAACATGTAACTAATTATACAATTGATAGTAAGAATGTACCGGTTGATGAGGCGATTGAAATTGCCTTTAAGGAATTGTACTCCAGTGAAGAAGTTCCTGTGAACAGCAATGAAGAACTTACTCAGGCTAGCCGTACCGAAAGTTCACTTTAAGTGTAATATTATGTGGTAAACAAAACTGGCCGGTTTACCCATGGGTGCTTCGTTGGCCATGTTGTTGGAAAAATTATGGATGAAAAATCCTTGCAAAAACCAAATGACGGAACGGAGATCAAAGTAGATTCAATAAGAAAATTGTATTGTATTATATCGCAGAAGGTAGGCAATAAAATTTTCAAATGATAGTAATGTGTTAACTTGATAATATGTCAAAGGCAAAAATGATACTATTTATAAAACAACTTTCAATGGGTCTGATTAATTTAAAAATTTCAAACATATTTATATTTGTGAACAAAATTTCCGCAAAATAATTGATAATTTAGGCGTTAATTATTATAATTGTCAATATGAAATGGCAGAAGAGCTTCGTTATGGCATAATTAATCTAATAAAAAAGATAGTTCTTCTATTATTATTGATAAAGATAGAAATATAATATATGATTCAAAGATTGGTTCACTAGATGGAGAATCTTTTGGTTTGAAAGATGGTTTATCGGATAATGATAATGAAATAGTAATACGATATCTAAATATACTGACAATATATACATAAAGTAATTCGAGTATACCTTAATTTGAGTTAATTGCGATTTGTAGACATCGCCTGGTGTAATGTATCAACTTATCTTAAAACAGATGTGTTATTATCAGTAGACGTATTTGAAAAATTTAGAGCTATGCTTTTAGAGTTCTTTGAAATAGACTTTATTATACATAAGCTACGCCAGGTTTAACTTGGCTCTGCTGATTGAAATACGCTGGTGTTGGACTGAAATTATATAAAGAAGAAACAATTAATATTTAAGAGCCAATACAACAAGGTGTAAGAGGTGGGTTAGCTTCAGTGTTAGGTCATTGTCATGATAAATGCAAAAAACAAACGAATAGATTGTGATTATGATGTTAAAGAAAATTATTTAAAGTATATATATATATATATATATATATATATATATATATATATATATATATATATATATATATATATATATATAATAATTCATTATATTCATCTGTTAAGGTTCAGGTTTTACCTACTGGTGCAATTGATGTTTGTTATAATATTATATATGAGGTATCAAATAATAATATAGGCTATATTTATACTATTGGTGTTAAGTATTATAAAGATTTAAATCAAAAGGAAAAGAAATATCCGTTCTTTCCGGAAAAGGCAAGATCAGATATTGAACGGATTATCGAAGTTTACGGATTATCAAAATGAAAATAAAAAGAAAAGCGATAATTAATTGAAAAGTTAATGCTAGTTAGATAAAGAAGATTATGGAATTGATGGCAAGATGTTAGATTGGTATTTAGATCACGGATTAAAGATAGAGGATAAAACAATTAAACTAATTCACAATATGAAAAAATGAAGGGTCAAGACCCTATATTGAGTTTGAAATTCAGAAGGGATAACAAGGTAAAGCAAAAGGAGAAAAATATGGTGATGTTTTCATTAAGTTACTGAATAAGGCATTCCACGGAAAAACAATTGAAGATCACTATAATAGGCAAGATGTTGATATAGTTAATGATATCGATAGATATATAAAATTAGTAGAAAATATTATACTCAAAAAAGATATTGAGTTTGATCATGACTTCGTTGCAGTGCATAAAACATAACGAATTTTTAAGTTAGATAAATATAAATTATATCAGAAAAAGCTATGTTATTTATTTTTAAAGCTATATATGATTACGTTGAGAAAGAATCGGAATGTAGTTTTTATTATAAGGAAACTGATAGTATATACATAAACATCAATGTTCCTATTTATGGTAGTATTAATGACAAGGTAGATAAGATGAAAAGCTTAATAAGTAAAAGTGAGTTAGGCAGAATGAAAGATGAAATATCTAATGAAACAATTTGAGAAGCATGTTTCCCTAAAGCTAAAACATTTTTTTACACAACATGTTAAGGAGAGTGAGAAAAGAAGCTAAAAGCAATAACTAAAGTTACTATTAAAAATCAAATAAATATATAATATTTTAAAAAATGCTATATATAATTGTAAAAATAAACATGTAACAGTAAGAAACCTCAAGTAGAAAAAATCAACAAAATAAAAATGACATATGTTCATTCGATCATAAGGACATAAAAGATTCTCATGGTTCATTTAGGTTTAAAGGTAGTTAAGTTAACAGATAATACTATTATATAAATATAAAAAAAAAATTTTAAAAAAAATTAACAAAATTAAAGTTAATACTAAAAACACGAAAAAGCAAAAAATTTCAAATATTCAATATTTTTAGTTTTCTGAAAAGCTCCATCATGAGGACCTAGTAATGTACACAAGGCCAGGCTTTATGGACTTGCTAATGTACATAAAAACGGTACGCCACTTCCGCCCGTTCTTTCAGTACCCGGTAGCAGTTACGACAAACCGAACAAATTTCTGTCTCCCTTTTCCAGAATATACCAAGTGCAAGTATGGAGGTTAACTCGAAAGATTCGAGAGCTGCTTTAGAGGCTACCAAATTGGATGAAAATGAGCTAGTACTAACTCTCGATTATGAAAGGTTGCACACCAATGTACCGGTTGATGAGGCGATTGAAATTGCCTTTAAGGAATTGTACTCCAGTGAAGAAGTTCCTGTGAACAGCAATGAAGAACTTACTCAGGCTAGCCGTACCGAAAGTTCACTTTAAGTGTAATATTATGTGGTAAACAAAACTGGTCGGTTTAGCCATGGCTACTTCGTTGGCCGTATTGTTGGAAAAATTATGGATGAAAAATCCTCGCAAAAACCAAATGACGGAACGGAGATCAAACTAGATTCAATAAGAAAATTCCATTGTATTATATCGCAGAAGGTAGGCAATACAATTTTAAAAAGATAGTAATGTGTTAAATCGATAATATGTCAAGGGCAAAAACTGATACTATTGATAAAACAACTTTCAATGGGTCCGATTTATTTAAAAATTTCAAACATATTTATATTTGTGAACAAAATTTCCGCAAAATAATTGATAATTTAGGCGTTATATATTATAATTGTCAATATGAAATGGCAGAAGAACTTCGTTATGGCATAATTATTTTAATAAATAAGATAGCTCTTTTATTATTATTGATAAAGATTCATAAATGATTCAAAGATTGGTTCACTAGATGGAGAATATTTTGGTTTGAAAGATGGTTTATCGGAAAATAATAATGAAATAGTAATACGATATCTAAAAATACTGATAATATATACATAAAGTAATTCGAAAATACCTTAATTTGAGTTAATTGCGATTTGTAGACATCGCATGTTTATGTACAAGTTTGTTTAGAAAATATGTTTAAGAAACGGCTAAAATTTGTCCAAAAGATCTCGGCAGTTTTTTTGTAAATGTTTTTGTAGTTCTCAGATATCCTTTGTCTCGTTTTTGTCATAGTAATTTTATCTGAATTTACTTTGATTGAAGGTGGATATCGAATTTCTCTTGTAGAAAAACCAGTAAAAGGAAGACGTCATGAAGTTTACAATTTGCTGAAAGAGGAGAGTTTTTTATATCTGGTTTAATATTTATTGCTCGTATCATTCAAATAAAAATTTGCAGCTCTGCACTGTTTTTTTCAAGATCCTTCATTTCAGTTTCGTTTGAAGAACCGACTTTAAAGGCAGAGCTATTACTGGTTCAACTTTGACCGCAAATGCATATAACTTTGATTTTACATTAGAGTTGGCAGAAGTTTTCTGTTTCAAGAAATGATACGTTTTCGAGGCTTTTGTGCTTATATCTTCACTATTAGATCTTCAGGTGAAATTCGTTCATATTACCACACCTAAATTTTTCTTTTCTTTTTTGACTCGAGTTGTTTGCCGTTTGGCATTACTGTTGTTTCCATAAGGATAGGTAAAAAGTAACGTTTCGTTTCTTTTAAGTTCGTCTTGTTCTCTCTGCAACAATTTTCTATTCTATCAATATCGGCTTGGAGGTTTGCTGGATCCGTTGTGAAATGTTGTTAATTGTCAGCGTATACAAATTCTACTTGTTGCAGTAGATCTTAAGTATAGATAACTAAGTTGTTTCCGGCTGGCTTCATTATTTTTCACTTATTGGTTTTCGTTTGTGAAGTAACTTGAGATTCTTAAAGAAAGTGTTCAGCACCGCCAAAAACCTATATTTTATTTATGAATGACCTATGAGAGGCGGTGTCAAATGCTTTATTAAGGTCTAAGTATAACTTGTACAATTCCATCTCGTTGTCTGTATTGTAAATATAGAGCTCGTTAAGAAAGCCTAGCATTTGAGTAATGACAGATAGCTTTCGTCTGACTCCACTTCAAACAAAAGAGATCTAATTTTCGTTTCATAATTTTTTACCGTAATTATTAACTTAATGGCTCCAAACGGCCGACTAGCATTCATAGTTAATGCAGTGCTATAGTGCATGAGGGAAAACTAAACAACTCCAAGAAGGTAGAGTTTGAAGTTACGGTTGGGGCACACCTCCACTTGTTTACCTTGTATCTGCATAGTGTGATATCAAATGCATTGGCCTGTCAACTAAAAACGATTACCATCCAAATTTCATTTGCAAATACTGCAGTAAACATGCAAAAATTGACCCTCAAGAAACAACTAAACATGGTCCGACACTTTCAATTGAGGCACCCGTGGAACCATACGGCTTTTGATAAATGCTTTAAGACAATCAATTAGAAATAAACAGAACGGAATTTTTAAATTGAAATAGTTAGATGGAAACCAATCCATTTTACCATTAGCCCAAATAAAGTAGGCTTCAAAATTTCAGATGTTATGTTCTCACTATGAGGCTTGAAGATTGGCCTCATACTAAAGGCGCTATGATTTGCCCAACAATAATGCCGCATTTACTTTTCGCAGGACCCAAATTGAAAATGATGCTTCAATTACAAAAACCTTGCCTAGAAGCATCTATCTGTGACTGAGGTGCAAAATCGACGACCTCTTTGTTGAGGCCAAGGCATTTTAGGAGACTTTAAGCAAAATAAAAAGATGGCAAGAAGTAGATGAGTTTAAAGCCCTTGTCCTGTAAAGTATCAAAAGTTTTACGGTGTCTTTCAGACAATGCAATGGGCGGTGTGCTATCGACATTTGATAAAGTTATTATCAAAGGAAACAATTGCATGGTACTCAATTTTCTACAAGAAAAGCACCCATGTAGTCGGAAATCAAAAACAATCTTAAATACGTAGTAACTGATCTGAAAAATTATGACGCGTTCCTTCCTTCTTTTTGGAAAAACCAATGGCTCTGAAATAAAACGCACAAAATTGAAAACAAATGGCCGCCATGGTCCTTCTGGTGTTGATGCAGACAATTGGAGACGACTTTAGACATCATACAAATCCTCCTCAATCGTTCTCTGAAATACAGTGTTCAAACTTGCAATCAGAACTGCATCCAACGAACTACATTTCTTGAATTCTTATAACGTTTGTCGTCTGACTGCACTGAAAAAATGCCGTGGGTTTTGACCAATTGGAATAGGTCTTAAGACGAATTATAGGCAGGATTACAGCTTATTGCGTTAAACGAGATTTTCAATTAAGGGGAAACATACAAATGTGCCTTGGACAAAATAGTGGCATCAAACATGCTATCCATGCACCCCGGCAACGCTTTCCTGAAGATCATACTGAAGGAATTCTTATGATTCATGCCAGGAGCCCGTTTAATTGGTTGAATAGAGATCTGGCTCTAAAAATTATCCGAAGGGTTTGTCCATCAATTTAAGCAGGAATCAAAAACTCTTATAAGACCCCATCACTAATTTTCATTGATTAAATAGTAATCAAGTCTCAGGAAGGAACAACACAAGGTGAGGCAATTGCCAAGGCAATGTACGAAGTGGCTACACTTCCCCTCATTGTCATGCTTGAAGATCAAAACTTGACTCCTAAATGGTATGCAGATGACGATAAGTAAACGATTATTATCAGTAGACGTTTTTAAAAAATGAGAGCTATGCTTTTAGAGTATTTTGAAGTAGATCTTTATTATACATAATCTACAACAGGTTTACCTTGGCTCTGCGGAGTGAAATACATTGGTTTTGGACTGAAATTATATAAAGAAGAAACAGTTAAATATTTAAGAGCCAATACAAAAAGGTGTAAGAGGTCGTTTAGCTTCAGTGTTCGGTCATTGTCATGTTAAATGTTAAAAAAAACGAACGAATAGATTCTGATTATGATAGTACAGAATTATTTTATATATATATATATATATATATATATATATATATATATATATATATATATATATATATAATATATATATACATTATATATATATATATATATATATATATATATATATATATATATCAATTCATTATTTTCATCTGCTAAGGTTCAGGCTTTACCTACTGGTGCAATTAATGTTTGTTATAATATTATTTATGAGGTATCAAGTAATAATATAGGCTATATTTTTACTATTGGTGTTAAGCATAATAAAGATTTAAATCAAAAGTTAAAGAAATATCCATTCTTTATGGAAAAGGCAAGATCAGATATTGAACGGATTATCGAAGTTTACGGATTATCAAATTGAAAATAAAAAGAAAAGCGATAAACTAAGTGAAAAGTTAATGCTAGTTAGATGAAGAAGATAAAGAAATTGATGGCAAGATGTTAGATTGGTATTTAGATTGGATTAATGATAGAAGATAAAACAATTAAATTAATTTACAATATGAAAAGAGTGAAATGTTAAGACCCTATATTGAGTTTAAAAATCAGAATGGGAAAGTAGAAAATTTTAGATTCAAGTATGATGTTGAGTTTGATCGACTTGAGTGACTAGAGTGAGAAAATAGGCTAAAAGCAATAACTAAAGCTACTATTAAAAATCAAATAAATAGATAAGATTTTAAAAAATGCTATATATAATTGTAAAAATAAATATATAACTAATTAAACTATTGATAGTAAGAAACATAAAGTAGAAACAAAACAACAAAATAAATTTGACGTATGTCCATTCGAACATCAGGACATAAAAGATTTTGATGTCTCATTTAGGTTTAATGGTAGTTAAGTTAACAGATAATACTATTATATAAATAAAAAAAAACGATTTTTAAAAAAATTAACAAAAATTAAAGTTAGTATCCAAAACACGAATAAGCAAAAAATTTCAAAAATTCAATATTTTTAGATTTTTGAAAATATCCATCGCGGGGACCTAGTAATGTACACAAGGCCAGGCTTTAAAGACTTGCTAAAGTACATAAAAAAGGTACGCCACTTCCGCCCGTTTTTTCAGTACCCGGTAGCAGTTACGACAAACCGAACAAATTTCTGTCTCCTTGTTTCAAGAATTTACCAAGTGCAATTATGGAGGTTAACTCGAAGGATTCGAGAGCCGCTTTAGAGGCTACCAAATTGGATGAAGATGAGCTATTAGTAACTCTCGATTATGAAAGGTTGCATCTTCAATGTACCGGTTCATGAGGCGATTGAAATTGCCTTTAGGGAATTGTACTCCAGTGAAGAGGTGCCTGTGATTCCGAGAACAGCAATGAAGAACTTACTCAGGCTAGCCGTACCGAATGTTCATTTTAAGTGTAATAAAATGTGGTAAACAAAACTGGACGGTTTAGCCATGGCTGCTTCGTATTCTTGGGAAATTCATGGATGAAAAATCTTTGCAAAAACCAAATGAAAGACGGAGATCAAACTAGATATAATAAAAAATTATACTGTATTATATCGCAGAAAGAAGGCAATACAATTTTCAATTGATAGTAATGTGTCATAGACCTGCACAAATAGATAATATGTCAAAGGCAAAAACTGATACTATTTATAAAACAATTCTCAATGGGTCTGATTCATATAAAAATTTCAAACGTATTTATAATTGAGAACAAAATTTCAGCAAAATAATTGATAATTTAGGCGCTAATTATAAGAATTGTCAATAAGAAATGGCAGAAGAGCTTCGTTATGGCATAATTAAATTAATAAAAAAGATAACTCCTTTTTTATTATTGATAAAGATAGAAATATAATATATGATTCAAAGATTGGTTCACTAGATGGAGAATCTTTTGGTTTAAAAGATGGTTTATCGGATAATGATAAGGAAATAGTAACACGATATCTAAAAATACTGATAATATATACATAAAGTAATTCGAGTATACCTTAATTTGAGTTAATTGCGATTTGTAGACATCGCATGTTTATGTACAAGTTTGTTTAGAAACTATGTTTAAGAAACGGCTAAACTTTGTCCAAAAGATCTCGTCAGTTTTTTTGTAAATGTTTTTGTAGTTCTATCAAATCCTCTGTCTCGTTTTTGTCATTAAAATTTTATCTGAATTTACTTTGATTGGAGATAGATATCGAATTTCTCTTGGAGAAAAAACAGTAAAAGAAGGACGTCATGAAGTTTACAATGTGCAGAAAGAGGTGAGATCTTGAGTTTTTTATATCTGGTTTTATAATTATTGCTCGTATCATTCAAAATAGAATTTGCAGCTTTGCACTGTTTTTTTCAAGATCCTTCATTTCAGTTTCGTTTGAAGAACAGACTTTAAAGGCAGAGCTGTTACTGGAACAATCTCGACCGCAAATGCATTTAATTTTGATTTTACATTAGAGTTGGTAGAAGTTTTTGTTTCAGGAAATGGTACGTTTTCCAGGCCTTTGTGCACATATCTTCACTATTAGACTTCCAGGTGAGATTTGCTCATATTACCACACCTAAATCTTTCTGTTCATTTTTGACTCGAGTTGTTTGCCGTTTAGCATTACTGTTGTTTACCAAAATGATAGGTAAAAGTAACGTTTCGTTTCCTTTAAATTCGTCTTGTTCTCTTTGCAACAATTTTCTATTCTATCAATATCGGCTTGGAGTTTTGCTGGATCTGTTGTCGCATGTCTTTAATTGTCAGCGTATACAAATTCTACTTGTTGCAGTAGATCATAGGTATAGATAACTAAGTTTTTTCCGACTGGCTTCATTATTTTTGACTTATTGCTTTTTGTTTGTGAAGTAATTTGAGATTTTTAAAGAAAGTGTTCGGCAACGCCAAAAACCTATATTTTATTTATGGCTGACCTATGAGAGGCGTTGTCAAATGCTTTATTAAGGTCTAAGTACAACTTGTACAGTTCCACCTCGTTGCCTTTATGGTAAGTATAGAGCTTGTTAAGAAAGCCTAGCGTTTGAGTAATGACAGGTCGCTTTTGTCTGACTCCACTTCAGACGAAAGAGATCCGATTTTTGTTTCTATCTACTTTATTGAAAAACTGTAATTATTAACCTAATGTCTCCAAACGGCCGACTAACATTGATAGTTCATGCAGTGCTATAGTACAGGAGGGAAAACTAAATACCTCCAAGAAGGTTGAGATTGAAGTTACGGTTGGGGCACACCTCCACTTGTTTACCTTGTATCTGCATAGTGTGATATCAAATGCATCGGCTTGTCAACTAAAAACGATCACCATCCAAACTTCATTCGCAGATACTGCAGTAAACATTCAAAAATTGACCCTCAAGAAACAACTAAGCATGGCCCGACACTTTCAATCGAGGCACCCGTGGAACCACACGACTTTTGATAAATGCTTTAAGACAATCAATTAGAAACAAACAGAACGGAATTTTTAAATTGAAATAGTTAGATGGAAACCAATCCATTTTACCATTAGCCCAAATAAAGTAGGCTTCAAAATTTCAGATGTTATGAACTTCATTCTCACTAAGACGCTTGAAGATTGGCCTCATACTAAATGCGCTATGATTTGCCCAGAACTGCTTCCAACGAACTACATTTCTTGAATTCTTATAACGCTTGTCGTCTGACTGCACTAAAAAATGCCGTGGGTTTTGACCAATTGGAATAGGTGAGGTCTTAAGACGAATTCTAGGCAGGAGTACAACTTATTGCGTTAAAAGAGATTTTCAATTAAGGGGAAACATACAAATGTGCCTTGGACAAAATAGTGGCATCAAACATGCTATCCATGCACCCCGGCAACGCTTTCCTGAAGATCATACTGAAGGAATTCTTATGATTCATGCCAGGAGCCCGTTTAATTGGTTGAATAGAGATCTGGCTCTAAAAATTATCCGAAGGGTTTGTCCATCAATTTAAGCAGGAATCAAAAACTCTTATAAGACCCCATCAGAAATTTTCATTGATTAAATAGTAATCAAGTCTCAGGAAGGAACAACACAAGGTGAGGCAATTGCCATGGCAATGTACGAAGTGGCTACACTTCCCCTCATTGTCATGCTTGAAGATCAAAACTTGACTCCTAAATGGTATGCAGATGACGATAAGTAAACGATTATTATCAGTAGACGTTTTTATAAAAATGAGAGCTTTGCTTTTAGAGTATTTTGAAGTAGATCTTTATTATACATAATCTACAACAGGTTTACCTTGGCTCTGCGGATTGAAATACATTGGTTTTGGACTGAAATCATATAAAGAAGAAACAGTTAATATTTAAGAGCCAATACAACAAGGTGTAAGAGGTCGTTTAGCTTCAGTGTTCGGTCATTGTCATGTTAAATGTTAAAAAAAACGAACGAACAGATTCTGATTATGATAGTACAGAATTATTATATATATATATATATATATATATATACATATATATATATATATATATATATATATATATACATATATATATATATATATATATATATCAATTCATTATTTTCATCTGCTAAGGTTCAGGCTTTACCTACTGGTGCAATTAATGTTTGTTATAATATTATTTATGAGGTATCAAATAATAATATAGGCTATATTTTTACTATTGGTGTTAAGCATAACAAAGATTTAAATCAAAAGGAAAAAAATATCCATTCTTTCCGGAAAAGGCAAGATCAGATATTGAACGGATTATCGAAATTTACGTATTATCAAAATGAAAATAAAAGGAAAAGCCATAAACTAAGTGAAAAGTTAATGCTAGTTAGATGAAGAAGATAAAGGAATTGATGGCAAGATGTTAGATTGGTATTTAGATCGGATTAATGATAGAAGATAAAATAATTAAAATATTTTACAATATGAAAAGAGTGAAATGTTAAGACCCTATATTGAGTTTAAAAATCGGAAGGGGAAAGAAGCTAAAGCAAAAGGAGATAATTATTGTGATGTTTTCTTTAAGTTACTGAATAATGCATTCCACGGAAAGACAATTGAAGATCACTATAATGTTGAGATAGTTAATGATATCGATAGATATAATAAATTAGTAGAAAATATTAGATTCAAGTATGATGTTGAGTTTGATCTTGACTTGAGTGACTTGAGTGAGAAAAAAAGCTAAAAGCAATAACTAAAGCTACTATTAAAAATCAGATAAATAGATAAGATTTTAAAAAATGCTATATATAATTGTAAAAAAAAATATATAACTAATTAAACTATTGATAGCAAGAAAAATAAGGTAGAAACAAAACAACAAAATAAAATTGACATTTGTCCATTCGATCATAAGGACATAAAAGATTCTGATGTCTCATTTAGGTTTAATGGTAGTTAAGTCAACAGATAATACTATTATATAAATGAAAAAAAACGATTTTTAAAAAAATTAACAAAAATTAAAGTTAGTATTCAAAACACGAATAAGCAAAAAATTTCAAAAATTCAATATTTTTAGTTTTCTGAAAATATCCATCACGGGGACCTAGTAATGTACACAAGGCCAGGCTTTAAGTACTTGCTAAAGTACATAAAAACGGTAGGCCACTTCCGCCCGTTCTTTCAGTACCCGGTAGCAGTTACGACAAACCGAACAAATTTCTGTCTCCTTGTTTCCAGAATTTACCAAGTGCAAGTATGGAGATTAACTCGAAAAATTCGAGAGCCGCTTTAGAGGCTACCAAATTGGATGAAGATGAGCTAGTAGTAACTCTCGTTTATGAAAGGTTGCACACCAATGTTCCGGTTGATGAGGCGATTGAAATTGCCTTTAAAGAATTGTACTCTAGTGAAGAGGTTCCTGTGATTCCGAGAACAGCAATGAAGAACTTACTCAGGCTAGCCGTACCGAATGTTCATTTTAAGTGTAATTTCAGCAAAATAATTGATAATTTAGGCGCTAATTATAATAATTGTCAATAAGAAATGGCAGAAGAGCTTCGTTATGGCATAATTAATTTAATAAAAAAGATAGCTCTTTTTTTATTATTGATAAAGATAGAAATATAATATATGATTCAAAGATTGGTTCACTAGATGGAGAATCTTTTGGTTTAAAAGATGGTTTATCGGATAATGATAAGGAAATAGTAACACGATATCTAAAAATACTGATAATATATACATAAAGTAATTCGAGTATACCTTAATTTGAGTTAATTGCGATTTGTAGACATCGCATGTTTATGTACAAGTTTGTTTAGAAACTATGTTTAAGAAACGGCTAAACTTTGTCCAAAAGATCTCGTCAGTTTTTTTGTAAATGTTTTTGTAGTTCTATGAAATCCTCTGTCTCGTTTTTGTCATTGTAATTTTATCTGAATTTACTTTGATTGGAGATAGATATCGAATTTCTCTCGGAGAAAAAACAGTAAAAGAAGGACGTCATGAAGTTTACAATGTGCAGAAAGAGGTGAGATCTTGAGTTTTTTATATCTGGTTTTATAATTATTGCTCGTATCATTCAAAATAGAATTTGCAGCTTTGTACTGTTTTTTTCAAGATCCTTCATTTCAGTTTCGTTAGAAGAACAGACTTTAAAGGCAGAGCTGTTACTGGTACAATCTCGACCGCAAATGCATTTAATTTTGATTTTACATTAGAGTTGGTAGAAGTTTTTGTTTCAGGAAATGGTACGTTTTCCAGGCCTTTGTGCACATATCTTCACTATTAGACTTCCAGGTGAGATTTGCTCATATTACCACACCTAAATCTTTCTGTTCATTTTTGAAACGAGTTGTTTGCCGTTTAGCATTACTGTTGTTTACCATAATGATAGGTAAAAGTAACGTTTCGTTTCCTTTAAATTCGTCTTGTTCTCTTTGCAACAATTTTCTATTCTATCAATATCGGCTTGGAGTTTTGCTGGATCTGTTGTCGCATGTCTTTAATTGTCAGCGTATACAAATTCTACTTGTTGCAGTAGATCATAGGTATAGATAACTAAGTTGTTTCCGACTGGCTTCATTATTTTTGACTTATCGCTTTTCGTTTGTGAAGTAATTTGAGATTTTTAAAGAAAGTGTTCGGCAACGCCAAAAACCTATATTTTATTTATGGATGACCTATGAGAGGCGGTGTCAAATGCTTAATTAAGGTCTAAGTACAACTTGTACAGTTCCACCTCGTTGCCTTTATTGTAAGTATAGAGCTCGTTAAGAAAGCCTAGAATTTGAGTAATGACAGGTCGCTTTCGTCTGACTCCACTTCAGACGAAAGAGATCCGTTTTTTTGTTTCTATCTATTCTATTGAAAAAATGTAATTATTAACTTAATGTCTCCAAACGGCCGACTAACATTGATAGTTCATGCAGTGCTATAGTACAGGAGGGAAAACTAAATACCTCCAAGGAGGTTGAGTTTGAAGTTACAATTGCGGCACACCTCCACTTGTTTACCTTGTATCTGCATAGTGTGATATCAAAAGCATCGGCCTGTCAACTAAAAACGATCACCATCCAAATTTCAATTGCAAATACTGCAGTGAACATGCAAAAATTGACCCTCAAGAAGACATTACACATGGCCCAACGCCCTCAATTGAGGCTCCCGTGGAACCATGCGAATTTTGATAATTTTTTTAAGACGAACAATTAGAAACAAAAAAGAACGGATTTTTAAAATTGAAGTAGTTAAGTGGAAACCAATGCCCTTTACCATTAGCTAAATTAAAGTAGGCTTCAAAATTTCAGATGTTATGAACTTCATTCTCACAAAGACGCTTGAAGATTGGCCTCATACTAAATGCGCTATGATTTGCCCAACAATAGAGCCGCAATTACTTTTCGCGGGACCCAAACTGAAAATGATTCTTCAATTACAAAAACCTTGCCTAGAAGCATCTACCTGTAACTGAGGTGTAAATTCGACAACCTGTTTGTTGCAGCCAAGGCATTTTAGGAAGGTGTTTAAGCAAATTAAAAATAAGACAAGAAGTAGATGAGTTTAAAGCCCTTGTCTTGTAAAGTATCAAAAACTTTACGGTGCCTTTCAGACAATGCAATGGGCAGTGTGCTGTCAACATTTGATAAAGTTATTATCAAAGGAAACAATTGCATGGTACTCAATTTTCTACAAGAAAAGCACCCATGTAGTCGGAAATCAAAAACAATCTTAAATACGTAGTAACTGATCTGAAAAATTATGACGCGTTCCTTCCTTCTTTTTGGAAAAACCAATGGCTCTGAAATAAAACGCACAAAATTGAAAACAAATGGCCGCCATGGTCCTTCTGGTGTTGATGCAGACAATTGGAGACGACTTTAGACATCATACAAATCCTCCTCAATCGTTCTCTGAAATACAGTGTTCAAACTTGCAATCAGAATTGCATCCAACGAACTACATTTCTTGAATTCTTATAACGCTTGTCGTCTGACTGCACTAAAAAAACGCGGTGGGTTTTGACCAATTGGAATAGGTGAGGTCTTAAGACGAATTATAGGCAGGAGTACAGTTTATCGCGTTAAACGAGATTTTCAATTAAGGGGGAAACATACAGATGTGCCTTGGACAAAATAGTGGCATCAAACATGCTATCCATGCACCCCGGCAAAGCTTTCCTGAACATCATACTGAACGAATTCTTATGATTGGTGCCAGAAGCCCGTTTAATTGGTTGAATAGAGATCTGGCTCTAAAAATTATCCAAAAGGTTTGTCCATCAATTTCTGCAGGAATCAAAAACTCTTTCAATACCCCATCAGAAATTTTTATTGATTAAAGAGTAATCAAGTCTCAGGAAAGAACAACACAAGGTGATACAATAGCCATGGCAATGTACGAAGTGGCTACCTGGTAATGTGGCAGGTAGACTTGATTCACAATAAATATTGCTAGATAAACTCTATGAACATGGTGGTGCGCTTGTTTATAGTGTGATCAAATGTCATTTCATTACAAAACCTGAGTTTTTTCAGAAGTCGAACAATGTTTTTGCGGGATTAGATGTTGCTGTTATTGAAGGTCATCGAGTTCTGGGTTCAGTTTTTGGTTCTGATAAACGCTGCAACAGTTTTCTGAATGAAAATTCACTGAACTACTATAAAATAGTTGATAAGCTTGCCAGACATAGTAATGTGTCCTCTCAGCTTGTGTACAAATCATTCACAAACGGACTGCAACAAAAGTTGACTTTTTGATACTACTCAAAACTCGGACAGTGTGCTGAGGGAAGCCGAAAAAA
Source organism: Convolutriloba macropyga (assembly GCF_964194025.1). Taxonomy (NCBI): domain Eukaryota; kingdom Metazoa; phylum Xenacoelomorpha; order Acoela; family Convolutidae; genus Convolutriloba; species Convolutriloba macropyga. Next base: position 25,688,150 of record NC_134478.1, on the reverse strand, counting down.
TAATTGATAAAAGTCTGATACCTTTACTGTTGAACATCCTTCTTACAATGGCAAATACTGGAAAGTTTTTTCTCGTCTGGTTAAAGACGGTGGCGTAAGCAATTTTCCTCCAGAGGACAGGGCAAACAAATATTAAAGATTTATACGGATTAGTGAGCCGTTACAGAATCATAACGCTAGAGACGCAGAGTTTCATTAAAAAAATCCTTCAGAAAATTGAAAAAGAAAAAGAAGACCGAACTCAAGCGAAAACGTTGGCAAATAAAAATCTAGTCAATGAAAAAGAAGCAAATTCTCTAGATTTGGCTATGAAAATGGAGCATCATGCTGGTGTGAATGTCACACATATATAAAAAAGATATACTAAAAATCTTGGGTTTCAAGGTTAAGGATTTAGTTTAAAACTTGCTATTTTACCTGATTTATGGCTGACACAAAGTTACAAGGTTGATAGGTGTCAGAAAAGAAAAAGACGTTTGATTAGACAAAGCTCGGGCTTCGACCCCAATCAACGAAACTGACATATGTTTGTTTACTTGGTTAGTTTATCACGATGATAGAACTGACATTGCGTTGCGACCCAAGCCAGGATTAAATCATTCATTGAACACCAAACCTACCATCAGATCTAACCAATCCATTAAATCTTAATTTATGTAAACCAAATTTTCTTCAGATTGATCTACTTAATAATTTAACTTCTAATTTTTCATTTTAAACAAGACGTAGGGTATTGATTACGGGCGGCTATTATAGTGGTGACAGAGATTAAAAGTATAGAGAAAACCACCAATAATACAAAACCAATAATATTGAGCGTTGTGCTGATTTCTAATAGTAAATTGTTTTTTTTTGTTTGTAAAATCAACTTTTGGCTCGAGTCTGACGTCTTAACATCACGACTCGAAAGAGGAATTTCGAACTGGTGTCGGGATTCGACAAGGAACACTACCATCTTCGAACTGTCATGCAAGAACTCCCTAAAATTTAGAATAGTGTAAATCGGGTCGTATAAGTTTTTCGGTATTAAAAAGCGTTCAAAATCAATTGTGTTTGAAATCGACATAATTCAACTTAAAACATATCATTGAACATCAAGTTTTTTTTGAATTTTTTTCAAGAAAAAAAGAATAGTTTCAATAAGACTTAACGGCTGCTGAGTTGGAGTGTCAAAAAGTAGTTAGGGTTTTGAAGATAATTATTGAAACAGATCAAATAACGGCAGTTTTAAATAAAATACGCATGGCGCAGCACTCCTCAGAAACGCTGTTAACAGAGCCTTTTACTGGTTCAAACGATTTTGAAAGTTATGTTGCACACTTTGAGCTCTTGTCACAACTTCAGAAGTGCAGAGAAAAGAAAGAGTAAACGGCGCCGAAACAAAAATTGATGAACAACCGCATTATTATGCGTTAAGGGTACAAAAGTTGGCTCTTGATTTCAACAATGGGAAGAGCTATGATGAGACCATAAAAACTTTCAGACAACATTATAATGGGAATCCTGTAGTTTCAGGGGTAGGCTAGCTAAGAGAGTCCAGCAGCAGGGTGAAAAATTAACAATTGAAAAATTAAAGAAATGAATTGACTTCCTCGGTTCTTTGCAAGCTTTAGTCGTCGAAACGTACCTTCAAGAATCTACTGAGATCAGAGAAGATCTCTTTTTGAGGGGATTCCTTGAATGCATAGAAAAAAGTCAGGTGCAAATCGACCTGAAAAATAACTTGTGTGACGCGGATAAAACTTTACACAAAGCTTTATAAAGAGCGCTATATATTGAAGCAGTCCCGAGAATTGAGGAGTTGTTGCCTTCAATGAAATCATGCGTTTAAGGAATGCAAGAATTGTTTTGAATGTGGGAGTCCAAATCATTTCAAGCAAAGTTGCCCGTCTTTAAACAAGAACTAGCTGAAACTGGCAGGGCTTTATTTTCAGCTAGCTACGTAAAATGTTGCGTGGCGGAAACAGCCCAGTAGAGGCCTTGTTTGCCAAATTAATGATAAAATACGAACTGATAATGGCCTTAATTGATAGTGGAAGTAGTATTAATCTTGTAAGCGGCCCAATCTACCAGCCACTGGGAGAATTGAGTTATATCAGAGTGTGCAATAAAAATATAGTAGCTGTCGACAACGAAAAATAAAATTGACTGTACAGTGGTAACCAGCTGTTCAAGTCCAGCTCCAAAACTTTACATCTGAGATAACAGTTGTGATTCTAGTGACCAAAATTGAGATAACGCCGTGTTTATTGGGCATGGAATTTTTATACAACTTTGACTGTATTTCAGACACCAGAACAAAACGAACTCCTTTTCGGTAAAATTGAGAAAACATTACAATGGTCCCCATCACAACAAAGTAATAAGAATCTGTTTTTAGTTGCTGCAGACGATTACGGTTTACCTCCTCGTTGCGAAGGTTTCATTAAATGCAAAATTGTCGAAGAAGGAATTTGTCGATGAATGCGAACAGAAATTATAATCGAACCATTGAGTATGTTTTGTGAGGAAATGACAAAAGTGAGGTTACTTTGCACAAAATTTGAAAAAATATTTTTGCGAAACTTAAATAATATGGCATTTTGCGACCGAGTTTATCACAAAATAAAAATAAAAAAAGGTGCTGTGCCATTCAGACGTACATACGGCAGCATGGGTTTTAAAAAAGAAAGGCTATGAAAAAAATTTAGAAAACATACTGGCTTTTTCCGCGAAGTATCGAGCTTAATGTTTCACTGAAGGGAAACCTGTTCTTCTCGAACAAAGATATCTTGTCGGGATACTTTTAGATGGCGCTCGAGGAAGAGTGTCCAAATTTATCAACTTTTTCAACGCCTGGAGAAGTGGAAAAGACTTTCTGTGGGACTAGCGTCTCCACTGGGAGCTTTTCAAAACCTTATGTAGTTAATTTTTGCTCATCTCTTTTACGAAATGGCTCTAGTGTATCCAGATGACGTTATCGTTTTACTTGGTTAATTTATCACGATGATAGAACTGACATTGGGTGGCGACCCAAGCGAGGATTAAATCATTCATTGAACACCAAACCTACCATCAGATCTAACCAATCCATTAAATCTTAATTTATGTAATCCAAATTTTCTTCAGATTGATCTACTTAATAATTTAACTTCTAATTTTTCATTTTAAACAAGACGTATGGTATTGATTACGGGCGGCTATTATAGTGGTGACAGAGATTAAAAGTATAGAGAAAACCACCAATAATACAAAACCAATAATATTGAGCGTTGTGCTGATTTCTAATAGTAAATTGTTTTTTTTTGTTTGTAAAATCAACTTTTGGCACGAGTTTAACGTCTTAACATCACGACTCGGAAGAGGAATTTTGAACTGGTGTCGAGATTCGACAAGGAACACTACCATCTTCGAACTTTCATGCAAAAACTCCCAAAAATTTAGAATATTGTAAATCGGGTCGTATAAGTTTTTTCGGTATTAAAAAAGCGTTCAAAATCAATTGTGTTTGAAATCGACATAATTCAACCTAAAACATATCATTGAACCTCAAGTTTTTTTTGAACTTTTTTCAAGAAAAAAAGAATAGTGTCAATAAGACTTAACGGCTGCTGAGTTGGAGTGTCAAAAAGTAGTTAGGGTTTTGAAGATAATTATTGAAACAGATCAAATAACGGCAGTTTTAAACAAAATACGCATGGCGCAGCACTCCTCAAAAACGCTGTTACCAGAGCCTTTTACTGGTTCAAATGATTTTGAAAGTTAGGTTGCACACTTTGAGCTCTTGTCACAACTTCAGAAGTGCAGAGAAAAGAAACAGTAAACGGCGCCGAAACAAATTGATGAACAACGGCATTATTATGCGTTAAGGGTACAAAAGTTGGCTCTTGATTTCTATCGTACAATTTCGGAGGACAACGGGAAGAGCTATGATGAGACCATAAAAACTTTCAGACAACATTATAATGGGAATCCTGTAGTTTCAGGTGTAGGCTAGCTAAGAGAGTCCAGCAGCAGGGTGAAAAATTAACAATTGAAAAAACTAAAGAAATGAATTGACTTCCTCGGTTCTTTGCAAACTTTAGTCATCGAAACGTACTTTCAAGGATCTACTGGGATAGGAGAACATCTCTTTTTGAGGGGATTTCTTGAATGCATAGAAAATAGTCAGGTGCAAATCGACCTGAGAAATAACTTGTGTGACGCGGATAAAACTTTACACAAAGCTTTATAAAAAGCACTATATATTGAAGCAGTCCTGAGAATTGAGGAGTTGTTGCCTTCAATGAAATCATGCATTTAAGGAATGCAAGAATTGTTTTGAATGTGGGAGTCCAAATCATTTCAAGCAAAATTGCCTGTCTTTAAACAAGAACTAGCTGAAAATGGCAGGGTTTTATTTTCAGCCAGCTACGTAAAAGTTTTGCGTGGCGGAAACAGCCCAGTAGAGGCCTTGTTTGCCAAATTAATGATTAAATACGAACTGATAATGGCCTTAATTGATAGTGGAAGTAGTGTTAATCTTGTAAGCGGCCCAATCTACCAGCCACTGGGAGAACTGAGTCATATCAGAGTGTGCGATAAAAATATAATAGCTGCCGACAACGAAAAATAAAATTGACTGTACAGTGGTAACCAGCTATTCAAGTCCAGCTCCAAAACTTTACATCTGAGATAACAGTTGTGATTCTAGTGACCAAAATTGAGATAACGCCGTGTTTATTGGGCATGGAATTCTTATACAATTTTGACTGTATTTCAGAAACCAGAAAAAACGAAATCCTTTGCGGTAAAATTGAGAAAACATTACAACGGTCCCCATCACAACAAAGTAATAAGAATCTGTTTTTAATTGCTGCAGACGATTACGATTTACCTCGTCGTTGCGAAGGTTTCATTAAATGCAAAATTGTCGAAGAAGGAATTTGTCGATGAATGCAAACAGAAATTATAATCGAACCATTGAGTATGTCTTGTGAAGAAATGACAAAAGTGAGGTTACTTTGCACAAAATTTGAAAAATATTTTCGCGAAACTTAAATAATATGGCATTTTGCGACCGAATTTATCACAAAATAAAAATATAAAAGGATGCTATGCCATTCAGACGTACATACGGCAGCATGGGTTTTAAAAAAGAAAGGCTATGAAAAAAATTGAGAAAACATGCTGGCTTTTTCCGCGAAGTATTGAGCTTAATGTTTCACTGAAGGGAAACCTGTTCTTCTCGAACAAGGATCTCTTGTCGGGATACTTTTAGATGGCTCTCGAGGAAGAGTGTCCAAAGTTAACAGCTTTTTCAACGCCTGTAGAAGAGGAAAAGACTTTCTGTGGGACTAGCGTCTCCACCGGGAGCTTTTCAAAACCTTATGTAGTTAATTTTTGCTCATCTCTTTTACGAAATGGCTCTAGTGTATCTAGACGACGTTATCGTTTTACTTTGTTAATTTATCACGATGATAGAACTGACATTGGGTGGCGACCCAAGCCAGGATTAAATCATTCATTGAACACCAAACCTACCATTAGATCTAACCAATCTATTAAATCTTAATTTATCTAAACCAAATTTTCTTCAGATTGATCTACTTAATAATTTAACTTCTAACTTTTCATTTTAAACAAGACGTAGGGTATTGATTACGGGCGGCTACTATAGTGGTGACAGAGATTAAAAGTAAAGAGAAAACCACCAATAATACAAAACCAATAATATTGAGCGTTGTGCTGATTTCTAATAGTAAACTGTTTTTTTTGTTTGTAAAATCAATTCTTGGCACGAGTCTGACGTCTTAACATCACGACTCGAAAAAGGAATTTTGAACTGGTGTCGGGATTCGACAAGAAACACTACCATCTTCGAACTTTTATGCAAGAACTCCCTAAAATTTAGAATAGTGTAAATCGGGTCGTATAAGTTTTTTCGGTATTAAAAAAGCGTTCAAAATCAATTGTGTTTGAAATCGACATAATTCAACTTAAAACATATCATTGAACATCAAGTTTTTTTTTGAATTTTTTTCAAGAAAAAAAGAATAGTTTCAATAAGACTTAACGGCTGCTGAGTTGGAGTGTCAAAAAGTAGTTAGGGTTTTGAAGATAATTATTGAAACAGATCAAATAACGGCAGTTTTAAATAAAATACGCATGGCGCAGCACTCCTCAAAAACGCTGTTAACAGAGCCTTTTACTGGTTCAAACGATTTTGAAAGTTATGTTGCACACTTTGAGCTCTTGTCACAACTTCAGAAGTGCAGAGAAAAGAAAGAGTAAACGGCGCCGAAACAAAAATTGATGAACAACCGCATTATAATGCGTTAAGGGTACAAAAGTTGGCTCTTGATTTCTATCGTACAATTTCGGAGGACAACGGGAGGAGCTATGATGAGACCATTAAAACTTTCAGACAACATTATAATGGGAATCCTGTAGTTTCAGGTGTAGGCTAGCTAAGAGAGTCCAGCAGCAGGGTGAAAAATTAACAATTGAAAAAACTAAAGAAATGAATTGACTTCCTCGGTTCTTTGCAAACTTTAGTCATCGAAACGTACTTTCAAGAATCTACTGGGATAGGAGAACATCTCTTTTTGAGGGGATTTCTTGAATGCATAGAAAATAGTCAGGTGCAAATCAACCTGAAAAATAACTTGTGTGACGCGGATAAAACTTTACACAAAGCTTTATAAAAAGCACTATATATTGAAGCAGTCCTGAGAATTGAGGAGTTGTTGCCTTCAATGAAATCATGCGTTTAAGGAAAGCAAGAATTGTTTTGAATGTGGGAGTCCAAATCATTTCAAGCAAAATTGCCCGTACTTAAAGGAGAACTAGCTGAAGATGGCAGGGCTTTATTTTCAGCTAGCTACGTAAAAGTTTTGCGTGGCGGAAACAGCCCAGTAGAGGCCTTGTTTGCCAAATTAATGGTAAAATACGAACTGATAATGGCCTTAATTGATAGTGGAAGTAGTGTTAATCTTGTAAGCGGCCCAATCTACCAGCCACTGGGAGAACTGAGTCATATCAGAGTGTGCAATAAAAATATAATAGCTGCCGACAACGAAAAATAAAATTGACTGTACAGTGGTAAATAGCTATTCAAGTCCAGCTCCAAAATTTTACATCTGAGATAACAGTTGTGATTCTAGTGACCAAAATTGAGATAACGCCGTTTTATTAGGCATGGAATTCTTATACATTTTTGACTGTATTTCAGACACCAGAAAAAACGAACTCCTTTGCGGTAAAATTGAGAAAACATTACAACGGTCCCCATCACAACAAAGTAATAAGAATCTGTTTTTAATTGCTGCCGACGATTACGATTTACCTCGTCGTTGCGAAGGTTTCATTAAATGCAAATTTGTCGAAGAAGGAATTTGTCGATGAATGGAAACAGAAATTATAATCGAACCATTGAATATGTCTTGTGAAGAAATGACAAAAGTGAGGTTACTTTGCACAAAATTTGAAAAAATATTTTCGCGAAATTTAAATATTATGGCATTTTGCGACCGAATTTATCACAAAATAAAAATAAAAAAGGATGCTGTGCCATTCAGACGTACATACGGCAGCATGGGTTTTAAAAAAGAAAGGCTATGAACAAAATTGAGAAAACATACTGGCTTTTTCCGCCAAGTATTGAGCTTAATGTTTCACTGAAGGGAAACCTGTTCTTCTCGAACAAGGATCTCTTGTCGCGATACTTTTAGATGGCGCTCGAGTAAGAGTATCCAAATTTAACAGCTTTTTCAACGCCTGTAGAAGTGGAAAAGACTTTCTGTGGGACTAGCGTCTCCACCGGGAGCTTTTCAAAACCTTATGTAGTTAATTTTTGCTCATCTCTTTTACGAAATGGCTCTAGTGTATCCAGATGGCGTTATCGTTTTAAAGAAACGATGACAACTGTTTTTCCAACGTTTAGCTGAGAATGGATCTAAGATTAGGGGATCAAAATGCAGTTTTTTTCCAAAAGCCTGTCAGCTTCCTGGGGCACATTATATCTGAGAGTGGAGTCGAGGTCGACCCAGAAAAAGAAAAAGCGGTAGAAAAAATGAAAGAACTATCATCCCTGAAGGACGTCAGGGCTTTTCTAGGCCTTGTGGGCTATTATCGAAAATTTATTCCGGGTTTCAACAGCAAAACCACTTTACATTTTACTGAATCAGTGAAACAAATTTGAATGGAGTACAGGGTGCAAAGTGCGGTAACAAAGTTGAAGAAGAAGTTTTTTGAAGCCCTAGTTTTAGAATATCCAGAAAATAGGGATCCGTATACAGTAACTACGGATCCTTTGTTGATAGGAGTTGGAGCATTTCTTAACCAAAAACAAGGAACGGAGGATAGAGTTATTGCCTATGCTAGGAAATCTCTGAGTGAAAATCAGCAAAACTTTTCCTCAAGCAAGCAAAATTATTTGCAATTGCTCATTTTAGGCAACGTGTTAAAGACTATTTACTTGGTCATCATTTATCAATTATAACGGATCACCGGCTTCTTGTCTAGATCTATAGTTTTGAAGAATCAGACGATATGGCTGCATGATGGATACAAAAACCTGAGCAATTTAATTTTGACATCAGGCGGAGATTAGGCAAAAAAGTCCCACTTGCTGACTGCCTGTCGCGCATAAACACAGAAGATGATGAGCAAGCAGCTTTTGTTAACGCTATTGCGATGAATGCAGAGCAAGACAGTACCAATTATGGTAGTCGAGTTTGGCTTTTAGGCAAACTGCAGAGAGTAAAACTGCGATATTCGCATTAATATGACAATTTACTCAAAGAAGTAAATTCCTGGGTACTATACAAAAAAGGACCCAAACCACGGCAAATGAAAAAGGGCTAATCAAGAAAAATATGGAAATACTGGGTTCAGCATACAAATATTTGTCTCATAGAAGGGAACTTGTATCGTAAACCCCAAACAGATCCCAACTTTGAGACTGTTAACAAATGCTTGAACCATGGGAGAGAGTGTCCAACGTGCTGGAGCTGTTGCATGACTCTCCTAGCGCAGATCACTTTGAGATTGAAAAAACATACCAAAGAGCTTGTGAAAGAATTTGTTCGCCATGCATGAAAAGGAAGGTAAGAAACTGGATAGAAAGCTGAGACCTGTGCCTAGATGCACTTCCATTAAAAAGATATCCTTTTGGTTTGACCAAACCAGAGTTTATAGAGGAAATTACTTTTAAATTACTTTTAGATATGGATGGGATTACGTAAAATGGACATCAACATGCGCATGTGGAGGAAATTTTAATGCAGCGCATGCTCTTGTTGGTTCAACCAGTGGCTATATGCACATTAGACACAATGACATCCATGATTCTTTTTCCAACCTGCTCAATGGGGTTTGTGATGATGTCGAAGTAGAGCCCTTTATTCAGATTTTGCAAGGGGAATCCTCAGCATATAGAACTACCACTACTGATGACCACGCACGACTAGATATCAAAACTAATGGCTTCTTCGATTCACTTTTCAGCAGAGTGCTCTTTGATGTAAAATTGTTTAATCCGTACGCAAACAATTGTCCAAGAAGCACACCGTATTCCTAGAAACAACAGGAGTCCATCAAAAAGCTGAAATACGAACAAAGGAAAATCGAAGTCGAGAAAGCCACCTTTTGTTTGTTAGTCGTCTCGTGTACAGGAGGAGCTGATCCGTCAGCATCCGGAATCATACAGAGATTGGCTTCCAAGATCAGCGATAAGAAAGAAGATCCATGTTCGGAAGTGATCACGTACATAGGTACAAAAATAATTTTCGCTGTTTTGCGTAGCTCCATGCTCTGCTTCCGAGGCGCAAGATCTATGTACCGGCGCCCTGCAGTAGAAGCGTCATTAGGAAACATTAGACAGGAAGGGAGGTTTTTGTCTTGAATATTTTAAGTTTTTTCTAATCTTGATTCAAAATCCCCATTTTAAACCTTGATTGCTATTTACCATTTTTTTTCATTTTAACTCTGATGCCTTAATTTCTCTAGAGTGAGCACTTACCTACTGATATGAGATCTGAAAGTACAATGCATAATAAGATCTTAAAGTACAATGCATAATTTTTTTTTAATCTTGATTCAAACTCCCCATTTTAAACCTTGATTGCTATTTACCATATTTTTTTCATTATAACTCTGATGCCCTAATTTCACTAGAGTGAGCACTTACCTACTGAAATGAGATCTTAAAGTAAAATGCATAATGAGTACCCCTCCATTGCGAATGCCTTTTATGTTTATTTTTTTGACAGTCTATCAGCCTGCCGTTGGTTTTTTCGACGACTTTGAACAACGGAACTTAAATAAACTGTGATTTACGTTGGACGATTTTCGATACGCCCTATCTCAAGCTTCCCTCGGGAATGGTTTTGAAAAACTTCCAGGTGTTTTTCTTCGGATGACTATAGATAGTTTAATTTATCATGTAATGATACTCTTTCAAAGCATTAATGAAACTTCGACTTTTCCAAAATTATGGAAGAAAGTAATGATCATACTATTTTTTAAAACGGGCTCCAAATTTCGTGTTCAGTGTTACCGTCCAATTAGTAACTTAAGTAAGTTATCCCTAGTGTTTGAACAAATTATTTTTGATGCTCTATATCCTTTTATTATAAAGAGATTATCTCCTCATCAATTCTGATTTATGAAAAAAGGCTCAAAAATAACTCAACTTATATTGTATCATGATGAAATTTACAAAGCTCATGACAAAGATGATGATGTATTTTGCCTATATTTAGATTTCAGCAAGCTTTTGATTGTATTCAACACTCAAAACTTTTAAACCAATTGAGAAGCTTTGGAATTGGTGGAAGTTTATTACGGTTGCTAGCTTTCTATTTAACGAACAGAGAAAAATCGGTCAAAGTTGATAGTTGTTTCTCTTCCTGGGCTTCCGTTTCAAGCGGAGTTCCACAGAGTTAAATTTTTGGGACCACTGCTTTTTCTTATAGTCATTGATGACCTACTTTCTGCTGGTGTGTCAAGTTTTTACCTCTTTGCTGATGATGGGAAAGCATTGAATGATGATTTGCAGACTTTAAAAAACGACTTGCAGTTCTATTTGAATTGGGCCACAAGAATCTCAATGCTGTTTAATGTTTCCAAAACTCAGCTCTTATTGGTTGGAAAAACCAAGGACCATTGCTATTTAAATATTTGGGGTGAAGTAGTTCATCCCGTGAATACAATCAAAGAATTAGGTGTTTATGTTTCTGAGAACCTTAAATGGATCATTCATATATTGAAAAGGTTTGCCTATGTTTCTCTCTTTTGACAATCACTCAAAAGAAATTTACGTCCTCTCCAAACCTCTCCAAACCAAGTGAACGAAGTACAAATCATTCCTCTTGTCAACTCTCCTTTACAGATTTGGTCTTCCTCCTGTGCTGAACTAACAAATTTATAAAGTTTTCAAATTAAAAGTACTAATCGGATTTGTTCAGCAAGCTCGTATCAAGACATGCTTTTGAAGTGCAAAATACTGCCAATTTGCTGCATGATGCAGTTCGAAGATCTTACGATGCTAGAATCTTAACGGTCAAATATGATTTAAGGACGATGCAATTCAATTCATATTCAATTCAATCACCTCTTGCGAAGCTCTTCCAATAAAACTTTGATTTTGAATAGAACAAATAATTCTATTGGTGAAAAGAACTTTCTGTTTAGAGCTGTGAGAAATTTAGTTCAAACTTGCACGAGTCTCAATATCTTTATTGTTGTTGCTGTTGTTGTTGGGAGTTTAAGACTGCTTGTCGAGGTTTCGTTCCAATCCTTGAGTATTGCTTTTAGAGATATGTCCGTTAATCTGCATCGGTGGCAATCGCAACACAGTTGCCACGTGCAGATATTTTGAGTGTTGAACGATTTATTAAAAAACTTTCACTTCAAGTTTAGTATTCGGTTTTTCAGTCCTCGCGGTTCCATAAAATTTATTTCATTGTCGATTCGGTTTGCTAGTCTGCCTTTTTTGAAAATGAATTCGTTTTGCGCTTTTTCGAGCCTTACTTTTCTGAGCGTGTACAATTCAGTGGATCTTCTTCGAACTTTGTTTATTTCAGTTATTGCAATATCGTCCCTTCTTTTTTGAGTAATCTTTGAAAGAGTGAGGAGATTGTTCATCAGCATGTACATTGGTAATGGCAAGATGTTCAAAAGCCTCAGTTGATTCTCATAGGGCTCATTTTGTCCTGTTATCCACCTAACTGCTTTCCGCTGGAGTTTTTCAAGATTTTTCAAGCCAGATTTTGAGGGCGTGTAGTTGATTCCGAAGAACAAGACTGGCAGAACCAGCAATTTGTATAATCCAATTTTTATGAAGGGTTTTACGGCATAGGCCAGGTTCCTCCTTATCAAGTAAAGGACTCTGTTTTCTTTTTTGAGTCTAGAAATTATAAGAGCCGATCATGTCAGTTTTTTACTGACGTTTATACCAAGGTCCTTGACTGCTTCCAGAGATTCCAAATTTTGATTTCAGAGTTCAAAATCCTTTTCTGGCCCTCTTATGTTTAGTATTGCACACTTGTCGACTGCAAGTTCCAATTTTTTTGTCACTATCCAGTTTTCTACTGCATTTGTGTCTTCCTGGAATTCGGTGTCACTGTATCCTATTGAGAGGATCTTCACCTCATCGGCAAACAGGTATGGATCGGTAAATCTTAGGAAATCTGGGAGGTCGTTGATGAGTATACAGAACAGAGGGGTTCCAAGAAGAGATCCTTGGGGACGCCACTTGTGATTTCAAAAATCCTGGAACTGGTGTTATCAGCTCTGACGAATTGTCTTCTATTGTGGAGATAGTTAACCAAAACTTCGAGGAAGCATCCGCCCACGCCAATTTGACCTACTTTGATGAGTAATTGTTATCCATTGCCTCGTAAATATTTTGCAGGTAGGAAAGCATATTTGTAGTTACCGATCTACCTCGAACAAAACCCTGCTGATGCTTGCTCAAGAGCTTTTCAAAGTATTCTTATAGTTGCTCATACATGCATTTTTTGAAAACTTTACTGTCGATATTCAGTATCTCTTCTTATAAATATGGCTGCCTGATGCGATTTTCCATTGGTAGGGAATTTTTCGCAAGCTCTTTATGTTCTTAAAGACTAGGTATAAGACATCAGTCATTGGTTTCGCTGTTTTTTGGTAGAAGATAGGGGGATAACCGTTAGGGCCTCTAGTTTTAGTGATGTCGAGCTCCGATTGTATTCGACTAATTTTTTGCTTTAATATACAGAAGTTTGTTGAAGTTGGGTTCTTAGAACTGATGTCTTCTATGCTAAAGGAATGTTTACGAGTGTAGACAGAATGAAAGAGCTCGTTCACTTAGTTTACTTTTTTTCAATTTTGGCTGCTGATCTTCCACCATTGATTAAAACTTTTGGGAGGTTTGGTGACTTATTAAGACTTTTGAGATGATTGAAGATCACACTGGTGTCTCTGGTGCTCATTATTTTCTCTTGATAATTCCACCGATCTATTTCTGTGGCTTGTTGTTTTTGTTTGTGTAACACACTGGTTTAAAGTCAGCAATTTGGATCATTTCGCTTTCTTCCGAGTAATCAGCTCTTCCAAGAATACGAAAAGTTCTCATAATTGGTTTAATTTCTGTATGAGGGCATTGAACTAGAAGACTGATTGCCTTGTGATCTGATCAGTTAAATGTTTTTGTGAATTCTTCGTCAAGAGCGGAGTGAATGTAGCAAATTCGATAGAAGGCAACGTCGAGCATGTTGTTTCCGCGGGTGTTAAACCCAACACTTTCAAGAAAAAGGTCATTTTCAAAGAGTTATAGTACTTCCTGTTGGTCAGTGTCCTCACGTGAGAAGTTGTGCCAGTTTATGTTCGGAAAGTTTACATCTAAACAGATTATTGCTGTGCTGTTTTTTGGTAGGGCTGACAGAAGTGTTCCAAAGTCCTCTTGTGTTTATCTGTACCCACTTCCTTTCGGGGGGCTTGTAGAACACAGAAATAAAAACTGAGTTTGTTATTTTCTAGTCTGCAGGTGAGTGAACAGTCGGTTTGGTCAGTGTTAAGTTTTTCAAATGCTATGCTGTTTTTGATGGCAATCATTGCCCCTCCGTGAGTGTTGTTTTCCGCATTGTGTTTACTGTCTGATCTATATATGGTGTAGTTGTATAAGAGTAGTTCAGATGGTGCAATCGTTTAACCATGTTTCGCAAGCGCATATAATGTTAGTCATTGAGCATTACTGCATTAGCAAATTTCGATCTCCTTTCCAGGCTTGCTAGGCTTTATGAACTGCATTAGCAAATTTCGATCTTCTTTCCAGGCTTGCTAGGCTTTATGGACTCCTGTCTTCTTAAAAGTAAACTTAAAACTCTTTTACTTGCTTTCATTTGTGAGTGTCACACTTATATAAAAGAATACACTAAAAACCTTGGGTTCCAAGTCTAAAAATTTAGTTTAAAATTTGATTTATTACCTGAGTTATGGCTGACACAAGGTTGATAGGTGTCAGAAAAGAGATAGACCTGTGATTAGACAAAGCTCGGGCTTCGAGCGAAATCAACAAAACTGACTTATCTTTGTTGACTTAGTTTATTTACAACGATGATAGAACCGATATTAGGTACCGACCAAAGCGAGGAATAAATTCATTCATTGAGCACAAAACTTCCATCAGAGCTAACCACTCAATTAAATCTAGTCTAATCAAACCAACTTTTCTTCACCATAATCTACTTAACAATTTAACATATAACTTTGCATTTTAAACAAGTACCACGCTCAATTAGCCAAGGACATAGAGTATTGCGCACGGACGGCTACTATAGTGGCGACAGAGATTAAAAGTAAATAGAAAACCACGACCCATTAATTTTGAGCGTTGTACTGATTTTGAAAAGAAATCTATTTTTTGTTCGAAATTCACAATTCGACACGAGTCTGACGTCTTAAAATCACGACCCGAAAAAGGA